>NW_020664463.1:14285161-14368713 GCF_002925995.2 Terrapene triunguis | reverse complement strand
TGTCCAGGCAGCCGCCCAACAGGAGGCAGTGCGGCTGCAGCAAGAGACTAATCGCCTGCTGATGGACCAGGCTGCCCAAGACCGAGCTATGTTGCGGGAACTGGTAAACCAAGTAAAGACCCTTATAGAGCTGAACTGCGGCCATGATGGTACACGGCTCATACGGGCCAGCCATTGGATGCAGAAAATGACGCGGGAGGATGATGTAGAGGCATACCTTCTGGCCTTTGAGAGGACAGCCCTACGGGAGGCCTGGCCTCGAGATCAGTAGTCTGGCATCCTTGCCCCTTTCCTGTGTGGGGAGGCCCAAAAGGCCTACCATGATCTGCCTGAAGACGCTGCAGCAGACTACCCCCAGCGGAAAGCAGAGATCCTGGCCAGATCTGGGGTAACGACCGCAGTGCGGGCCCAGTGGTATCACGGTTGGAGGTACCAGGAAGACAAAACCCCGCGGTCCCAATTGTATAACCTCATCAATCTCGCACGAAAGTGGTTGCAAACAGAATCCCGGAGTCCGGAAGAGATACTAGATGTTCTGGTCATCGACCGATACATGAGGGGACTACCACCAGACCTTCGTGCCTGGGTAAGCCAGAAGGAACCCGCCACCTATGACGAGGTTGTTGCCCTGGTAGAGAGGCGAAGGACAGCGAGGGAGCTGACCCGACCAGTTAAGGAAGAGGCACCCCAGGTTAAACTAGCAGCACCAAGCCCTAAAGTTCGGATGACTGGGCCACCAGGAGGGCCCAGGTGGAAAAAGAGAGAGGCTGAAGGCCCATCAGAGGCCACAAAGAGTCGGAGCACTGAGAGAGAAGAGGATCGTGATGTTAAACTGCCCAAACCAAGAGACCGGGGAACGCCTACGGCTTCATACAGATGTTATGCCTGCGGGAAGTGGGGACACATAGCTGCACAGTGTCCCAATGCTGAGGAGCCTATGCAGTGTAACCTGGGGAATTGGGCAGATCCATGCTCCCTAATCCACCTTGTGGGGGTCTCACTAACCCCACATATGTATACCAGACCAGCGAAACTAAATGGGGTAGGGACCACGGCACTGGTTGATTCGGGGAGTGCTATCATGCTTATCTCAGGGAAGCTCGTGAAGCATAGTCAGCTGCTACAGGCTAAACGTACGGGGATAACATGTGTCCATGGGACAGTTAGTTACTACCCCACCATCCCAGTAAAAATCGAGATCCACTCGAAGGGAACACTACTGAGGTAGCAGCAGGTGTAGTCCCTAAACTCCCATACCCAGTGCTCATAGGGAGGGACTTCCCAGGGTTTGGAAACTTACTCCCAGTAGGGGGATTGGAGAAAGATGGGGACCCTAAAATTGGTGAGGCATCCACAGCAGACTGTCAACCCCCAATCTTCTCTGAAATATCCCCAGATTTGTTCTCCACTCCCAGACAGGGTAGAAAGACAAAAAGAGAGAGAAGGGCAGCTAAGGCCTTAGGAACCAGAATACTGACCCAAAGCCAGAGGGTCGCTCTTGTAGGTAGGCGGACCCGCGCAGCTGAAAAGGAGGCCACGCAGGAGGGAGAAGCACCTGAGTCTGACCCCCACCCTAATGCTTCTGAACCAATAGAGGCAACAGAGACTGGGTCCCTAGGTCTTAGGCAGATTAGCCCCGGGAGAGGAAATTTTGGACAGGACCAGGCAGAAGACCCAAGGTATGACAACATTAGGAAGGAGGTGACTGAAATAGATGGGGTCCCTGTGGAAGGGAAAACCCAGGGACCAGGACCCTACTTCATAATGAAGAAGGATCTCTTATACCGGGTTGCACCAGTACAGGGGCAGAAGGTACAGCAGATCCTAGTACCTCAAAAACACCAGAATGCTGTATTAAGTCTTGCTCATAGTCATCTTTTTGGGGGGCATTTGGGGGTAGAGAAGACCCTGGCATGAGTCCTACGACGGTTCTTCTGGCCCGGAGTACATGAAGAAGTGCGGAGGTACTGTGCCTCCTGCCCGGAGTGTCAGCTGCACAGTCCCCGTCCCCACTTGAGGGCACCTTTAGTACCCCTTCCCATCATAGAGGTCCCTTCGAGCGAATAGCCATGGACCTAGTGGGACCCCTGGAGAAGACGGCTCGGGGCCACCAATATATACTTGTTGTTTTGGACTATGCTAGTCGCTACCCAGAAGCCGTCCCCCTGCGGAACACGGCCTCTAAAACTATAGCCAAAGAGCTGGTGGGGATCTTTGCCTGAATGGGACTACTGAAGGAGATATTAACCGACCAAGGAACCCCATTTATGTCGAAGCTAATGAAGGACCTCTGTACGCTGCTCCATATACATACCCTGAGAACTTCGGTCTACCATCCGCAGACTGATGGGTTGGTAGAAAGGTTTAACCGAACCCTCAAGGCTATGATAAGGAAGGTGGTAAGTCAGGATGGGAAGGATTGGGACACCCTACTACCCTACCTTATATTCGCTATCCGGGAGGTACCTCAGGCCTCAACTGGGTTTTCCCCCTTCGAGTTATTATACGGGTGTTACCCCCGTGGCATACTAGATATCGCCAAAGAGATCTGGGAAGAGGAACCCAATGAGGGGAGAAATATAATAGAGCATGTAATGCAGATGCGAGACCGGATAGCCCGGGTTACCCCTATCGTACGGGAACATTTAGAAAAGGCACAGGAGGCCCAGTGAACCCATTACAATCGCCAGGCAAAAGTGCGACAGTTCCAACCAGGGGATCGGGTTATGGTGTTGGTACCCACGGCAGAAAGCAAGCTTCTGGCCCAATGGCAGGGGCCCTATGAAGTGGTTGAACCTGTGGGGGAAGTAACCTACAGGTTTGGCAGCCAGGACGCAGAAAACAAGAACAGATTTATCACGTTAACCTTCTGAAACCCTGGCATGCACAAGAGGCATGCACAACGGTCCAAAAAGACCTAACTCAGGAAAACAAGCCTTCCAAACAGGTGAGGGTGTCTCCCGATTTAACACCAGACCAGAAGAATGAGGTGTCTGAGATGATCTTCCGGAACCAAGATGTGTTCTCGACAAAACTGGGTCAAACAACCGAGACATATCACCACATCGTCACAAACCCTGGGGCCAGAGTAACAATGAGGCCCTATCGGGTGCCAGCGGCAAAAAGGGAGGAAATAAAAGCAGAAGTAAAAAAAATGCTGGAGTTGGGGATCATTGAAGAATCCCACAGTCAGTGGTCCAGCCCAGTCGTGCTGGTGCCCAAACCTGATGGCACCACAAGATTTTGCAACGACTTCCGGCGACTAAACGAAGTATCCCAGTTCAACGAGTACCCCATACCTCGCATAGATGAGCTAGTGGACCGTCTGGGTAATGCCCGGTACTTGACTACCCTAGACTTGACAAAGGGGTACTGGCAGATTCCCCTTGCAGAAGACGCAAAGGAAAAGACTGCGTTCTCTACACCAGAGGGTCTTTTTCAATATACTGTCCTCCCTTTTGGACAACATGGGGCCCCAGCTACCTTCCAGCGCCTCATGGACAAGTTATTACGCCCGCATAACAGTTATGCTGCTGCCTACTTGGACGATGTGGTTATTCATACCCCAGACTGGGAAACCCACCTGGAGAAGGTGGAGGCAGTCCTCGATACCTTCAGGCGAGCTGGCCTTACAGCAAACCCTGCCAAGTGCGCTGTAGGGTTTACAGAGGCCAAATATCTTGGCTACATTGTGGGAAAAGGTTTGGTAAAACCCCAAGTGAACAAGTTAGAGGCCATCCAAAATTGGCTCCGACCAAGTCGCAAGAAACAAGTCCGGGTGTTCCTAGGTGTGGTGGGGTATTACCGACGACTTATCCCCCACTTTGCCACAAGGGCAAGCCCCCTGACAGACCTAGTGAAAGCCCGTGGACCTGATCTGGTGAGATGGTCTGACGCAGCAGAGGAAGCATTCACAGACCTACGGACTGCCCTCTGCAGTAACCCTGTACTGATAGCCCCTGATTTCACCAAGGAGTTTATCCTGCAGACAGATGCATTGGAAGTAGGGTTGGGGGCCGTTCTATCACAGATGGTTGGGGAGGAGGAACACCCAATTCTATACCTCAGTCGGAAACTCCTTCCAAGGGAACAAAAATATGCAGTGGTGGAGAGAGAATGCCTCGCTGTAAAATGGGCCATGGAAACATTGCGCTACTACCTGCTCGAGCGCAGATTTGTCCTCGTGACCGACCATGCCCCTCTTCAACGGATGCAACGGAACAAGGAGAAGAACACAAGGGTGACCAGATGGTTCTTATCCCTCCAACCTTTCCAGTTCCGTGTGCAACACAGAGCAGGGAGCCATCACCGCAACGCCGATGGCTTGTCACGTGTGCACTGTCTGACGTCCCAAGCTGCCCAACCCCTTGGCGTTGAGCAGGGGGGAGGGATATGTGACAGACCCAGACCAGTGGGGTACAGGAGTCTGGTAGAGGGCAAATATACTGGTCACTGGATGAGTAGTTTTCTGTTCCCTGAGTGACCAGAGCAGGGGCTGCACTAGAGTAATCAGGAACCTGCTAGAACCAGTTCAGGCAGGCTAATCAGGGCACCTGGGTTTTAAAAGGAGCTCACTTCAGTTTGTGGTGCGAGTGTGAGGAGCTGGGAGCAAGAGGTGCAAGGAGCTGAGAGTGAGAGGGTGTGCTGCTGGAGGACTGAGGAGCACAAGTGTTATCAGACACCAGGAGGAAGGTCCTGTGGTGAGAATAAGGAAGGTGTTTGGAGGAGGCCATGGGGAAGTAGCCCAGGGAGTTGTAGCTGTCATGCAGCTGTTACAGGAGGCACTATAGACAGCTGTAGTTCACAGGGCCCTGGGCTGGAACCCGGAGTACAGGGCGGGCCCGGGTTCCCCCCAAACCTCCCAATTGACCTGGACTGTGGGTTCTTCCAGAGGGGAAGGTCTCTGGGCTGTTCCCCAACCCACATGGTGAATCTCTGAGGCAGGAAAATCCGCCAATAAGCGCACGACCCACCAAGATAGAGGAGGAACTTTGTCACATTAGTGAATGTGCTTTAAGTACTTTGAAGCTTCAAAAATATTCATAAATATATTAGTGCTATTAGTTACCAACACAAAGAAGCCCAATACTACAATTGATTATCAGGGACATTGACAAAATGTGTCAAGACCCCTGCTTCTCTGTCTCGCTGAAGGAGATAAACATATCAGTTTGTCCCCAGCTGACTTTTAGCTTCTGTAAAGCAAACTCAAAAACTCACCAACTGGACTGAATTAGTACAATTGTTCAGGAGCTAGATGCTTGATCTGTTTAGTGGTCTGATGATTTATTTTGCCAACAGTATCACTGCACGTCTTTGTTTTCGGTCATCCTTTTCTCATATAAATAGCACTTTTGTCTACCATCTAGCATCAGACAGACCATGTGATGCTGAGGACTAGTTTACTGCACTCAACCTTCTCCTCTACAGTGACTTCATACTAATAATAGTGCGTTGTTTGTCTGAGATGATATCGTTGATACAAAGTGACTATAGCATAGTGCTCATTTTTGTTTCTTCAGATACAGAAGACTTGGTTTCCATGTTTATTATTTTGAATCACTAAAAAAAGTCTGTATAATTCATTAGTATAAACAGTTTTCTTTAACACAATTTAGCTAGTCAACTGAAATTCTTTATGGGATAAGATGTGTTGAGGTTTTTAATAAAATTGTTGATTCTGATGCCTTAACATTTTTTTCAGTCTGACTGCCAAACTGGAAAGTATTTTTGTATTTACAAGTCACAGGTGCTGCAGGTTTCATGGAATTAGATATCACTACATGCCTTCTGTTCCACCTCCCAGTTTTATCCCACCTCTTCCAACTCTATTCTTCTTTCACGTTCTCCCTCCCCCTTTTCTATTCCCCTCTGCCAAAACTGTTATCAGTGTCAGGGATTAAGGCATGCAACTGAACCTCAGACCAGCTAGCTCTCTCTCCCTTGCAACTGAATCACAGTTGCTTCACAGCTGAAGCACCTGATTGGCCAGACTGCCTGACTGGCTGGAGGAACCCACAGGCATGCTCTCTTAAGCGCAAGCAGCACGATTAGGCCAACAGCTGCTCAAAGTATTCACTCACAGCTTCACCTACTTGTTCCCAGCTCTGTTCCAGCCTCAGACACAGTCCTGCTCCTGCCTTACCTCACTCCAGGTAACCTGGCTCTGGCCCTTGGCTCCAATTCCTGACTTCTCACTCTGACTCCTACCTGACCCTTGGCTCTGGCCTCTGACTCCCACTCTTATCTTGGGTTCCTATTCATGGCTACCAACTCCTGCTCTAACCACTAGGTCTGACTTCTGCTCCAGTCAGTAGGCAAGGCATGACCACCCATGTCCTGGTCTCTGACAGTTTGAGAGCCCCCAACCAAAAAGGGGTAATAGCTTCTTCTACAATGGATCCTATGAAAGCTAACATCTCCTTGTTGGGGTTGGTAGATGCCCTGCTGAATTTACAAACTCAGATTAGCGCTCTGCAGGTACAGAACTCTCATTTACAGACTCAAGCCATGCCCCAGGTCCATACAGAATCACCTGACTGGCCAGACTACCTGGAGGAACCAATAGGCCTGCTCTCTTAAGCTCAGCAGCAGCACTAAGCAAATGGCTGCTCAAAGCATGTGACCACTGCTGTGTTAACTCCTGCTCCTGCCTTGTTCCCTGCCTTCACCAGCACTGCTCCTACCCTGGATCCAGCCTTGTCTCCCTCACTCCAGGTAACCTGGCTCGGACCCTCGGTTCCAATTCCTGATGTCTGACTCTGGCATCTGGCCTCTGACACCTGCTCTGACCCTGGCATCCTATTCCTGGTTACTGACTCTGGCTCCAACCACTCATCCTGACTTCTGCTCCAGACACTAGGCATCACCTCTCCCATCCTAGTCTCTGACAATCAGCTGAAGAACGATTCTTCTCTTCCTCCTCCACATGCAGATTGATCACAAGCTCAAGTGGCAGGCCCACTCCTCCTAATGGATGTAGTTGGCTGTAGCCAGAATTCTTCATTCCACTCCTCGGGGTTGGCATTTTTTTTGTTTGTTTTTTGAGCTGCCATATCTCTGACCGGCAATCAGCAGGGCTAGAAGAGCTGCTTCTAGTGGGAAATAAGGGGAAAGTTATACTAGAGGGCAGCTGGGACAGAAATGGAAGAGGAAAAAGCTGGAGCTGTAGAGAGAGACTGCTGCTTGCACAGCACTGCATCTGGTGTTCAGTGCCCATAAAAACTGTGGATCACAAGAAATGCATTGGAGGGAAGGGAAGAGAAGAGAGGGGTAGTGCATGCAACCCAGATGTTGTAAACCTGTGATGTACAGCTGTGGAACAGTATATCCAGTATCACTCTGAACACTTTTTTTTAAGGGTCCAATTTACAGGCATTGATGGTGAGCTTACTATACAGAATAAAAGCTGATTGGAAGCACACAAGGATGTTGTCTATTAAAAGCAAGAGCTGGCTTTTGAAAGATCAAATGAAGAAGCAAGTTGGATTTTATTAAATTAATCCGTAAATTAGCAAGACCACTTTTCAGACTTTTACAATTTGCTTCTCCATAGCTAAATATTCTCCCCAGATGCCATGGAGTCACATGACAGCTGGTGCTTATAAGAAGTTTGGTCAAAGCTTCCAGAAGTTTCTTGTTCCCCTACAATCACTTAAACACTTATTACAAGACTCCAGAAGGTGTGTTCTACTGCATGTAGCTAACAGCACTTTATTCCCTTCCTCATTTCCACTAACCCGTCATATTAATTACTCCAAATTTAACATTAAAGTCTTTAAAATGTTAAGTTCACATTGGTTTCATTCTGTTGGATTTAAATCATTCCCCCTTAACCCCCATACATACATTTTAAACACTGATAGTTTTATATCATGTATGTATATATGTAGGTCTTACATATACTCACATATCGAATAAAACACTGCACTGTAATGCATATGATCAAGGGAGGAGAGTTGTGTGGGCAACCTTAATTTTCACATTTCTTTCTTTCACATTAACTTTTGAATGTTTCACTTTGCAACCTTAACATTTTTTAGAATAGGTTTTATTAAAAGTATTTTCATTATTTTATTCCCCCCTAGTTAATTTGTTTTAAAAACCAAGAGTCACAAGGTGGGTGAAATAATATCTTTTATTAGACCAACTTCCGCTGGTAAAATAGACAAGCTTTTGAGTTTTTCCCAGAGTAAATTTCCCAGACATGAAGAAGTGTTCCATGTAAGCCTAAAAGCTTGTCCCTCTCACCAACAGAAATTGGTCCAATACAAGATATTACCTCATCCACCTTCTCTCTCTAATATCCTGGGACCAATAGGGCTACAACAACACTGTTTTTGTTTTTAAACAAACACAAACCATTTACATGGTTTGGATCCTGGACACATGAGGAATTTCTAGCTTGAGCCTAGACAATCATATGGGGGCTCAGGGGCGTAGCCAGGTTCTAAGTGCAGGGGGAGCAAACATAAAAAAAGGCGCCCCCCCTTGGCTCCTCCTCTGGCCACGCCTTCTCTTGGTTCCTCCTCCGGCCACTCCGCGCCCCTCCCCCCCACTGGCTTTTCTGGCCATGCTGTGCGCCCCCCCTCGGAAGGGCTCGGTCCGAGGGAGGAGGTCGGGCGCCTCCTCCTCCCCCACAGCGCCAGGGCGCCCAGCTCCTGGTGCTGAGTCCGGCGCGACCTAGGAGCCGGCTCCCCACGGGGAACGGAGTCTGTCCCCGTGGCTCAGGCGGGGAGCTTCCAGCTCGTCTCCTCCTGGGCTGGGAGCAAGTGCCGGGCTCGCCATCCCTCCTCCCCAGCAGGGGCTCAGGCAAAGCAGGCTGGCGGCGAGGGCTGGCTGGGGCTGCCGGCTCCCCCCGGTGGAGCAGCAGGCGCAGCTTCCGGGGGGGCCGGAGGGCTCCTTATGGTGGAGGTGGGGGGGGAGAGCCCCACGGCTCTGGTCGCATTCCAGGAGCGGGGCGGCGGGGGCGGGGGTGGCTGCGTGCCCCGGCTTGTAGCAGGTGTCCCCTCCCCACCCGGGGGGGCAGGCTGGCGGATGGACAGGGCAGATGTCCTGCCTCCAGCCCTCTGTCGTGCGACTCTGCCCACTTCAGCCTGCGCGGGACTGCAGCCACAGCAGCTTTCCCCCTGCCAAGCCGCGCCGCGCTGTGCAGGGACCCAGAGCTCTGGCAGCTGCTTTTGAAAAATGTGTGAGGGGAAGCGGCTGCTTCCCCTGCACCCCACTAGCTACGCTACTGTGGGGGCTGTGTCCTGACTTTTTCACTGGTGTGATCTTAAATTCATCTCCTCCATTGGGCAAACATTGTCCATGTTGGTTAATTTTTGTGGCATGGTGCAAGGCTCACCTTTTTTTTTTTTCCTCATTTTTCTTTCGCTTGAGTTGGTGAAGAGGATGTTTGGAGATTATACATTTTACTCTGTGGGACCCATATTTCTTATTGTTTGTTGTGAAAACAGCATGTGCTTCATTAAATATATATGCACCTTGAGATGAATAACTCGCACCATTTTAGAACTCTAAAAAATGTGTTAAGTAATTTTTTTTAGGTAAAAGTTGCATGGATTTGGAAAGTTGCAGCTGTCCAAGTTGTTGCATGTGTCAGTTCAGATACACCTCTACCTCGATATAACGCTGTCTTCGGGAGCCAAAAAATCTTACCACGTTATATTGAACTTGCTTTGATTCACTGGAGTGCGCAGCCCCGCCCCCCCGGAGCACAGCTTTACCGCGTTATATCCAAATTTGTGTTATATCGGGTCGCGTTATATCGAGGTAGCGGTGTATTTAAAAGGAGACATATCCCTGATGCTTTAAGTAGTATCTTGATTGCAACTAGAAGATGTCACCAATGGAGGCTCATAACTAGAGTATTGTGAGATGAGTTGTAGGTTACAATATCCCCAAATACAAGATTTGCATGCAGATGTTGTCTAAAGCTATTGAAGCTCTGGAAGAAGATGCTCTAGTCACTCTTAGCTTTCTCTGAGTTTCATAACTCCAACATATCAGTCAAAGCACTCCAAGATAAATGTGAGTGATACACTATGAGTCTGACTTCAAGGTCAACATTGTTCTTCCTGTTCTGGCTCAGTACAGTTACCCAAGAAGTTGGGTGACCTTATGCATATTAAATGAAATATTTAAGACTGGCTCCAGAAAAACTGCAAAATGTCACTCTAGTTTTACATTAATGCTGTATATTTACACAAACAGCCCAAGAAATACCGCAGGAGTCCATTCACGCCCACAGGACATTCCTTGGAGATCTATCAGTATAGATAAATACTGATCATGGCTCTTATTTTCATGGCACTTTATTGGCCAGGTAATTTTCATACTTTGACAGATGCCAGAGAGTTTACACCTCCCCTATGCTATATGTTTTTGGTTTATTCCATTGGTATGGTCAAATTTTTCATCCACATCTGGATTTCTCTCTCACAAGCTCAATTATATATTAGAAGTATTGAAACTTTCTATGCATAAACTCTAGAATAGAAAATATTTTCCACTTTACTTCTGGCATCAAGAGCAATTTTTGGACATCTCTCCTTACCCCTCTATTCAATACACACAATGTCCTTACCTCTTTCAGAAGATTTCAAATTATTTCTTAGATTGTGAACTCTAATTAGATGAGGAACATGTCTTTGTAAGTGTTTATGGTGTACCTAGCTTAAAGGTATCTAAATCCTAATTGTGACCTCAAGAGCTAAAGTAATATAAATATCATCTGCTCACCCTGGAACACACTTCTGATCCTATTAAAAAAAAAAGGGTGGGGAACCAATAAGTTGCTACTAGTTCCTTCTACAAACCAAGCTAATGACTCACTCAATGGATCATTCATTTGGAAACTTTTTCTAAGGCATTCCATTAATTATATGGTGGCGGTCCAAATTCTACAATATCGAGTTTATTTCATGTTTCTTCCCTAGACCTCCTGCTTCTGAAGGAATGAGGTTATTTTGCATATATATCACATGTAAAAATAGATTGTTAATTACCACTTTCTGATACTGAAGTGTCACTTTACAATAAAACCTTTCAGGGTAGTAGGCTTTAGAGTGACATACTTTAGCACTGAGCTAGAGCCAGTAGGCAAGAAAGCAGGGATTCAAAAACCACCATTGGTTTTGGCAATTCAAATGGGAGTTCAGTCCATCTTTTAAGCAAATTTTAGAGGTTCAACCATATTCTGTGATAGGTTGGCACATAACTGCCTGTAATACCAACTTCAGTAATGAATGCAATTAATATTGATTAAAATATAACTGACTTCACTGAACACTTTTATAGTTAGTGGCTTTCTCTTATCAAAGAAATTACCTATGATTTGAACAAGAATTTTCTCCCTTCAAAGGAGATGTCTTGTATAATATTAATACAATATAATATTCCTCATTAAGTTTTTGAAAATTAAACAGTCCAACCTTATGCCAGAAATTACTTAAATCCACATCATGGGGGAGCAGGAATTGTTCCTTCCTTGGGAAACCACACAAGGGATTCCCAGACCTGACAAAACAGATACGATATTCATCACTTACTTAAATAACTGATTTTTCATTGTAATGCATTATTTGCAGACACTAAAAAGCAGTGACACGTTCCAGTTGAGGACTTCAGGTCTCTGTGCAAAACTTGTTGGGACTGGCTCAGTGAGGAAGAAGCAAATTCACAGTCCTTAATAAACTAGATGTGAAACTGATTTCCTGGTTATATTTAATATTACTGTACATACAGTAAGTCTAAAAAAGTGGGTGGGTAAAAGAATTTACCTTAACACACTGTATTAACACTGTGTAACTTAGTTGTCTGCATATTGAACAACCTGTTTTTCAAAAGACAGGACGTCTTTGAACCGGTTTTCCCTTGTTTTGAGGAAGATGAAAATCTATCACGTTATGATTCTGATGTACCTATCTTTACATTAACAAAAAGTCACTTGAAAACTGTGCTTGGATAAAAATATTTATAATTTTATTAAAAAAACAGCAACCACTTGCAGATACTGTAATACCATACCCTTTACAGTTAACCTACATTACTCTGTACATTTCTCCTGACATAGTGAAATGTCTTGGAATTTCTGTTAGTATGACCTCTGCTCAAACTACTTTTTATCATGTTCGCTGGTTATTTATTTTTTCCCCTTTCAATCAGCTTGGACAATGTACCTAGACTGGTCTGTTTTTAGTTAGTAAGTTTCAACTTCCTGTTCTCAAGCACTATGGACCACAGACACTGCAGGGGAATGTTTATTTCTACAGATTTATTTCCATCAAAAATTCAATTAAAATGGTCTTTTTTAAATTTACAGAGCCCTTCCAACAGCACACTGTCTTAAATTTCATTCCCAAACGGAACATGACAATGTCACTTAATTGTGATTTTTTTCCCCATAAAATGTACATTGTGTGAAGAAATCTTAGTGTTGTATGAACTTAATCTATATATTTTTAATAATCAGTTCGTCCCTGTGAATCTCAATGTTTTTATCGCATGTATGGAACAACATAGGGCAAAATTACTTCTTTAGTTTACTAGGCTAAATACTGGTGATCATTCATTTAAATTTAAGGGTTTTTTTGCTTTATATTTTGAAACTGTTCTCAAGACCTACTGGAACACTCTCTTCCCGAACACTGGCCTTTTTTTCTCTTTCCAAATTGGCCTACTTGACAAATGGATCATTCCCCTTGCACTGGCCAGAAGAACTGATTGGGGACCCAAAGAGGCTCAATAGCTGCCTCTTCACCACTTCCCCTATATGCCCCCTGCACTGTGGGACTGTGTCTATATGGAACAACTGACCCCTTAATATTTCATCAGTGCAAAATATTTCATTACATAATTGTGTTGAAGCAAAAGCATAATACGTGATGGACCAAAATCTGAAGACCTTACTCAGTTTTTATGCTCCATGCTGGACTATAGTGGGTTGAATAAAATGATCTAGCAAACTGCCCATCCCTGACATACTTGCTTAAAAGTGGTCAGGCCATTGACTGGGTGGAGCCCCCGGCTCCGTGACCTATGGAGTAAAGCTGGTCAGAAGATTATGGATTGTATTTTTTTAAAAAACTACAGAAAAATTGTTTGATTCTTCCCCCTCTTCCCCCCAAGTAACTCTAGTATTGGAGGGTAATTCAGCCCTACAAATCAAAGGCAAACTGATAGTAGGCAATAGATAGATAAAGCTATTCTCCATCACATTTAATTCACAATTATATTTTTAAGATGTGAGGTGGTGCTGCAAAAATATGGTCTCCAAACAAAATCACTCAGTATCTACAGATTAGACATTTATTAATCAGTCAATTTGGCCCCAATGCAAGCACCACAGAAGCTCTAGATTTGTTAACATCTATAACAAAAATTGGGCAGCATATTAGGTTCAGGAGACTGCTGATTCCTACTGCCATCATAATTAGTAAAGTATACTACAACACTGGAAATCACCTATATCTCAAAAAGAGAAAATTGGGATACCTCTTCCAAGAGTATGGTATGAAAAACAAAAACTCCACACATTTGATTAAGTTTGCTCTTTACTTTCTGAGTGGTTTGATTAACAGATAACTATACAAAGATGACACTCTAGGGAGCTCTATTGATAGGCTTGGTGTAACAGTGCTACAAGACAGTCTACTCCTGTGGGAATTCTGTGCCAAAAAATTAAAAATTCTGCATAATTTTGTCAAAATAACACAATATAATCATGCCAGTTTCAATTATTTTGTAATTTATTTCAAAATATTTGTCAGCAATATGTCTGTAACAATGCAGACCAAAAAAAAAAAAAGATTCTGGTAATTTTTTTTTGACAAATAGATTCCTTACTAGGCATATTAATACAGAACGCTGAGTAATTCATTTAAATTACAATATAGAATTGTATTTCCTACACCGGTTAGAGGCAATGCAAATGCTTGGGAATGTTAGGGGTAACGGAGGAGGTGAGGGCGAGGGAAGGACCCTGGAGTGAACCTGGAGAGTTGTTGGGTGTGGGTGGGAGAAATATGGACCATTTTTTTCAGGGAGGGGGAGCAGGATTGTTAGGGAGTTGGAGAGCCTCTCCCATGCAGACCCTGGCTGATCCCAAACCTCTCCCATTCAGTCAGGCACATCTGCCCCTGTCCCCGCAACCCTAATCCTGATGGGTCCCTGCAGCTCCCCTCCCCCATTCCCATGTGGCCATGCATCCCCACTCCCATTCAGTCCCTGGCTCAATGCTGTCACCCCACTACCTCCTGAGCCCATGCCCCAATCTGTTCTCCCCTACTAGCCATTCTGAACCCCAGTTGCTCCGCAGCCAGGTGCTGTGATAAACTTCTACTCCTGGGGGAATTCTGTGCCACTGCGCACACACAGAATCCCCCCTCCCCAAAATACATTCTGTCCCAGAAGTGCTGCAGTTAGTCTTTTGCCCACCAGAGGCCACTGTGGCACCAGAACAGCCTGCCGCATTCATGCTGTTGGCTGTTCTGGTGCCACCGTGGCCTCTGGTGGGTGAAAGGTAGAACTGCAGCACTTCTGGGGCAGAAAGTATTTTCTGTGGAAAAAATAAAATTCTGCAGGACACATGAATTCTGTGCATGCACAGTGGTGCAGAATCCCCCCAGGAGTAAAGACAATGAGAGAATGACATCATTACTGTATGATAATTTTCTGACTCTGCATGGTATTTCTTCTCTAGAATATGCTGTTCCCTGTCAGCTTTCTCTAATTTTCTCAGACTAATTTTGACAAAGCAGTGAATAAATGTAAAATTATTGAATATTTGATGCAATGAATATAGCCTGATGTTGTCTAATGATTTCTTTGTGCTCTCCCTATGTGTTGTATCTTGCCTTATACTTAAACATAAGCTCTTTGGGGCAGGAATCCTCTTTTTGTTCTGTGTTTGTACAGCACCTAGCACAATGGGGTCCTGGTGCATGACTAGGGCTTATAGGGGCTACCACAGTAAAAATACTACTACTAATAAAATTCCTTACCGCTGCATGTATTTCTTATTTTAATCATTTTAAATGTTCATTTTTCTTCACACAATAAAACCTTTTACTTTAAAAAAAACAATTGAATAAGACTTTTCTAATGCAAGAAATGAAATTACACTGGGCCTGATTTTCAGAGATACTGAGCATCCACAATTCTAGTGGGAATAGCACCTATGAAGACCAGTCTCACCATATTTAATAAATAATTACATTAACAAATAGAAAAATATGCTATGTAAAAGATGTATCTATTTAAACCCACTACATTAAAAAAAAAGTTTCCACTAAAATGAGTTTCCCTTAAAATGAAGCAAATTAAGCAAGCAACAACTAAGGCTAAATTGGTTCCTTCTCTCCAACTCATTGTCCTCAATAAGCGGATTTAAGAAAACAGAAAGCTAACCCTAATCGTTTCTTGTTTAACTTGCTAAATTTAAATGGATAACTTTTCTAATGTGGCTGTTTTAATAGATATCACATCTTTTTATGGGTGAACTGTTTTTTATTTATTTTTATGGGGAGAGGGTTGGTTTTTGTTGTTGTTTCCTAACTTGGCTCTTTGTACATGAGAAATGTTTTTGTTCAGCTAGAATGTAGTCAACATGGATGCAATTAAATAATTACATCGAGAGCTGCTGTTCTATTTTGAAACAGAAAGTTAAAAAGATCCAGTGACATGACTTTGTCCTTAGAAAATTGCAATGTTATTTCTAAAATGGAAAAAAAAAATCCCAAATGTACTTGGCTCTTAATTTTCACCATTACAGAGGTGCCAGATGCAGTTCCATAATTAAGGTTGATTTGAGTTTTGCCTTAAAGCAGGGATTCAACTGCTTTGGTATGTACTAAAAGCACAGTGTATGCTCCCCAAAATTACAGCACTTTTTTCCTGAGTATTTACAAGTAAATCCATTAATTAGTTTATGACCTAAAAGTAATTAAAAAATGGGTCCTTTTAAATATTTAGTACCAGGTGTCAATTTAGTACCTTCCTTTGCCTGAGTGATCTCAGCAGAATGATACAGACTCTTCAGGCTTCCTAAAACTCACTGAAATCGTGTACATAGGTACATTTAAATCATGTTAGGATTAATAGTCTTTTTTGCCATTATGCTTTATAATTGAAAGTTTCTGCTTCAGCAGAGGCTGAAGCTATTCAGATAATTCTATTAAACTGCCCTCCTTCCAAAATGGCTATCATCTCCTATGGTTCCCAGTGGGACTGAGGACACATCATCTCCATTTTTCACAATGGGACTCAGGACAGAGGGTCTCCTTAGCAAGGATGGCCCCTGCCTCCATTCACTTGCTCCTCACAGCGTTCCACACCACCTCCTGATAGCACTGGGAGCTATTTGCTACCCTGAGGGTAGCTTGGATTCACTCCCATTGAGAACAATGAGACACAGTGGCTCTTTTGAAAGCAAACATCTCATTGCCAGTGAGGACAACAGAAGATGGCAAACATTTAGAAAGAAAGCAATTCTTTATAAGTTTCTCTGAAAATGCACCAGCCTTTGCTGACAGATAAACTTCTAGTTATGAAAAACAATGACAAAAATGATCATTAATCCTAATCCTCCCTCCTCCCCCCAAAAAAGTTACCCAGTGAATCAGATCTACCCAGCAGTCAGAGGAAACTAAACATGTGCACCTGCAGGAGAATGTGGGATGGAGAAGGGTGGAGAAAATTCAGGTGTGTTTTGTGCATGCAGAGCAATTTGGGGTGCAGACAGAAGGGATACTGAGGAACATGTGCACAAGCGAGCGGGGAGCAAAGAAGAGTGACAGACTGAGTAGCACATGTGCAGGGGAACATATGGTGAAGAAGGAAGAAATGTGTTTGCATGGGAAAGCAAAGTTCAAGAGGGAGAGGAGGCTGTTTGAGTGCCCTCACCCATCATTTCCGTATCTTAACATGTTTGGTTTCTTTCCAGTTTAACTTCAATTTTGAATTTTCTTAGTTTGCAATGCTTGTTTTTAGGATATTTAACTCCATTTTAATGTAGATTTTGTTTGGGAACATACATTGTGATAGTCAACTGTTAAATAACTCACTTCAGGGGAAATTATTTCTTAAAACATAGTGTTTGGCCTGAAGTAATCATGAGGTATTGCTGTCATGTCTGTAGACTATTTCAGGGAGAGCGCAAAGGAATAGCTCTATTGTTCTTTCTTGGAGAGAACCCATAGGGTACTATTGGGCAATAGCTTTTTTGTCTAGAAAATTCTTATGCTGGGTAATGCAGAGTTGTAGTCTGTCACGCTCTCCTGTGCAATGTGTATGAGAGTCATCTTGGTATCCTCGCCAAATACCAATCTGAATAATCATCTAGCAAAACTTTCCCCCCGCAATTTCAGTTGCATTCTGTATTCTTCACTTCCTGTCCTAGATTGCTGTGCAGTTTGGCTAGGTGACCTTAAACAACTGCTGCACTCTACTCTAGATTGACTGTATTTCAGTGGTGGGTGAAAGTAATCATGTATTTAAATATAACTGAGAATACAAATGATACACTATAGCTATCTAAAGTTTATGACTTTTTAAAATGTTTTGGGATCTTCCTGAGTGAAAGACTCTCTAAAAGTTATTCTTCATCAATATCACATGCTCTACATCCTTATGATATGTAACTGTCTGTTTTTTTCAACAAGTTTGATTTAAGAATAGTAAAAAATATTTTAAAAACAGTCATTGTAGCCAGATTAACATTACTGGAAAAAGTCATAAATGTTTCAAAAATCCTGCTGTTAGAATCCAAGACTGATCAATAGTTCATAACCTACCTATATTTTCTACATAATTTAAAGAACAAAAATCAAGTGACTCTCTCTTTGGAATATTCAACTCCTACCCAACTTTGCTCTGCAAATTTATAAAAAGGCTATAAGAAAAGGTTTATTGCTTCCTGGATTATAACTCTGCAAACCTGTTGGAAATGTGAAAACTTTGCCAAAGCAAAAGAACTCAACTGAAGATTCAGATTTAAAACTGTTGCACTATATACATCCTGCCAGAATTTTTGTTGTATGGAGTAGACAATCATATAGTTAGATGTTCAGAAGTTGTTAAAGTTTGTACAAGGTAGAAAGACTATGGCACAAATAGAACAGGAAATACTGAGCCAATTTCTGCAGTTACCCTCCACTTAATGGTATTACTCTGTATTTACCCCCAGAGTAATAGAACAGAAAACAGCTCATTGCCTATAATGGAACTGGACTGATTATTCAACAGTATTTTCATGCACACATACTCATTAAATTGCTGATATTTTCTCTCTCTCATACTGTCATATATTGTTTCTCTGGATCAGTGACAAGTTAAACTGAAAAAAATCTGAATTTATGTTTCCACAAGGACACATTTTATATTTTTGTTTGCTTCTTTTTAGTGTTCTAATAAGTCAGTGCCTTAATACTGGAGAGGAGGAGCCTAGGAAATAAATGGTCCTATATACACTTTTAACATCATATTTACACTAAGAAAAAGTGCATTTTTGACATGTTATATATATATGGAGATATACCTATCTCAAAGAACTGGAAGGGACCCTGAAAGTCCAGCCCCCTGCCTTCACTAGCAGGACCAAGTACTGATTTTGCTCCAGATCCCTAAGTGGCCCCCTTCAAGGATTTAACTCACAACCCTGGGTTTAGCAGGCCAATGCTCAAACCACTGAGCTATCCCTCGCTGTGTTAAAATCCTAGTGTAGGCAAGACAGTTGTCGTTTTAACATGTGTTAGCTGATTGAGGTAAACACTAAGTTCCCTACCTAGGGTTCATCTTAAACAGCTAACATGTTAAACCAACTTGCTCTGTCTACACTAGGTTTAAAACATGTCAGTAGAGCCCTGAAAAAGTTTGCGGATCACAGATCAAATACGGACACACATTTTGTATATGCGCAGGGCTCTACAGGTCAGCTAACAAGACCTGAATGGATACATTTTTTACAGGACAGTTTTTCACCTCCTACACTCTTTCTGGGTTGAGGTGGCTGCATATCCCAGAAGGTGAAGGTAAAAAATACAATAAAAATTAAGCTTAATAAAAGTTTTTCTATTTCACAAAGAACCAAATTTTCCAAAAAGATACGAGTATTTTTTTAGTTGGACAAATTTTCAAGGAGTGGTAATCTGAAGAGATGATAGAAGATTAAGGTTATCACAGAATCACCACTTTTTAGGTCATCCAAGTCATTCACTATACACCATCCAATGACTACCGAGAATGAGACAGGGTTCATCCATTATATTATGATATAGCAAAATACATGATGGTGTGCTGTGGCATGAAAGTTTTATTGGCGTGAGTTTGGGATAGCCATGTTACTCATGAGTGGCAAAATCTCAAATTGGTCATGCAGGTCATCAAAAATCAGCAATAAAATCTTTATACCCCATCATGCCATCATGTATTTTCTTTATATTATACAGTTCAGAAAAAAACTACAGCAGGCACACTTTGAAATGTTTTCACATTCATTCACGAGCAAATCAATACTTCTGGAAATGTCTGTCAGTGGCCGCCCTTCACCCTCCATCTAAGTTGATACAATCCAATTTTCTGCTGTTTTTCCATGAACTGGAGGTGGTTGTAATGCTCACATTGCTAACTGGCAGGCATCCACTCAAATATATTAGCTGTCCTGTAAAGGCATACTGTAGTTGAACTATTGTTTGGTAGCTAAGTCAACTGTTCAGGTAAGGCAGGGAGCAGTCATATTTGTCCATCTTTTCCCATTCAGGCAACTGGAGTGACTTTGTAAAATGGCACATCTCAAAATTTAAATATTTTATTTAAAAAGCCAACAGAATTCTTATCCACCATTGGCATTTTAAAACAATTTTCTACTGGGGATCAAGTAATGCAACGGAAGCTGAACCACCTCACCTTCTTGGGTGATCAGGGTATTTTATTTACATGCAAGTGCTGCTTTTTTTTTTTTTTTAAAAAGAAAAATTCTAAAACAGTTTTTCTTCTCTAATATATTTTGACCAAGCAACAGGAACTGAAATTGTCTCCCTGTGCAGCACTACAGCATCCTAGTGTTGTGGTGAGAGTCTACAGAAGCCCCCAAACAACTGCTGCCCTGAAGCAGTTAATGAAGCAGTGGATTTTGTAGTGCTGCACCTTACCTTATATATTACTGTACACAAATTTATATAGATTTGTACTGTCCTCTTTTCCAAAGATTGGTGCTGACCCTTAGGATCTTGATCAATCCCTGAGAGAACCGTATGCATTTTGCAATGTTGCCATTAAAGCATGAGAAGACGGATTACATACTGAGCTGAGGCAACCACCTTGGCAAGATGTCAGCAAATCCCACCCATGTCTTTGAGCCATTTTATGAGGGGAGGTTGACGTTTATGCTATTCTACTTAGGAAAAATTATTCCTGCCAATATTTTGAATAACTGGCTTTCACATGTTAATTATGACGGTTCAAGGGGAAAGTCAATTCTTTCTAGTAATGTCAAGGCTACACTTGAGTTCATTCATCACAGATTCATGTAGCCTGTTGCTAATGACAATACAATATTAAAGTTTGTGTTAATGTTTTCATTCAGTTCCCTTGTATGCGGTGAACTGGATGCTATGACCATTTTCTATGGTCATTGATATTTATACTTATGAGCTTTTGTGGTTCCTGTAATTATTAGCGTGCACACCATTATTTTCCCATACATTTGCACTCTTTCAATCTCCAATATCTGCTTTATACACCAACTGACGTGATAATGGTTGCAGCTGAGCATTTGGAGAAAAAGCCAAAAGAGACCAATACAACTTCTTGCCATGTTTGTTCACCCTACCCCCTTTCTCATGGTAGTGCTGTCTGGGTATGCCCATAAACATATCTGCTCAAAAGAGTAAAAGAATTTTTGAAATATTCTATTAGTTTCTTAACTGAGAAGAGAATCCAGGTTTTTCAAAGCTAATACAACTGACTTAGTATGTACTGAGAATCTCTGAGTGCAGATTGCTAATGATCTGAGAACTGAAACTGCATTGACCACAGCCTCCCAGGGATCCCTTTACTGTAAACTGATTGCAAGGAGAAAGTACATACAGATCAGTTTAGCCAAAGCAAGGCAAACACTTTATTAGAATGTACACACACACACACAGTAAAATTACATCCTGTTAGAACACCTCTTTCATTCAATAATCCATGGAAGGACTCTGCAAAGTTGTTTTATAGATCGGTTACACTCTTCAGCCGTCAACATTTTTTCCCCAAAGTGATGAATGGCTAGGATCGGCATCTCCTCTTTGGTTTCTTGCTTGATTTGGCAACTGTCCTGATATTATTTTTCATCTGATGCCATGCTAGCTTGATGCAATTCATATCAGACATTCTGAAAAAATGCATTGATAATTTAGATTTGATAAGCACCATAGCACCGGCACAGGACTGTGCTATGATAAAAAAGTTATGGAAGTAGTGCAAAGTATCTGATGGCAGACGCGGTACTCACACAGGTGAAGTCCAAATCCAGTTTATTTACTGAACCTAAATACAGGCAGCAGGAATAGCTATATGCTTCAAGTCATCATCTGAACAGAAAAACAAAACAGAGGATATAACTAGTGACTCCGACATGCTTTTGATATTAAATAGCTGCACTACAGTAAAAACAATGTTCTACTTTGGAATAATCTGTAAGGGCCAAATACCCTTAAAGGTGGGGCACGAATGCATCCTGGATGATTTTCTGTTGAAAGAATTTTCAATCCACTATCCCTGTAAAAACGGTACATGTAATATGCTGCTTCATTATGGATCTTACCTGGGATTTCATTCACATATCTGTTGCTAGTGATCTATTATGAGAAAGTGCATTCAAATATGATGCTAGGACCAGAATGAAACATGTTCACTGTATGTGGTGTATTATGTCAAAAATCATACAAAACTATTAACCAGTGTCAATCCTAGTTTGTTCGCCAGCACAAAGGCTGTTGTTAAATAACAGTGTTGTCATCCATCAATTGTTCAGTTATTAAGCCTGGCAATGATGACAGAAAGCTACAGTCCATCAAACCAAAACCCCAAAGCCAATAACATTATCAGAGAGATTAGATGGCTCAGGAAACAGAACTATGATCTCCGGAAAATAAAGGAAAACACAGAGGCTAGAGTACAAGTGTCACCGCTGACATAAGCGTAACATCCAAGTCCCTTGATGAAATGCAGACCACACTGCAGAAGATTTCCACAGGGGTATCCCCAATGCAACCACCTGTATTCAGCACAGACATTCATGCTATCCAAGTCAACGGGTGGCATTAGATTGCATTCCACCAGTAATTCTATTACATCACTGAGGGCACTGAAGGATGAGGACATGATGTACATTAATAAAACTAGCTGATCCCTCCTTTGGAGACTTCAAATGTAAATGAGATCATTGATTACACCCGTACTAGAAAGACTGAGGCAGGAGAGCAGCATAAACTTTAGCAGACTGGAAAAAAAATGTGTATCATTCTTCCGTTACTAAAACTGAGGTATCATTGTTCAACGCCAACTTTTTATGTCATTTGGCAAAAGAGGCCCTCCTGAACCACTATCTTTGCAGGGAAGTCAAGGGGGAGTTATCTTTCTATGTTTTGCTGTATTGAAACACTGCTTAGATGATAATGAAATAAATAATAATAATAATAATAGCCAGCTCTTATATAGTGTTTTTCATCTGTATATCTCAAAGCACTTTACAAAGAGGGTCAGTATCATTATTCCCATAGAGGGGCAAAGAGAGGGGCAGAAAGGTGAAGTGACTTGCCCAAGGTGACCCATAAGATCAGTAGCAGAGACAGCAATATAGAACCCAGGTCTCCCAAGTCCCAGTCCAGAGCTCTTTCCACAAGGCCACACTGCCTCCCAAAAGGTTAATTTTAAGGGAAACAGAAATACAAAGGCAATCTCCTAGAAAAATCACAGAGTAACAAAATGTGGTTAAGTGGAGGTTTACAAGCCACAAAGAGCAGCACAAACTTAGAAGCAAAATAAACTATTTTATGTGTGGACCTCCAAATGGGCATTGGCGTACAATTAAATAACAACCTACATATAATACAAGTTTATTTGGCACAGAACATTCCTTTTCCTGAAGTGTTGTTTTCTTTGCTTTGTGTGTGCTGGGGGGGGGGGTGGGGAGGGAGAATGTGTTTTTATGTTCTATTCTATAGGTAAAGAGCAAGGAATAAAGTCCTCTTCTGTAACAATGCCAAACGAACTGCAGCAAATGCTACTCCTTAGACCAACACTTCTATTCATGAATTAGATAACACTAGATCCCAAATATTTACACAGATATCAAATGTTCTGCACATGACGACTAAATCGCCAATGTGCTTGGATGATCACGTATGATCAATGATTTCCCCATGCACTGTCCGTTAGTAGATCATTTGAAAGGGAGCAAGAGAAGACAGACAGTGCAGAACATGGCTCTATTGGGAAGGAAGATATTTTCTGTTGGGGGGGAAATCAGAACCTAGTACTTTGAACTTTCACTTAAAAGGCAGTATTTTAATGAGTATTTTATGCTTCAAAATGAAGTTATTTCCTGAAGCTCTGGTCCAAGCTCCTATGTTATACTTGACAGCAAAGAGATCGTGTGCATGCTTGTGTGGGTTTGAATATACAAAAGAGAAGGTTACTCATCCCGTGCAGTAACTGTGGTTCTTAGAGATGTGGGCGCTCCACCGTAGGTGCCTGGAGTTCGGTACCCGTTTGGCAGCACATGCACTCCTCCACATCTTGCGCTGTGAGCGGCACCTATATAGCCCGGTGTGGCCCAACCACCCTTAGTTTCTTCTCTACCACAGAGTCTGTGTTTGAACTCCAAAGCAGAAGGGAGGAGGGCAGGTAGTTGAGGATCCATAGAGACACATCTGAAAGAACCTCAGTTACTGCAGAAGGTGAGTAACCTTTGCTTCTTTTTCGAGTGATGTCCCAATGGGTGTGCCACTGTAGGTGACTGAAGAGTAGTTCCCCTAGGTGGAAGGCTGGGGCTTCAGAGTGGCATCCAGGGAGGAGAGGGATGATGAGTCTTAGTAGGGCATCTGATGCCGCGTCTTGAGTAATTGCATAGCGTTGGCTAAAAGTGTCTGCAGATGCCCAGGTGGCCACTTTGCAAATGTCCACGATCGGCACATTGTTAAGAAAGGCAATCAAAGTGGGGAGAGAGCGAATGGAATGTGCTCAAGTTCCCAGCGGAGGTTGTCGGTTGTGCAGTTGATAGCAAAGATGTATGCATTGTGAGATCCACTTGGACAGACGTTGTTTGGACATAGCTGCTCCCTTTGATCGTTTGGCAGTTGAGCGGAATAAGCACGGCGACTGTCTGAAAGATTTAGTTCTATCCAGGTAAAAGGCTAACGCATGCTTAACGTCCCAGGTGTGTAGTGTCACTTCATGTTGGTTGCTATGTGATTTTGGGAAGAGGCAGGGACGGTGGATAGATTGATACAAGTGGAAGGAGGATGGCATCTTGGGTAGGAATTTTAGATGAGTGCATAATGTGACCTTGGTCCTTATAAAAAATGATGTACGGGGAGTATGCCAGGAGAGCCCCTATTTCTCCCCTACTCATCAGGCAGACATGATGGCTATGAGAACTGCTGTTTTCATGGAAAGATGAATGTCGGGGCATGTTGCCATAGGCTGGAATGGTGTTCGGGTGAGACAGCACAAAATGAGGCTGGGATACCAAGATGGGGTGGGATGTCGTATGTGAGGACAGAGGTTTGAAAGGCCCTTAAGGAGCCTTTTCATGAATGGGTGGATGAATAGAGAATAGCCATCTATCCTGGGGTGGAATGCTGTGATGGCAGCGAAATGCACATGAACGGAGCTTGTGACTAGGCCCAATCTTTTAAAATCTAGAATATAATCTAGAATGAATGGTAATGGGGTGTTCCTCACAGAGACATGATTGGCTGTGCACTAGGATCAGAATCTTTCCCATTTATGGAGATAAGTTCTGAGAGTTGTGTCATGTCTGCTATTTAAGAGAACCTCTCTGACTGCCTCTGAACATGTCATCTCCAAATCCTGAAATCATGAAGGCGCCTTGCTTTCAGATGAAGGAGTTGTAGATTGGGATGGAGGATTCGGCCAGCATCTTGAGAGAGGAGGTGTGTAATCAAAAGCAAAGTGATTGGAGAACACACCACCACATGTAGGAGGTAATGATACCAAATTTGTTGTGGCCTTGTTGGGGCTATGAGGATAACTCAGGCTCATTCCACTTGTATTTTGGGAAGCACCTTGAACAAGAGGAGAAAAGGTGGAAAGGCATAGAATAGTGGAGCATCCCATGTAATGAGGAAGGCATCTCCCAGAGACCTATGGCCTAGATCCGCTCTTGAGCAGAACTGAGGACATTTGGCGTTCTCTAGAGTGGCAAAGAGATCTATGTGGGGAAATCCAGTGAGTGAATATGTGCCGAAGGACTCTTGTATCTAGCTCCCACTCGTGGTCTTGTGAGAATCGTCTGCTTAGCATATCTACTGTGGTGTTTAGTGTCCAGGTAGATATGAGGCTGAAATGTTGATTTCGTGTTGGATACACCAGTTTGACAATTTCAGTGCTTCCAAGCACAAGGAGTGGGACCTCGCTCCGCCTTGCCTGTTGATGCAGGAGATATTGTCTATCATTATTGTTATAGTCCGATGCCTGATAAGTGGTACGAAATGTCAGCACGCATTGCGAACCTCTCATAGTTCTAGAAGGTTGATATGTAAGGAGGATTCCATGGGAACCACCTTCCTTGCACTGTGTTGTTCTGAAGGTGCGCCCCCCCAACCGATTAGGGAGGCATCAGTTGTTAATATTAGGGATGATGCTAGCTGGAGAAAAGGAACCCCCATACCTCATTTTAGTAATGATCGGTCCACAGGATGAATCCGAGGAGCAGGGGCGGCTCTAGGCACCAGCAAAGCAAGCACGTGCTTGGGGCAGCCCATTTGCAGGGGCGGCAGGGATCCAGCATGGGAGCTGAGAACCAACAGGGGGCCCAGGGAGCTGTAGTTCCTTGGTTAGCTCCCTGCCTATAGAGCCAGCCCTGGAGCAGGGAAAGAACTACATTTCCCAGCATTCCCTTGGCCACTAGCAACAGGAAAGGGGGAGGGAGGGAGGAAGTTGAGACCTCATGCTGCAGCCTGCTATGAATGGAGAGCTGCACTGTGAGTAGGGATTCCATATTTTAACATTCAAAAAATAGGACACTCCACGGGGAGGGAGGGTAGCCCCACCCTGCCCCCATCCACTCCCTCCGACTGCCCCCACAGAAATCCCAACCCATCCAACCCCCCCTGCACCCTGTCCCCTGATCACCCCCTCCTGGGACCCCTCCCCACTTCCCCCCTAGGACCCCACCCCCTACCTGTCCCCTGACAAACCCCTGGGACTCCCATGCCTATCCAACTGCTGCCTGTCCCTTGACTGCCCTCCCCCCCCGGAACCCTCTACCCCTTCTCCAACCCCCCAGCTCCCTTACCGTGCCACTCAGACCAGCGTGTCTGGCTTCGCGCAGCGCCAGACACGCTACTGCATACATGCTGCCGTGCTCCCCTGTGGAGCCACAGGCCCCCCGCCTCTCCCCTCCCCAGCACCTGCCTTCCAGATTTGAACACCTCAAAATTCAGGAGTGCTCAAGCTCAGTTTGGGCAGCTGTTACTTCATTTCTCCCAAATCAAATATACTGATCCACTGTAACTTGCTGTAGAAAAAGTAAGATAAAATTGAGCAAGAAATGCTTCCCAGTGGTTATTAGGACTGGAATTGCTATTTTCAACAGCCATTGCCTTTTTTGTTTGTTTGTTTGTTTAAAAGGAAGACAGTGATATTGCATTGGCAAATTCCCCATAGAAAGAAAGAGTGGAACAAAAGAATAATAAAGGCACCTCAACTTTTCCTCATTTATGTAGGACAGTCTTATAATATGCATCCAGATATCCTCCAATCACACAAGCTGAAAATTGTTCCACTTTACTGCAGTTCTGTAACCATATGGGAACCAATCCTGTCTGTGTTCTGTGCACATCTAAAATTCCTGCTGAATGACCCGCCCTGGGAGCGAGTTACCAGTGACCCAGGGCTGCAGCGGAAGGAGGGTGCAGGTGAGGGGGGTGAGCCCAGGGCTGGGGCGGCAGGAGGTGTGGGGGGGCAATGGTGGGGGGGTAGGGGGAACCCAGAGCTGGGGCGGCAGGGTGTGTGTGTGTTTGTGGGGGAGAGCCCAGGGCTGGGGCGGCAGGGGGGTGCGGGTCAGGGGGTGAGAGCCCAGGGCTGGGGAGGCAGGGGGGTGCGGGTGGTGGAGAAGAGCCCAGGGCTTGGGCGGCAGGGGGGTGCGGCGAGGAGCCCAGGGCTGGGACGGGGGGCAGCCAAAAATTTTTTTGCTTGGGGCGGCAAAAAACCTAGAGCCGGCCCTGCCGAGGAGTCATCAGTGAGCAGGGTGTATGATGATGTGAAAATGTGCGTCTTTGCAGATCAAGGGCCAAGAACCAGTCCCTCATTCCAGTGCTGGGATAATGGTTGACAGTATGATCCTTTTGAAGCATAGCAGTTTGACGAACTTGTTGAGGGTTCACAGGTCTAGGAACAGTCTCCACCAGTCGGATTTCTTTTGGATCAGAAAGTAGTGGTAATAAAAACCTTTCCCTCTGTGTTGGGATGGGATCAGTTATACGGCTCCCAGTTGCAGAAGGTGATTTATTTCTTCTCATAGAAGATGTTCATGAGAAAGGTCCCTGAAGAGGGATGGGGGTGGAATGGAGTACCCTTTGTTGATTATTTGGTGGAATGGAGTACCCTTTGTTGATTATTTCCAGGACTGACTTGTCTGAAGTGATTTGCCGCCATGATGGATGAAAAGGGGCTAAATGGTTGACAAACTGATGGGTGGTGAAAGATGGTTGCAGCAACTGGAACAGGAGGAGTCTTCTCAGGGCCTCGACCAAACCTTCAAAACTGTTGTTTAGATGAAGGTGCATGAGAGGTAGCCCCCTGAGGCAGCGTTTGTTTGCATTTCAGAGGGGGCCTCTGCTGTCTTCTTTGCGTGCCACATTGGCAGTGAGGAGTGAAAGGTTGGGGATCTCGGGGTATGTTGGTATTTCCCCTGACATTTCTTTGCTGCTGGTGTATATATGCTGAGAGAGCGAGAGTCACTCTGGAGTCCTTCAGTGTGTGTAGGGACTCATCCATGTGCTCGGCAAATAGTTTGGAACCCTCAAAAAACAGATCCTCAACCTTGGTCTGTACCTCTTCAGGGAATCTGGAGAGGTGAAGCCAGGATATTTGTCTCATTACCACAGGTGTTGTGATGGAGGGGACAGCCATGTCTGTGGAGTCCAGGGAACCTTGTAGTGCCGTGCAAGCCAAAAGATGTTCTTCAGACACAAGTACCTAGAATTGTTCCTTCTCGTTGTCTGGCAGATGTTGACAGAACTCTTGTGTTTTAGAATAGTTCATATGGTCATATTTGGTCATAAGAGCCTTCTAATTGGCAATACAGAATTGGAGTGTCACCGAAGAATATGCTTTGTGATCAAATAAATCTAATTGCTTTCAATCCCTTTCATAGGGGGTTCTCTGGGGTGGTGTTGGTATCCCTTCTCATATACAGCATTGACAACCTGAATGTTAGGAGTAAGATGGGAAAAGAGAAATTCCAAGTCATTAGCAGGGACATAATATTTTTGTCTGCTTGCTTGCAGGATGGATGCTGGAGCCTGCCAGAGCACCTTAGCAGTGTCCAACAGGGCCTCGTTAATAGGAAGGGTGATCTTTGCTGATGTAGCGGCACGTAGGATATCAAGCAGCTTGTGTTGTTGCTCTTTGACTTCTTTCAGTGGGATCTGGAGAGATTCCAAAATTCTGTGGAATAGTTGTTGAAAATGCTTGAAATCGTCCACCGACATAGAAGGTGGTGGCATGATGGCCTCATCAGGGGAAGAGGAGGAGAAATGGAGTGGTGATGTAATCTCTTCCTCTGTTTCTTCCTGCTGTTCTTCCACTGGTACTGGATCAACATCAGGTGGTCAAGAGATGGATGAGGAGGATGATCATGTGTGTTTTTTTCTCTGTTCTCTGAGCAGTTTGTGGAACTGTGCCCCATACACAGCCCATGGGTCCTAGCAGGGCTAATGTGGAGGAATTGGGATGTGGAGTTGCATCCATGGGGGTCCATATCAGGGCCCTGGTGCAGTTCCAGGTTTTGGATAACACGTAAGAGTAGAGGATTGCCTGCATGTGATCTGGAATTCCGTATTCTTCCTCCTCTCAGTGTTGAAAGAGAGAAATGTTGTGATTACAGGGAAGAGGCATGAACTAGAGGGAGCTTGTGACAGAGAAGCAGAGATTCAGGGGTATCAGAGATGACAGGTCCCTTGGATCTCTGAACTCCGGTGAAGCAGGCAGGAACTATAGGTGCCGAGGGTGGAGTCTGTTCCCTCAAGTGGCTACTAGATGGTATAGGTGCCTTACTCAGTGCCAAGGATTTGGTCAGTGCCAAGAGAGTTGATGGTGCAGAGAGAGTTGACAGTGTCAAAGAACCCAAGGTTGTCTTCGATGAGGCACTAGGTACTGTTATTGCAGCTTTGCACTGTGCTTCTCGGTCCCAAGAGACAGTGTGTCCACCTGTGGTCCTGCCTATTTAGGGTCCCTGAACTTCTGCTTAGCTCCAGTATCAGAGGGACCCAAACAGTCATGGGAGCTAAGTCTCATCTCAATGAAGTTGAGGCTACTGACCTTACAGGAGATGGCTCCCTGGGTGGCGATGTAGTGGCCCGTTTCTTCCCTCTGAGCGGGAAAGAGGATTTCTTCTTGGATGGCTGTGGCGAGTGGGGCTCAGCTGATGACCGCGCTGAGGGTGATCACTGCACTGTAGTGGTATCAGGGCCAGGGCCTGAATCCGGCCATAGAGAACTCTCCATGAGAAGAATTTTCAGTCTGAGATCATGGTCCTTTCAGGCCCGTGTGATCAAGTTGATGAAGTGGGTGCACTTCTGTGCGACATGACCCTCAATGAGGCAGTGGATGTACCATGAGTGACGTCACTCTCGGGAAAGGCCTCCTGACAAGAGAGGCACCTCTTGAATCAGGGTATCCCAGCATAATTCTGAGGGAGAGAGCTCCCCATTGGGGAAGGCAAGAAACAGGGAATAACGGGGAGGAAAGAGTAACTAAAAAATCTTTTGTAGGGGAGAAAAATAAATGGAAAGGGCTAATTACTACTAATGAAAGGTAAATTAATGAAAATCTCTAAAGGAGAAGGAGGTAGAAGGGCTCTGCTCTGTATTCCATTCCATACCAATGGCAGTTGAAAAGGAACTGAGGGCAGTTGGGCTGCACGGCGCTATATAGATAGTGCTCACCGTGCAAGATGGGGAAGAGTGCATGTGCGACCCAATGGGCACTACTGCTGAAGATCTCCAATCTGAGGCACAGGAGGCACTGCCACATCTACAGAGAAGCACGCAGAGGGACACCACTCGATGAAGAATTGTAATTTCTTGCAACAAACCAGAGAGTATGCTAACCTGTTGTCTGGTTGGTTGAAAGAACAAAGAAGGAGAACAAAGTAGTACCGGAGGGACCCAGACAGTCAACAATGAGGTTGAGGCTACTGACATCACAGGGGATGGCTCCTTGGATGGCGATGTAGTGGCCTGCTTATTCCTGTCTGAGCGGGAAAGAGAGGATTTCTTCTTGGATGGCTGTGGCGAGCAAGGGTCAGCTGATGACCAAGCCAAGGGTGATAACTACACTGGAATGGTATCACAGCCAGGCCCCTGGAGAAGAGTCAACATGGTTTTTATAAAGGGAAATCATGCTTCACCAATCTACTAGAATTCTTTAAGGGGGTCAACAAGCATGTGGACAAGGGGGAATCCAGTGGATATAGTGTACATAGATTTTCAGAAAGCCTTTGACAAGGTCCCTCACCAAAGGCTCTTAAGCAAAGTAAGCTGTCATGGAATAAGAGGGAAAGTCCTCTCATGGACTGGTAAACTGGTTAAAAGATAGGAAATGAAAGGTAGGAATAAATGGTCAGTTTTCAGAATGGAGAGAGGTTAATAGTGGTGTCTGTGCTGGGAACAGTCCCATTCAACATATTCACAAATGATCTGGAAAAAGGGGTAAATAATGAGGTGGCAAAATTTGCAAATGATACAAAACTACTCAAGATAGTTAAATCCCAGGCAGACTGCAAAGAGCTACAAAAATCTCTCTCAAAACTGGGCCACTGGGCAACAAAGATGGCAGATAAAATTCAGTATCGATAAATGCAAAGTAATGCACATTGTAAAACATAATCCCATCTATACATATAAAATGGTGGGGTCTAAAATTAGCTGTTACCACTCAAGAAAGAGATCTTGGTGTCATTGTGGATAGTTCTCTGAAAACATCCACTCAATGTGAGGCGGCAGTCAAATAAGCGAACAGAATGTTGGGAATCATTAAGAAAGGGATAGATGATAATACAGAAAATATCATATTGCCTCTATATAAATCCATGGTACGCCCACATCTTGAATACTGCATGCAGATGTGGTCGCCCCATCTCAAAAAAGATATATTAGAATTCGATTAATAGGACTGGGACTTTTCAGCTTGGAAAATAGACGACTAAAGGGGGATATGATAGAGGTCTATAAAATCATGACTGGTCTGGAGAAAGTAAATAAGGAAGTGTTATTTACTCCTTCTCATAACACAAGAAATAGGGGTCACCAAATGAAATGAATAGGCATCGGGTTTAAAACAAACAAAAGGAAGTATTTCTTCACATAATGCACAGTCAGCCTGTGGAACTCCTTGCCAGAAGATGTTGTGAAGGCCAAGACTATAACAGGGCTCAAAAAAAAAAAAAAACTGATAAATTTCTGGAGGATAGGTCCAACAATGGCTATTAGCCAGGATGGACAGGGATGGTGTCCCTATCCTCTGTTTGCCAGAAGCTGGGAATGGGCAACAGGGAATAGATCACTTGATGATTGCCTGTTCTGTTCATTCCCTCTGGGGCACCTGGCATTGGCCACTGTTGGAAGACAGGATACTGGGCTAGATATACTTGGTCTGAACCAGTATGGCTGTTCTTATATTCTTAAGAGATGGAAGAAGGCTTGGGAGAGTGTTGCCAAAGTAGCTGAATACATTTGAATGAAAGTTGGAGGATACAGAAAAAACAAATATGTGACATGGGATGGGGGAGGGATCTGGGCAAAGTAGGAGAGCACTGTTCAAAATGGAGTAATAGGAGACAAAAAACAGCCAGACAGGGTGTCTCCAAAGACCAGAAGCATGTATTGGGTTGTTCCATGAGCATTCCACTCCAAAGAGGAACAGTCGCTGGATATGCAAAACTCAGGGAAACCCAAGGGACATTCGACTTTTCTCAACAATAAAAGTGCCCTGCATGTATAATTAATACACTTTAAAATATCATTTATAACTAGATATAATTAGCAACTATGAAAGCCCATGAAAGTCAGGCATCAACTAGATGTCCTGTGTTAAGGAATAACAGTAACTAACCTCCTTCATGCACCACCCCCCCAAACAGACCCCACAAAAGGAAAAAAGCAGAGCAACATATTGGGGCAGAACAGAAAACAACGTAATATTGAATGGTGAAAATGTTTGGGTCCTTTGGATGTGCTAATCTACAGGCACATGTTCAGTTTGATGGAGAATACACATAAAACAGGAATACTGCTGCAACCTTGGAATAGCATACCAGTGGAACAGCATATAATTGACTGACAGGCACATTTCTTTCATTGATACCACCAATTGCGCAAGGATAATTTTACAGAGCGAATAGTGTAATAGAAACTGATGCAGACACACAACTTTTATAATGTATCCGTTGTGTTTGAAGAATTTTTTTAAAGTTAATTTACTGGGTTTATTTTTTGTATCATTCGGTTTGTAAAGCAAAGTATGTTAGCTACCATAGGCCCCATTCTTTACTTGCATGTCAGCAATGAATTTTGCCCAGTGAATCTGATTGTGCACGGCTCAGAGGGAAGAAAATGTTAAAATTAAGAAATGAAAAACATTACCAACAGAGCCATAAAAATTTCTATTCCATGTTGGAAAATGTCACACATTTAAAATTTAATGCCTTGGAACCCTGCTAGGCTAGAAGCTGTCACGGAGTTCCATAGGGAAGCTGAGAAGCTTCTCTTCCCAATGGTATAAAGCTCCCATTTCTAGCAATAAAAGGCAGCAATATCTCAGACTTTAAAACTGATATTATATATATATACACACACACACACACAAAAGCGGTCACTGGTCTACGAATGAATCTCAACCACCATGGGACTTGGCCAAGTGTTATTTGGTGGAGGAAATTCCAGATTCGGGTGAAGGAGGAGGAAACATTTCTGTGGCAGGGTTTCTTTAAGTTGAAATGTTAGAATAAGTTTTAAGATGCACTAATGGGCAGATAATGCAGCCAAAGGTGCAATTTATCACCTATGTAATTTTATTTACATATGTGGATGTATACACACATATACACAGAGTTTCAGTTCAGTCAGACATTTAAACCGTTACCTTTTGACTGTCACATTCCAGACAATCTCACCACATAAGCAATTGACTCCCATGATTACACTGAGAAATTAGGGTTGAAGCCTGCAACTGGATCCATGTGGACAGTGTGGTCTGCTGGCACAGATTCAGCTGCAGTATCCAATCCTTAAGACATTTTTTTCTTTTAAAGATGATGTTCTTTTGTTTCTCCCTGTGCTTATTCCTCTACAGGGTAAATGGAGGCTCTTGTTCCTAGGAAGAGGTATGTAACAGTTTTCCTATAGTTCGCCTGCTATCAGATTGCCTTAACTCCTGTGCTACTAAAAGTATTTTACTGACCAGCTAAATTAAATTATATAAGATGTTTAACCAATCAGCCTTCTACTTGTGCATTTCTACAGATGTCCAAATATTTGGAAAATGAAAATAACTGGAAGGCTTTTTTTAAGAGCTTGGAAAAAATTGCTTGAGAGAAACACCTTTGAGACAAATAGTGATGAAAAACATCCCCAGAATTATCTGTTTGAATAATTCCAGAAAGAGTACTTCTTAACAACAGTGACTATAAAACTAGTAATGCAATTCATGTCTTTACTTTAAACAAAATACATGCGTTATTAAACAGAAAAAAATTAAGCCACAAAAAATTGAAACAAACCCATGCTATTCTTACTGAAAATAATGAAAATTTAATTTAAGGGCATTTAAGAGAGTATGAGGCTACTGACAATATTCAGTAAAAGTATATGAGTCATGGGACAGCTATAAAACACATTTCACAAGTCTTTGTGCTTTCAGCAAACAGGTGTGCAGAAAAAAAAGTTTGCAATTTCCCATTTTCTTTTTTTTTTTTTTTTTAAAGCTACCAATGACTATTACAGAAAAACAAACAAACATAAAAAACTAACTGAGCCCTCAAAAGTTACATGGCAGACAATATCAGAAATCCTACCATACTAATTAAGATTAAATAGCAATAGCATTGTGATAGCTTTTCATTTCTGAACTTTTCAAAAATGCCTATTGTCTTCTGAAGCTATAAATATTTTCTTTGGGCTGGGTTCTGATACCCTTACTCATGTTGAACTAATTCCACAAAATGTTCCTCCAAAGTCAATGGGACTCCTCATGAAGTGAAGTGCCACACAAAAAGTGAATAAAGGTAAAATAATCTGGTCCTCTAAAAACAGCCTTCACAAATCTAATTTAAAAGTTTGATAATACCAATCTATATATGGCCACTACATCAAGATTTTAAAAGTGGCATTCTACAGTCTTCTGTGTAAAGAGGTTACTATTGTACAACTACAACTTAGATCACATACTGTGGCAGCAATTTAGGACTGATACATTGTCTAGGCTGTAGATGCATCTTTTGAAATATTAAATTACAAAATACAAAGTAAAGAGTACACTATAACATCAGAAAATTGTTGAATAATATTAAAAGTCACTGTACTATTAATCCTACACTAATATGACCTCTTGTATCACAATGTTAAAGGTAGTAATCAACATCTTAGATTATTCTGTGAAAAATATGTATCTGACTCAGAAGTTCCAACTTTGTTCTTTTTTTGTACTTGCTTTTCATTTCATGTTTAATTACTACCTGTTGCATGTAATTTAAAAAAAATCTCTATTTGTACATTCGCCTGTATTTGTATACAAAACTTGCTATTTCATGGTCTTCTGATGTTACATTAATATTTATATTTGTGCATCACAATTAATAAGATTTATAAAAAGCTATCTTAAATTGTCCAAAGCCATACCTGACTTGTAGTCTCTACTAATAAGCATTTCAAAAACATTCAACCCCTACCCCAAAATAAACAAATGAAAAATATTTCACAAATCCAAAATATTTCCGAATTGCTGACATTTTTATAAAATGTGTTTAATTCTCCTACCTGCTCGCTACCTGTAGCAATTCTCAAATGTAGAAATAAACAAAGACCAAGCCTAGTGCTTGCAATATAAAACCTGATTACTGGTGAAGACCACAAAGAAAAAGAATTCATTCAGACTGAGAGCCTTAAAAGCAATTCAAACTTTCTGGATTACATCACTGGAAGCAGTATGTAATTTGTTCCAATTGATGTCATTTGCTCACATAAAGCCATTATTTTACAAAGCACCTCAGCATATTTGCTCTTTTCCCCCTCCCCAAGCCCCAGAACAGACTTACTTGCACCTGACATTTCAAATATATATGGGAAAGACAACCCAAAAAAGTAATCAAGCCTGACATTTTTGCACCCAAATCAAATTAATATGTGAAATTAAGGAATAAAATATTACATCATATGAGAAAAGGCATATTTTTGTAATTGAAAATGTAAAAAGCACTTGTTCATGTCCTGTTCATACAATGACCTTGGATAACTCAGATCTGTTCTTGTGGGATTTGCAACTCCTTTCCTGAATGAATTCAAGATGAGGTAATGCCATTCAAAAGAGGCCGAGCAGTGAAACATTACATGTAGAACTCAAACATCCTGGCCCCAATTCTAACCTCTGTAATTATATTTAACTGGGTCAATGGAATTTCTTAACTTCCGCTACTTGCTTCTCTGCTTCTAGATTTAAAAAGTGCCAGGTTCACATGACTAATATATTAATATGCAGTATTTCAAATTATCACTAGAAAAACACTCAAGGAGAAGAAATCTGAATATGTGCAAATGCCACATGGTTAACGGTAAGTATATTTTTGCAGCTCATCTATAGCGTGGCAAGCAGACTGCAGCCGGATATTCACTGTGCACTGCATACTGTACTATTAAACGAGCAGGCCCTCATTGTTTCACTATCCACATCTAAGACGGCAGTCCAGTTGCAAATTCTGTTTTTGATTACCAAGCAATGTTCCCTCTTTTAAGTACTTTAAACAACAGAAATCTTTATGAAGCAATGTAGGATAACAACTTGTTTAAACTGACTTTAGGGTCAATTAAAATAAAGCAACTCTACAGTATGCGTTTAGAATAGAATAAAGTTATGGATAAAAATATGTTCTGTGTCACTAAAACTGCCAAAAATTATTTGTGTGGAACTTGAAAATCTTTAGAAAAGACAGTGTATAGAAGAAGCTATAAAAGCTGCACCATCACAATCAAATCATAGTGACACAATACAAGAGTTAAGATTTTGTGTTCATCTTCTGTATGCACTAAGTAGAACAGAGGGCTTGGTATCTATATCCCTCCCCCACAAATACATTTTATTAAATTTCTAAAATCTCATTTACAATAAAACTCTCAGACTATTCAATTCAATAGGACCCTATTCTGAACTACATTTTGAAAGAGGACCATGTTATAGTTAACTAATACATACATTTCCTTTACTTATGTGTTCTTTACACAAATCACCATGGAAAATCACCACAATGCAGACTTTGAAGATTGAAAAAAAAATTCCAAATCCATTTGTTTACCTTTGTAAGAGATTCTTTAATTTTAGGCACATGTCCCTTGTTCCTAGAAAAAGGATTGTGTTCACAAGGAACAATTAGGAGTAACAAAATATCTTCCTTACCTTTCATATTTTTGCTGAGGGTGAAGGACTGGAGAGTCATGTGGAAATTTTCTTCTATGCCTCAATCCTGTTTTAAAAAAAAATAAATCTTTAGTTTGGAATGCATGAAAGGATGACTCACACACTATACCATAAATTACAAATGCAATCTGAATAGCTGAGTTTGTACAAATACATGCACATTTAAACAAAAAAGGCAAATACTTTAACGTTTTAAAAACTCTTAGTACAGCACAACATAAAAGGGACCAGTATTGTGCACTATTCCAAAAGTGCATGTTACTCAAGTAGATTTTAGATGAGGAGTGAAATTAATCTAATTCACTCTTCTTTGTTCCTCTTTCGGGGTTCCACGTTCACAGCATATACAGTTATTTGCAGCTAACAAATCTGGAGGGTTAATTGCCATTCTGCTTGAAGTATATACTTACAGAAGCAGTCTAAGGACATTAAAAAAAAATTTTTCAAGCTGGAGTTAAGTTCATAACCCCATTTTTAAAAAGTTCGGGATAGTTTCCTTCAGTATAATGAACTTTCTTTAGGGAATCAAAATTAACACTTCTGCACATTATATGAGCAGTGAAAGGTCAGAAGTTTTATGGGGAAAGAGTAGTGAAAACATATTCAGAAATTAACCTTTTGTTAAAAGTCTTATCAGAAATCTTGTATTCACAGGGATACAGTTCAGTTCTTTGGAGTTCAAGGATATATGGTATGGACTGAGTATGAAAAGTTAGCATGCCCAGAACATTTTCCCTTTTCAGTTAAACCCTAACTTACCTTGCATAGTCAAAAACAGCTAGTGAAACTAGGCTGTTAGAAATCTGAATTCTTTTGTCCACTGTTTTATTTTATGTGCCTACTTTTCCATTCTGCTGCCATCTGCTGGCAGTTGTTCTATTCTACAAAACAGACAGTCTTCCCTGTTGTACTGCTCACGTATCGTACAGTATGAACTTCATTTTCCGTGTTCTATGGCCAACCAATCAGGTACTGTTACACTTCCAGGTCAAATATTTTGATCATCAACAGACTGTATCCAGAGGTCAACATGACTTTTCTTGGCTCTGAAAAAAGTATGCCTCTAAAAATTTTGTATATAAAAATAGCATTTAGTAATTATAATTTTTACCATATTAAAATGAATTGCTTTTTCAGATCATTTGAATCAAGGGTTTTTTTAAAGCACTAATTCAACTTATTGAGACTTTTGTTTGAGCTTTTCAAAGCACACATTTTATCATGAGGCTTATATACAATCAGTTTCCCTTGAGGTTTAGTTCATTTTATGATAATATTTCACTGCTCTTATTAATTTTATGAAAATGGAAGATAAAGTCATTCCACAACAGTAAAGTTCATTGTTGCTGTTTTTTAGTAAGTCAAATAGGAAATAAGTTGTTACTAACTAGCTTTTAATTAACTGCCTATCTTAAGAATGTAGTCATGACAAAATATTGCATGTCTGTTGTGATTATTTAAATTGTTAAAAATATAATACTTGTACATTATGTAAGCCATGAGCCATACAAATGATGGGTGATGACTTAATGTAATCAAAGTTATTAATAGCATTTCTATTTAAAAATAACAGAGAGACTTTCATACAAAAGAAATAAAGAAAAATTTCACTGAAAAGTTACCTCCAACAGCATTTTACTTTAAGGAAGTTTATTACTGTGTCACTATAGCACATTAACAATAGGAAATGCCACTCTGATTACAAAGAAATTACAACAAAATAGAGATAAGAAATACCACAATAAAGTTGCCTTTACTGTAGATTTTTTTTAATCTTTAAGAAGGTTTATATTAATTTCACACAAACTTTTGAACGGTTATATTAGAGAGGATCGTTCCAAACCTTAACATGGCATGATACACTGTAATGTAACTGACTGAAAGATCCATATATGTAGTGCTGCTGTAAGAAAGGCTACAACAGCTCTGCAAGGAGTGTGAAAAAGTGTGTTCAATTACTCAGATTTGTCTTGCAGCATCAAAATATAAACCACAAAAGTTAGAAAGGAAATTCTGATCTCTAGCTGCAGGTTCTCGCGGTAGCAAACCTCAGTGTTTATCACTGTGAACATCATACTGGGGTAATAATGCACAAAAAGCAATTTATTTAAAACACTGGAGACAAACCCTTTCTCTTGGCCTACTAACCTGGCTGAAAACTGGGGAACTCTGCTGTAGGAAAATGGGGGGAAGAAGAATCCTCCCAGCTTCTCCAACCCAACTACTGTAGTAATCTCTGCAACCCACGTACTCCCCTCCCATGATGCAAGAACCAAAAAGATGCATAAATCGGCATGTCTTCTAGTCCTGACAATTCTTCGACACAAAGGGAGCATCCATGAGGTTTTACTCCAAAACTCTTTATGTGGTTTCCCCAAATTCTATCGCTCCCCACTTCCTCCAACTCCATAATACACAGCAGAACCAGGCCAGTTCTGCAGCAAGAATGTATTTCTGCATCCCCAGTAAAAGGAGCAGAATTTGCCCCTAAGAATCCAGATGAGGCTTAAGTCAGTCATAGGGCGTGAGCCATCTGCACTTAAGCAAATTTCACTATTTCTGTCCATCTGTACCTACAAATCCGGAGTACATAGACTAACCAGAGAGTTCAATCAAAAGTAGAAATGGAAAACTGCTGGAGCCTCCAACTTCGGTTTCTTTGTGAATGCCACTGAATTATAACTGAAACCCAGACTGCACTTTGGGGAACCCAAGTATACATGTGCACTTCAAGTGCAGCATGGAGCAACAGAGCTGAGCCAATAACAAAACATAGCTCAATAGTGGAAGCCAGTTTTCACTTTATTATTATTTACTGTCTATATCACATTGTTGTCTAAAGGCCCCAAGAAGCCCACTGTGCTAACTGCTGTAGTAAAGAGAGAGTCCCTGCCTGGCTACCTGACAAAGCTAATAATCTAAATTAATGATAAAATGCAAAAGTTGGATGAAACAAATGAGGAAACTGGTAAGGTTTGGGGACAGGGGAAGCGAGGTAAGAGTATTCAACATCGTTCTGCCAACACTCATATGTTTAAACATACGTTTTTTTACCCACGAAAGCTTATGCCCAAATAAGTCTGTTAGGGCTGGTCCACACTAACCCCCCAGTTCAAACTAAGATACGCAACTTCAGCTATGTGAATAACGTAGCTGAAGTCGAAGTACCTTAATTCGAACTACAAAGTACTTACCGTGGGTCCACACGCGGCAGGCAGGCTCCCCCGTCGACTCCGCGTACTCCTCTCGCGGAGCAGGAGTACCGGCGTCGACGGCGAGCACTTCCGGGATCGATTTATCGCGTCTAGACAAGACGCGATAAAATCGATCCCAGAAGATCGATTGTTTACCGCCGAACCTGGAGGTAAGTATAGACGTACCCTTAGTCTTTAAGGTGCCACCAGACTCCACGTTGTTTTTGTGGATACAGACTAACACGGCTACCCCCTGGCGTTTAAACATGCGAATAGCCATTGAAGTCAACGAGACTACTCATGTGCTCAAAATAAAGCTTGTGCATAATGGTTTGCAAGATTAGGGATATTATGAGCATGTTTCCATGTAAACTAGTTGTGAACACAACGCAATTTGCCACCTGCTAAATTCTTATCAATTACCATGTTCTGTAGGCATCATGGCAGATGTGAGCTTTAACAAAGATTTGAAAGGGGACAATAAGTGGCTGTACAATTTTTTTCGGGGGCTGGGGGGAATGGCAAAGGTTGATAATGTGATAAATTAAGACATCAGATAGCAAGGGTGGGGCCAAGTTGTGAAGCGCCTTAAGGGTAAGGGATATGGGTGGAACTTCCAAAAGTACTTGAACATCAGTGGGGATTGTGCACTCTGGGCCAGATGTTTAAAAGAATTTAGGCATTTTAAGTCTGATTGAAATCAATGGAAGTTAGAGACCTAAATACATTTTAAAATGCCTTAACTCCTTTAGACCCTTTTGAAAAGCCTACCCAAGCAGCTCTTGTCTGATGTCAAAAAGAGAGGTGACATAACAGAAGTGATGAGAAAAGAAGAAGATTGGCAGAGCAGTGTTTTGAATGGATTTACAATCTCCGTTAGGAAGCCCTGATTAGTCTGTGCACCCACCATTATTATTATTTACATGTTTTTAAATTGATTTTTTTTAGAAATACAGCAAACAGAGAAAGAACTCCAGATTCAGCAACCAAATAAAATGGAGCATCCTAATTTTTTTTTATGTGGATCAGATAAGTAGCATTTGTGAGGTAGGTTCCCACAGTATACACATGGCAAAACTTCAAAGAAACGACAAACTCATAATAAAAAATTAGGACCATAATACCTTTTTGGAAAATAAAACCCAAGATTCAGAATGAGTTTGGTGAGGTCACCTTAACAAAGCTCTCGGGGTGAAATCCTGGCTCCAGTGAAGTCAATGGCAAAATTCCCATTTAGCTTCAATAAGGCCAGGATTTCATCCTTTGCCTGGTATTTGTATTAAAATATATATTAATCTAACCTAATGCTTATTCAGAGGATATTTAAATCACTTGTTCTTGTTTTCAAGATAAAAACACTGAAAAAGTTTTCAAATCTGAAAAACTCAAGCTGAGGTAGAAGAGAAGAGATCTGTATGCCCACATGGTTATATCGTGTATGTACAAACAAACACCCTTTTCCAGATTTTAGACAAAAGGGGTGCTACGTTGCTTCATCCATGCATGAAGCATCCCTCTACTTCACAATTCCCTTGTGTCTGGTATTGAGACAAGTAGTTTTTTAAACCTGAGTAGGATTTACACAGACCAGATGCCACCATAAAAATAAAGCCACTTGAATCTTAATAAAATACATAGTAATGAAAATGTTGTAAGACAGATACTAAAAACATAAAATCCTAACAAGCTTAATCACAATGAAACAGGGTCAAAGCCACCAAGTCCAGATATTTTTGCCCAAAACCAACAAACACCAGATGTATTTGCATTTTAGTTCTGGAGAGGTGGGGGAAATGAACTATCATGAGCACTAGGATATAGTTACAATTGCTGAAAGAACAAGCGCATATTTAATATTTCACAAACATGCATCATCCAGTTTTGTACTGAAACAAACTCATTTTAAAAGACTACAGTGCCTCAAAATCTATGCAATAAAAGAGACATTGACATGTGTTAAGAGTTTAAAAAAAAAAAAAAAAACTATGGGAGGTTGGGGCCCCCCCCCATTTTTTCATTATTTATTTTTAGAGGGACTTTGTGACACATCAATCCCCAAAAAGCATGTTCAGTTAAATGTAGATCTAATAGAAGGGACAAACCTAGTTTTTAAGTCATAGGTATTTATGACTGTTAATATTTCCTTAGATGCACAAAAGGCTGCTGTTCTGTCTCTCTCTCATTTAAAGGAACGTATTTGTGACAAATGTATTCAAAAGTGGAGCAAAATTCAAATAAAAAAAAAAATGAAACACATGGCAAAGAAAACTAAAATAATGCCCTCCACATTCCTCTTATAAATCACATTTACAAAGCATTGAATGGTACCCCACAAGTGGACAGTCTCTTTCAGAATATTTTCTATGCTATCTAAGATAGTGAAAGCCAGTGTGGCATTCAAAATATACAGGTGTTGCGATCAGATAAATAATTTGCATTTGTGAACTACTTATATTTAGGCCCTGGTCCTCCAAGAAGTTTAGGCACACCCCTCAGGGCGGGCTCCAGGCACCAGCGAAGGAAGCACGTGCCTGGGGCGGCACATGCTTAGGGGCGGCATTCCGTCCATTCTTGGGGCGGCACAGTCTGGGAAGCTTTTTTTTTTTTTTTGGGGCTTCGGCAGTTCGGGCGGCTTTCTTTTTTTTTGCTTGGGGCGGCAAAATGGTAGCGCCGGCCCTGACACCTCTGCACTTGCAGACAGCCCTATTTAACTCAATAGGCATATAGGTTTGCCTAGGCAGAAGCTCCAGTATTGCCAGCCTTAAACATTTAAAAAAAAAAAAAAAAAAAAAAAAAAAAGTCAGGCCTGAAAAAAAAAAAAAAGGAGATCAGCTTAGAAAGTTAACATTATTGATTTTGGGTCCTTTTATTTACCTTCTGGTTTCTGAGACTTTTCAAGCTTTTTCGGGAACCATGAAGGCTAGAAACTTTTTTTTTTTTTAAACATGAAAGCTATAATTCACGACTCAGGAGCAGGAACTTTAAGAAAAATACCAAATATCATGACATACACAAGAAAATACTGAGAGCAGACAACATTGCGTTACAGCAGAACTGGGGTCTTAGTTTGTCAAAGTAAGTCTAGACAGTTATCTAGCAGCCAAATTGCTAATGCAGCTTTACAAAAGTAAACAAAATTACATTTCTGACCCCAAGCATCACTAATAGGGTGAATCATTTGAGCCTTGATGAGGAAAAAATGGCCTTTTGGAATAAGGCTAAAAATTGGTTAGGAATCAAAATTTGCCTGCGTTCCAGGAAATGTACTGTTAACAAAAAAAAAAAAAAATCAGAACAGTAAAAACTTTCAGTCTTACTTATGAGCTATGATACATCATTATTATCCTTCTCCTTCTATCTAATTTACTGCATTTCTCACTGTAGTGCTACATATGATCATAAGTGAAAGGGAGATTTAAAATTTTAGTTTGAATTTTCTAACAATTAGAACCTATTATATATTTTGTATATCTGCAAAGGCAAGTTCCTTAAAATTCTTTAGGGTTAACTTTAAAAAATGTATAAAATGAATAACAATTCCCTGCAGGGGTGATATTCTAACAGACATCACCTTGTAAATCTGCCAAAACAATTTTGTTCCTTTCAGGTAACACTCTTTATAAGTGTCATTATTTAATCCTAACTAAAAGTGGTTACATCTTTAACTGTAACTATAGATTCACTATGCCATTTCATATTTAGAATATAAATCCTGATTTTTTTAATACTAGGAAAGTCCACTTTTGGTGATGGGGGAAAAAAAAAAGAAAAGAAAAACAGACAGTCTATGTACAAAATATACCATAGCACAGAGCATGCCATGAAGACCAGTTCAGCTCTGGTGCAAACACACACAAATCCATTAATGTTAGTGGAGTTGTGCTCATTTATACCAAGTCTGAATTTGGCCCTAGGTTTGACATAATTTTCCCTGTAAGTTTTTCTTTAGTTCCCACTCTTCCCTGTTCTGCAAGTACAAAACTCACGGAAACTCTTTGATACTTCTTTTGTCAGGGTAGTCTTTTCCCATATGGTACAAAAAGGAAACCATGTATAAATCTTCCTGGACTTCAGTTGAAAGAATATAGTTATTTTATTGCTTATGGCAGTAAGAAAATAAAATAGTATTTATACTTCATTATTAACTTGTTTTAGTCCTGTAAACATGTACTCCTTCCATCCCCCTACATGAAAATACGGCCCATTCCATCATACAACTAAAACGTGAAGTATACTAGATACTCCCTATATCCTCCCCATGAAAACAGCCCATTAAATTTGTGTCAGCTGTATTTTCCTGTCAGAGAAAAAGCAATCTGACAGACAGGAAAAATGCAGCATTGGTCATGGTTAGCATCAAGGGATTACTGAAAGCATGTCACATGCTTTTAAAATTATATGAGATGTTTCTATTAGCTTAGACAAAAAGACTAAGCAGAGAAAGGCCATACATTTCCTTTTATAATTAGCTGCATCTTTGCCATTCTCACCTTAATTCACATTTAATATTTTTGAGAAACACTAAGCTCAGACTTAGTCAAGGCTGCACAGGAGGACAGCACCTCCTCTAACAGAAGCCTTTTTGTAAGAGGCCACGAGATTCACACTTGTCCAGTCCCCTGCATTTACGTAACAAAATGGTGACCGAGATGGTCAGTGATATTGGTCCTTCTAAAGAGTACAACCCAAATGAGTGTGCGTTTGTGAACTTCTTCCTGAAGCACCCGTCAGGATCTTGCTGCTCCTTCTTTGAGGGCATCTCACATAGCCCAAAGATGCAGTGTCTGGTTAGATTAGTTTTGCTCCACAAGAGGGGCAGCAGTATGTTATGAAACAAGGGATCAGTAAGAAGCTGCTTCCCCAGCTCCCACCCAGTCTCAACTGATCATCAATCTGCTGGAGGAGTGCACTGCACTCCTCACCATTCAGCTCCACCATACTGCCTGCAACAGTAACCAGGGCAGGCTAGACCAGGAGTTAGGAGGGAATATGGTCCAGGCAGCCTATCAGTGCATGTATACACTTGGAGCTGGCAGTGTGATTCCAGCTCACAGAGACATACTCACATTAGCTCTCATTGAGCTAAAAATAGTAGTGTAGCCAGGATAGCTCAGGCAGCGGCAAGTGGCGGCACAATACATATCCATGGGGTTCAGAGTACAACAAACCCATGTTGCTGCTTGCCACTGCCTAGGCTACTGTGGCTACACTATTATTTTAGTGCAAGTATGTCTACACAGGCTAGGAATCAAACCCCTAGCTCACAGTATAGCCATAGCCTCAGTGCTGGAGTCTAGCATTGCTATCTATAGGAACGTATATGTCCCCCTTTACCATTATATCTGATCACCTCACAATCTTTAATGAATTTACTTTGCAATACCCCTAATAAAGTAGGGAAGCACTATTATCTCTATTTTACAAAAGAGGCAGAGACCAAAGGTCAGCTTTTTACAGGCATTTTGGCACTTAGCAATACAGATAGGTCCCTATTACTATTTTAGTTAGTGAACTTATTAACAGATTTACCTGCAAATTCCCAGAAAATGTATTCTGTAATGCAAGATAAAGTGCTGTTAATTGGGTAGAATATTCTGTATTTTCCAAACATAGCAAAGAGTCTGAATTGCTACTTTACGTGCAGAACAGAACTCAACTCACCACTGGCACCTCAATAATGATTATACAGGCTACAGGCAGGATAAGGTCAACAGCTCAACTAATTCTTAAGTGTGACTACTGTAACATCACTACCCTTACTTTACACCCAATGTTAATTCAGCAATTCTATTGGTTGTAATGGCTCATCAGTCTGAGGAAGACTGGACCCATGTTTCAAGAGATCTCAATGATACATTGTGTGGCACAACTCTCATTGCTCTTTAAAAACTATATGACCAGATGCTAGCCTTGGGCATCAATGTTTGATGGAACTGCTGTCTGCTATGTATCCTCAAATTATTAGAAATGTCATTACAACATTTTTTAGTTTCTTGTTAGTGTTCACATACAATTTTTAGTCATTAAGCAAAAAACAAAACAAGAAAATTCCAAGAGAAAAACTATGTTAAGATGGAGCTAAGGTTGAGAGTACATACCAGTAATTTACAATAAAATACATTACAGGTATTTTGTAATTATCCCAAAACCAAGTGTTAGAGAGCTAATCTGTGATCACAAAAGCTAAAATATCTCAATCATAATCATATAGTAATTGTACAGTGTCAACTGCCTTAACTCTGCATTTCTTCCATTATCCTGTTTGGATTTCTCTTAAATGTAATTCTGAAATAACTCTGAATTTCCAGGGTTTTTAATGATTGTTTTTGGGATAATTACAGCATCCCTGTAAAGTATTTTAATCTAAATTACAGATGTGTACTATTAGCCTTAACCCCATTTTAACATATCATTTTTCTCTTGGAATTATGAAATAGGTTACAAAATGAGTACCCTAACTGCTGATACAAACCATGGAAAAGATTTATTGTTTATAAGGATAGGAAATTCTCTATATACAACTCCATTGCTGGCTGGGATTAAAACAGATTAGGAGCATCTGCAAAAAAGTCACTGCTGCAAATAATTCATGGAGAGGGGAGAGGAAAAAAAAAAAGAGGTTCATAGACAGGCACTTTACATTATCCTAGGAATATTAACATTTGAAGTCACTGTAAAAAAGTAAGGCATGAGAAAACTGACATTTTTATATTTCTTTGAAAGGGTGCCACAATTTATACTAGATTTAACTTCTTGTAATCTCCAGAATTGAAAATGGGTAAGTGAGTGTTTTCAATAGTGATTGGTTTTATACAGTTCTATAATTAAATGTTCAATATGGCTGCAGCAGTACCCACTGGAGTCAATGAATACTGATTCCCGTTATGAGACAGGGGTATTAACCTTTTATAATCGTGACCCGTGTCAGGTGACGGGCCAGGAAATAAAGTTGTCTCTCTTACCAGAAGTCCTGGATGCCATACCCTTATTACAGCTGCCTTCTGTTTTCCTCTCAAAGACACCCTTTGAATTGAGAAATTTAATCTCAGCAGAATTTCCTATTTTGATATTTTAAATAAATATGGAGCCACTCTAGCTCACCTAGCACTGCTTCAAAGTATATCATCTTTCAGTATTTGCTGGGGAAGGAAAAAGTCTAAAATAGGTCTGAGATTAAGGGGTTGTTTCTGTCCTAATATTAAGAAAAAAAGAACTTTATGGTCTTTTAGTAATGACACACCAGTTATTTAAATAGTGTACATAATCAGATGTTTTGTCTAAGTTATTAATATTGAATGCAAGGTAATGTATTTCAATAGCAATAGTTCTCTTTGCTGTTTGATTAATAACAAGGTCAAACATTAATGGTTGACGTGCCAACTGTAGAACAAAATAAGGCATCTGTTTCTAGTGAACACATGAACCTGAGCTAATCCATTAAGAAATAATATTAGTGGGAATGAATGGCTTTTGCAGTTACTTAAACATACCACTGAAACTAAAGGAGTACCATAACTGGAAAACTGTTTATTGGAAGTTTACTGGATTGCCATTAATATAATTCCTAGGGCTGTCGATTAATCGCAGTAAACTCACACAATTAACTTAAAAAATTTATCACGATCAAATAAGTTAATCAAGATTAATCACAATTTTAATTCCACTGTTAAACAACAGAATACCAATTGAAATGTATTAAATATTTTGGATGTTTTTTCTACATTTTCATATATATTGTATTCTGTGTTGTAATTGAAATCAAAGTGTATTTTATTTTTATTACCAATACTTGCACTGTAAAAATGATAAGAGAAATAGTATTTTTCAATTCACCTCATACAAGTACTGTAGTGCCATCTCCCTGTCGTGAAAGTGCAACTTACAAATGTAGATTTGTTTTTGTCACGTAAGTGCCCTCAAAAACAAAACAATGTAAAACTTCAGAGCCTACAAGTCCACTCAGTCCTACTTCTTCTTCAGCTAACCGCTAAGACAAACAAGTTTGCTTACGTTTACAGGAGATAATGCTGCCCTCTTCTTATTTAAAATGTCACCGGAAAGTGAGAACAGGCATTTGCATGGCACTTTTGTAGCCAGCACTGCAAGGTATTTATTTACGTGCCAGATATGCTAAACATCCATATGCCCCTTCATGCTTCAGCCACCATTCCACAGGACATGCTTCCATGCTGATGACACTCATTAAAAAATAATGTGTTAATTACATTTGTGACTGAACTCCTTCGGGGAGAATAGTATGTCCCCTGCTCTGTTTTACCCACATTCTGCCATATATTTCATGTTGTAGCAATCTCAGATGATGACCCAGCACATGTTGTTCATTTTAAGAACACTTTCACTGCAGATTTCACAAAACACAAAGGTGATCTCAATGTGAGATTTCTAAAGATAGCTACAGCACTCAACCTAAAGTTTAAGAATCTGAACTGCCTTCCAAAATCTGAGAGAGACAAGGTGTGGAGCATGCTTTCAGAAGTCTTAAAAGAGCAACACTCCGATGCGGAAACTACAGAACCCGAACCACCAAAAAAGAAAATCAACCTTCTGCTGGAGGCATCTGATTTAGATAATTAAAACAAACATACGTCGGTCCACACTGGTTTGGATTATTATCGAGCAGAACTCGTCATCAGCATGGACGCATGTCCCCTGGAATGGCGGATGAAGCATGAAGGGACATATAAATCTTTAGCACATCTAGCACGTGAATATCTTGCGACGCCGGCTACAACAGTGCCATGAGAATGCCTTATAAACAAGAAGCGGGCAACACTATATCCTGCAAATGTAAACAAACTTGTTTGTCTGAGCGATTGGCTGAACAAGAAGTAGGACTGAGTGGACTTGCAGGCTCTAAAATTTTACATTGTTTTATTTTTGAATGCAGGTTCTTTTTTTTTTTTACATAATTCTACATTTGTAAATTCAACTTTCATGATAAAGAGATTGCACTACAGTACTTGTATTAGGTGAACTGAAAAATACTATTTCTTTTGTTTTTTTACAATGCAAATACTTGTAATCAAAAATAAATATAAAGTGAGCACTGTACACTTTGTATTCTGTAATTGAAATCAATATATATGAAAATGTAGAAAACATCCAAAAATATTTAAATAAATGGTATTCTATTATTGTTTAACAGTGCGATTAATCACACGATTAATTTTTTTTAGTCATTTGACACCCCTAATAACTTTGAAAAAACCTGCATATTAGGAATTAAGATTTGTACTTTTTCTTGTATGGATTTAAAAGTGGTGAGCTGTCTCTTTTTCACTCTTCTCGGTAATATTACATTGACAATAAAAAATGAGTAGAGAAGGTTTAGTTTTTAAGGGCTTGATGCTACTCCCATTAAAATCAATGACAAAACTCCCATGGAGAATAAAAGGAGCAAGAACAGCACCTAAGTATATATGGTTATTATACAATCTTATGACAAATAAAAACTAACCTGTAAAACAAATTAAGTTGGCGAGTAAGAAAGTGGAAGCCGGGGCAGGTGGACTGCAGTGATCTTCATGCCTGTGAGGATAGAATCGCTGCAGACACTTCTGAAGTTAATTTCTAATTTCAAAATAGTTATTTGAGCATTGCCGGTGAAGCAGCTCCCAGGTGGCAAGACAGTGATGGATACTGCAAATCAAGAGCTCACGAGACACACTACATACACACTAACTTAAAAATGGGGTGACTTTATGGCTTTAAAGAGAATGGCCTGTTTGAAAGGCAATTATAACTGGTCAGTCTCTTTTTTTTTTTTTTTAAGAGTTTTGTGAAGGAATGCTTGTTTTTTCTTGGGCATTGACTGGCTGAAACTCTCATAACAAAATAATATTAACTATGTTGTTAATGCTAGTCCACATTGCCCAATATACAGGAAAAGAACTACATAGAGGATTGGGGAAAAAAATCAATGAAATTCTCTTCTGATAAGCAACTTCTCAGAAAATACTGGCATAGTCCCTTGACGCTTAAGAACTGTTAGCTTTTGCCTCCTCTCCAGCCAACCCACAAAACTAGTTTTGACCTGATAGGAAAAGGCTGTGAGCACAGAACAAAATAACTCTGGCAGGATTAAAAAGGATCTTCTCTCAAGTGAGAGGCGCACCAGTTACTTGGGGAACTAGAATGAGACATAGGACCCTGGTGGGGCATCTGGAGAAGCTAGACCTGCCTTGGTCACCATCAAAGGATGGGAGGGCTTTAGGAAAGATAGACAGGAGTATAAACTGTTTTTTTTTAATTGTTTTTTATTGTTTTAAAATCCTTTCCCCCCCCCCAATGCTTTGTTCCTACTGCAAAATAAACAATACTTTTGTTTTAAGATGACTATTTTTGTCACTATATGCCACTTGTCACATGCTTTCAAAGGGAAGAATCGAAGATGTCCAGACTCAGTCAGAACTGCTACATAAGAACAATTGCCACACAGGTAACTTAGCCTAGGACCCAGCCTAAGCCTAGGAGAATTGTGAACTTCCACCTCAAGATAGGTAAAGCCATGAGACCAAACACTTGAGGGGGTACATTCAGAAAGATCAGAAAGGTGATAGGGATGCAGCTAGCCCTGTAACCATGACCGGGCAATACTACAATTTTACCATATGAGGATCATAACAGGATGGTGCCTCATTTGTTCACCCTGAAACTGATCCAGTGGGACTGGCAACATTGTAACTGAGTTCAGAACATGGTGGATATTCCCTAACATGCTAGTTTTCTTCTCTTGGAGAGGAACTTAGAAGGACAATCTGAAGTATAGGAAGTAACTGGCCATCTCTCCATGCAGTAAGCCTTCACTGATATCGCCCACTGGCTTTTCACTTTGCTTCCCATGACCTCAGCATATTTACGTGAAGCCTCACAAAATTTCTTTCAACCTTCTTCCGAAAGCTAACCCAAACATAGCTCAGACAGTCCTCTTGCTAAAATACTGGACAAGAAATGAGCAATCTGCAGCTATTTTACTTAATGGCTCTTAACTATGCCAACAGGCCAATGTTAAAGGAGCCCTATCAACTGCCCTAGAGGTCCCAGCTTTCTCCTAACTAATTGTAGGCAAATTCAGGGGGATCAGAGGCCACAGACTCAATTTATGCTAAGAGTTTATCAGCCCTTAAACTCCAGTCTTCTTTTGTCACTTTCACAGAAATAGCTTGGTGTGAGGCTCTTGCCCCCATTCCACTCCTTTCTGCCTCCCATTCCCTCTCCCTCTCCCTCTCTGTTCTCCATCCTTTAAGTTGGGGGGGGGGTTAATTGGAGAGATGCACCCACCACTGAAAGTTATTGCAGCTGATGTGGGTGTGATCAACCCAATTCCCTGTAAGCAGCAAAGACCCTCCTCTCCCTTTTGCCTATGCTCAGTATGGGGCTCGTAAACACCATTACAGAAGCAATCAGCCACACCCTCAAAGACTTGGGTGAAAGCCATTCAACTAGTGTCCCACCAGAGTATGCTGAAAGAGAAGATAAAACCAGGAATATCCATAAGATGTCTTTAAAAGGCTTTATGGAACACCATTCCCCCAATGAGAAGGGAAGATTTAGTGGACTGAGGCTGAGGTCTGTCTAAGTGTAGCCAACCACAGCTTTACCTTATCAGGAGGTTAGTTTATTGATCTTAGACACACTGAAAAGGAGGACAATGTGAACAGCATGGTAGTCCAGGTGATGTTAACGGAGTTCTGCACAGCTAATTTTAACTATCTTGTTCTCTTTAAAACGAATGAGAAGCAAGGTGGTTTCCTGAAGGAGGAAGTGAACTTTAACAATTTATTAATATTTTATTAACCAGTGATAAATAGATTAATAATTAAAGCCAATTATGAGTGACTGAGAGGTATTTATCTAGAACGTTGAGATTTTTTGAGGACTAAGGTCAAGATTTTCAAAACTGGATGCCTAAACTCAGGTTTTTAAGTGCCTATCTAAGCACCCAAAATCATTGGCCTGGTTTTCAAAAGTGCTGAACACCCAGCTGCTGCCATTGAGGATCAAAAGGAGCTGCTGAGTGCTCAACGCTTTTCTAAGATCAGGCCACTTATTCAGCTCTTAATACATTTGAGTTTATGTTGGGGCAGTGTCTCAAGAGAGGAGGCTGTAGAAATTACAATGCAATTCACCTGCTGGTACCATCAAAGTGGCCTCTCTACTTCAAAAAATATAAATGTCCGTCACATAGTACATTACTTTTAAATAAATCTGACTAAATCTTTACTACTTACCTTGAGTTTTGAGCATTCAACCTATTCTATAACTGCTTATAACAGTTCTTTCACTATTATAGATGACATTTGCTATTGAAAAAAATAATTATTGTGCAGTGGTGTGCAAGTTCAAATGAAGGAACAAGCTTAATCAGATTCCCCTTCTTTGTTTTGACATTATTTTCCACTAAGTCACCACAGAAAAAAAATCAATTTATCATGCAGGTTGCTATTTTTATTCATAAAAGCTTAAATATATAGCTAAACATTTCTAGTCTTCATAAATGTAGTGCAGATATTTCATTACATCTATAAATGAAGACTCATGGTAACCACATTCCTGTCACTGAGCAAACAAGCTTTTACCCCATGGGCTATGTAATAGTACCCTTTGGAGGCAGTGGATATTGATCCAGACCATTTGAATGGATATATTCTTTTATAATCCTGCCCCAGATCCTGAGAAAGGGACCAGGAAATAAAATTCAGACTCTTACCAACAGTACTATCACACCCTTATCATAAGGTGCTCTTCTGAGTACCTGACATGTCCTATTCAGGCTGCCATCAAAGATAAAGTAGGAAGATTTCAAAGCATGAAATCCTCAATAAACACAAGAAACAAAATGCCTCAGGGACCCTCTCTCCTCCACAAGCTAACAAAACCCTTGTCTTCCCTTTTAGTTTCTGGGTCCCAAAGAGCTACCACCACTGGTTGTCGGGGGGTGGATGTACCTGGCTTGTGGTTTCAGGTAGGTAGCAGACTGACTGTGCATGACCAGGGTGGATGGGTCATAAAGAGGGTGGAGGGGGGGTAAGAGAAGGAAAACACTGTTTGGATAAGGGAAGTAGTGGGAGAATCAAGAGATTAAGGGGTCTTGGAAATGAAGGAAAGATTGCTGGGAAGAGGAAGGGAGGGGGAGATTAGAAACATGACCGAGGAAGAGAACACAATATACTACAATGAAAACAAAAATAGGGTAAGCTACACAAGAGATAAAAAAACAGGAAAAGTGAACTAAAGGAAGGGAAAGAAGGAATGACAAAAGCAAAGGTGACATAGTAAGTACAATTTTTCTAAGTAATATACTTAGTAGAAAGCTGAATGTCAACATATTATGACAAAGATTTATAAAAAAAACATCGGAACTTAAAGTTAGATTCCATATCCATATTTAGACACTCACCTGATTTTCAGAAGTGCTGAATACCCAACATCATCTATTAACCTGAATGGGATAGCTGGGTACTCAGCACCTTTGAAAATCAGGATAGTGCCTAAGTATGGATTTATTAACCTAATTTTTGTAAACATTGGCCTACAATAACATTCATTTTAGCAAAAATAACACACTTCAGGGCGAACTTCACCAATCTGAGAGAATCTAGTGGTTTCAGATATAGTCCTAATTTTTAAAATGAGGATTCTAGTAGAACTGGTAGACTCTTCCAAACCACTGGAATATTTAAGGACATCCACTATATATTTGTAAGATTTACTACTTCAGCAGGGCTTTAATGTGCATGCCACTTTACATCACATATCGAGACTGATCCCCTGTTCCAGAGAGCATACAACCTTGCAAACACTTATTTGGCATGCTGTATTTACTACTGACTTCAGTAGGGGCTATTCAGGATAGTAATCACTGCACTTGTCAGTAAGAGTTTGCAGGATAAAGTCCTAAACTAAGATAAGAACAACAAACAGGAAATGAAAACAAAGTGGAAATTCTTATCTACCTCCAAGCATACACAGTACTGTACAACAGGTGCTGCAAATGTCCCAGGAAAATAAAGCCCCTGCCAAAATAATTTATAATTTAATGATCCAAGCAGATGCAAAACTTTACATCCATGTTCAGCTTAAGAAGGGAAACAGAGAGGAAGACCTGTCCTTATCAACTTGGCGTTTATCCGCTCCCGCCCCCCTATTCTCCACTGCTTAACCCAGCCCTACCAAAAGTGACTTGTAAACCGAGCTACGCCTTCTGAAGAGTGGTTTGCTTGTATGTGTGTTGTGGGATGGGAAGAAGAGAGGGAAGAAAAAGGCTGTCATCTTTTGAACACATCACATTGCACCAATGGCAGGCATGTCTAAAAAAAAGCCCACTGGGCTGAGTATCTCCAAACTCCCTGCCACCCCCGTGCCGCCCCCCCCCCAAGAACTTTTGTCATCTCTGACAAATTACTTAAATATTTTTCTGGTCTCCTTTAAATGTATTGCCCAGATTACTTGAGTCTGCCAGTATGATACAGCAGATAAAGAGATTTTGCCATGTTCAGGATACTTGGCCTCACATGTATCCACTGCATATCCAAGTTGCCACCTGAGCAATCGACACTCATATTACAACAACAGACAGAAAAAGACAACAAAACATTCTTCCTTCTCAACAATCTTTGTACTTGTCTCTGAAACCAGTTCTAGAGAAGGCTGTTTCTAGTAACTATGGCAGCAGACAGGTAATGTCTGGGTTACAGGGTAAACGTTAAACTAAGACCAGGAGAGAAAGCAGATAAAATACAGATTATCAGTTTAGTGGTCCTTAGGTGCCAATACCCTTATGTGCTCACTAAGTAAACAAGCAGCCAAGCAACCCATCAACTACTCAAACTATTCAAGTTTTCAGTGTTGAAATGTGTGATTAATTATATCTTGTTGTAAGATTATTTGTTCTACCGTGACAAACCCTAATCCAGTTTTGTTCTCCATCTAACTGGCTGGCCTAGGAGCCTTTGTATATGTGTATGTTGTTATTTAATGTTCAACAAGTGAGTTATTTACCCTGAGAGCCATCACAGAAGGTAAGGTTCCTATATAACTAAAAAAATAATCTGCTTTTTGGAATATGTTAGAAGCAGCTGACCTTAATGCATCTGACCAAATGAATCCAAAAGAAAACACTGTAAAAGCAGTCTAGCTGGAAACCTCAACAATCTTTTAACCCCCTCTCAATTCTTTATGTTACCTTAACTCTTCAGGAAATCCAGCATCAAAATTAGCCAATTGCAAACAGATGTGTAGCATATTTTAAACCCTTGTTGATATCCCTGGTTATTAAGATAGAATCCCATATAGCACAAAAAAGTAAAACATAAAGAGTCAGACAACTAACTGCTTTGAGGCTACTTGATTTACTCAGCTCATGTAACAAGCACTGTATACCAAAAATTACATGGATCATTATGTCACTTCTGTATCCAAATGACACGCATCCTGGTTTTGCAAGTTGTTGCCTTCTCCTTGGAATAGAATTTAACCTTATTCTTTAAACTTACCATGTCTGCCAGCAACTGATCTTTCAAATGCATCACCACTGTCTATAACTACTCTAGAATTAGTTTAGGCATGCAATTTTGAATACAACTGGAGACCACTGTGCTTCAAGGTTGCCCATGTACTACTAAGGAGAATATACAACCAATATGAATTACAGGTGCTTTTGACACATGAACCAGAGGAGATGTATCTGTCCCACAGGGGTCTGTCCTGGGTCCAGTACTAGTCAATATGTTCATTAATGATTTGGATAATGGATTGGAGAGTATGCTCATAAAATTTGCAGGTAACACCAAGCTGTGAGAGGTGTTAGAACTTTGGAGGACATGACTAGAATTCAAAAGAACACTGACAAATTGTAGAATTGATCTGAAATCAATAAGATGAAATTCAATAAAGACAAGTGCAAAGTAGTATTCTTAGGAAGGAAAATTCAACTGCACAACTACAAAATGGGGAATAATTGTCTGGGCATTAGTACTGCTGAAAAAAATCCTGGATCACAAATTGAATATGTGTCAACCATGTGATGCAGTTGTGAAAAAGGTTAATATTCTGGGATGTATTAACAGGAATGACATATGAAAGACTTAGGGGGGCGTGATTGCCCCACTCTACTTGGCACTGGTGAGGCTTCAATTGGAGCACTGTGTCCAGTTCTGGGTGCCACACTTTAGAAAAGATGTGGACAAACTGGAGAGAGTCCAGAGGAGAGCAACAAAAGTGATAAAAGATTTAGAGAACCTGACCTACAAGGAAAGGTTAAATAAACTAGGCATGTTTAGTCTCGAGAAAAGACTGATGGAGGGCTTGGAAACAGGCTTCAAATATGCTACGAGCTATTACAAAGAGGACAGCGATCGACTGTACTCCATACCCACTGAAGATAGGGCAAGAAGTAACTGGCTTAGCCTGCAGCAAGATTTAGGTTACATATTAGGAAAAACGAACTATAAAGATAGTTAAGGACCAGAATAGGCTTCCAAGGGAATCCCCATCATTGGAGGTTTATAAGAATAGGTTTGACAAATACCTGTCAGGGACAGTCTAGGTTCACTCCGTCCAGCTTCAGCATATGGAGCTGGACTAGATGACTACTTGAGATCCCTTCCAGCTCTACATTTCTATGATTCTATGAAACATGTTCAACATTTACTTCATCTTCTAAGACTTGCTTACAAGTAGAGTAAATCTGCATTTTCTACTGCTGTCATTTCTTCAGATGGGGAAACTTCCACCTTAGTGTAGGCCCAGAAGTTGGGAGCTCTTTTTAGGGAAAATAAAGGGGAGGAAAGGATTTATAAAAGATAAAATATGAATAGAAGTGTTTTCGTTAAATGAATAGCAGATTAAAAGATTGTTGTACTTATATTTTTACTCAGAGCCTGATCTTATGAACACTAGCCAAGAATAAGGTTTACAGCCAGCATTTTCCTCCAACAGGGAACACCAGAAAAAACAGCTGTCTCAGATTGCAGAACTCAGCAAAGAACTGTATCCAATCTGAGTAGGCTGCACTTTAAGCTTTGAAATCTGACTTTCATAGACAACTCCCAATCCATTTTGGAAACCTACCTACATTTCTTAATGCGTAAGTTAATGTGTTCTATATATAGCTTTTACCTGAAGTGTTAATGTAGAAGGAAGATATGTCATTTTCTTTATTGGCCAAAAGACAGAAAAATATCACTCAAGTGTTATTCAGTTGTTGTTTGTCTTAAAATTTTAAACAAAGATCTCAGATTGGCAACTGAATATGAAACTAGCTGAACTGCAAACAGTAATAGTCTGAAAAAACTGCTTCTGTACATAGTCTAAGAGTTAAATAAGATTTGATTGGTTTGTCATTCAAATGCACATAAATAGTTTTATAAAAGGAAATTCATGGAAAAATTAGTGACTGGAGAAATTTCTAGTTCCAAGTTTCTGTTACAAACAAAATGTATCAATAAAAATTCTAGTTTGGAAAAATGAAAATGCTGTGGGTCCTCTCTATACAGTAAATGAATTGAACCACATGAAAGACTGAACTTTTATATTAAGTTACAGGAGAAAAATTATTACAAAATGCCTCCCCTGTCCAACTTACAGGAAATTGGTATCCATCACTCCTTCTTGGCATTCAAGGAGAGGCTGACATAAAATGAGGGGAGAGGGCACCACAAGTTGGAAAGTTACTAGTAAATGAAAAGAAAATTAAGTAAAAAATGCCACAGAAAAAATCCTGAAAACACAGGTTCATAACTTACAACACTCCACTAGCTAGACACTGACATGACAGTCAGTTTTACTAACATAACTGTTCTTAAGCAATATCTTTGGTGTATTAAGCACAAACAAGTTTTCTTCTGAAATCAGGCATATCTATATTCTTTTTGCCTCTCTGTTCTATTTGAGCCCAGCCAAAGATACATTCTATCCTCTACTTTCATGAGTTTCTGTATGGCCACTCTCGATCACTACATCAGACAGCTGCATGTTTCTTTCTCTCCCTCTCCTTCTTAAATCTCCTTTGAAGACTCCAGTGCCAAAAATGCAGTAGATTGTATTCACTGGCCTTCTGAACTGCTAGCGATATCCTTTTGAGGATAAAATAGATTTTCCTAATCCTACAATAAATGTGGGAACATCCAAATGTAAGTAGAGACAGAACGGCCATACTGGGTCAGACCAAAGGTCCAACAAACCCAGTATCCTGTCCTCTGACAGTGGCCTATGACACGTGCCCCAAAGGGAATGAACAGACAGGTTATCATCAAGTGATCCATGCCCTGTCACCCAATCCCAGCTTCTGACAAACAGAGGCTAGGGACACCATTCCTGCCCATCTTGGCTAATAGCCACTGATGGACCTATCTTCCATGAATCAATCTAGCTCCCTTTTGAACCCCGTTATAATATTGGCCTTCACAACACCCTCTGGCAAGGAGTTTCAGAGACTGACAGTGTGTTCCGTGAAAAAATACTTTCTTGTGTTTGTTTTAAACCTGCTACCTATTAATTTCATTTGGTGGCCCCTTGTTCTTGTATTATGAGAAGGAGTAAATAACACTTCCTTATTTACTGTCTCTATACCACTCATGATTTTATAGACCTCTATCATATCCCCCTTAGTCGCCTCTTTTCCAAACTGAAAAATCCCAGTCTTATTAATCTCTCCTCATAAGGAAGTCGTTCTATACCCCTAGTCATTTTTGTTGCCCTTTTCTGAACCTTTTCCAATTCCAATATATATTTTTTGAGATGGGGCGACCACATCTGCACGCAGTATTCAAGGTGTGAGCGTACCATAGATTTATATAGAGGCAATATGATATTTTCTGTCTTATTATCTATCCCTTTCCTGGTGATTCCCAACATTCTGTTTGCTTTTTTGACTGCCAGTGCACATTGAGTGGATGATTTCAGAGAACTATCCACAATGACCCCAAGATCTCTTTCTTGAGTGGTAACAGCTAATTTAGACCCCATCGTTGTATATGTATAGTTAGGATTATGTTTTCTAATGTGCATTACTTTGTATTTATCAACATTAATAAATATCAGACACCCAACAGCAGATGATATATAAGCAGATACTTTTAGGGTATTAGAAATGGTAAACAAACAAACAAAAAAAGCCCATCAAGTACATAGGCACTTCCTGTAAACAGATATATCTCCCATACTTTGTTATGAACCAACTTGTTTTTGTCCACTATTTATCAGTCAGTCTGTTTGTAGAAAAAAAGGCTATAAAGAGTGAAGTCCACATCTAAGACTTACCCATTTCAACTGCAAAGGCAATAGAAAATAATTCCATCTGCCTATGTTTGAAATACAGACACAGGCAATACGCCAAACCCTAGGCATGATCTTGGCACGTACATTGCCACATATTTTTGTATTTTGTCTTGATGAACACTGCCTAGCCAATACATCCATCTGTCTATGTGAATGAAAATAGCCCCATGCAAACAAGATAGTAGAAAATATACATGCAAAATTTCTGTAAATCTGTTTTTTCATAATTTACATTTGAGGTTTGTGAACTCATAACCTTAACAAAAATAAATTCCACTATGCATTATCAAGTAAGAAGACTGGCTGCCTGATGAACAATGGACTATTGGCCAAATAAGATACAGGTGTAGCTTTAAGGAAAGTTACAGCAGTGAAATATATAAAGTTAAAAATATTTTAATACAAAATATACTGGCATCAGTTAAACAGAAAAACAGCAGTACCCTTTCAGTGAAACAGAAAACACTGAAATCGAATTGCTCTGATCTGCATCATAATTCAGCCTTGACCCTTGAGATCACAAGGCTAATACCACAAAATTTATCTGTCACAATAAATCCTAAAAAGTGAATGAAGAGTTGTTTGTAGTAGACAGAATGAAACAAAAGATAACAGAGAGTGGGCAGTATGCGTGTGACAGTGACAGACAAATCTGCTGGAGGTGGCTTGCTTCACTCCTCTGGGGCTGAAAATTTTGTCAACAGTTTATGCCTCAGTCTAATTACATCTGGAAACTTTTGGGAATATTCTACAAATATTTACACACAATGGAAGGCTGTTCTAATCTAAAGTACCTACATGAAGCGTGCAGACATAGCTCCACGTTTCAGATTGTAAGTTCTTTGGGGCAGCCTGACTAGGTATATATATCTGGCTGAGATATATACCACCAAGCTGAGAAAGGGGTTACTGAAGTTCTTTGTAGGAGAGAAAAAATGCCTAACTCCACCAGCTGTCAGTCTTTAGGGAAGGCCTGACAGACGGGCACCATTAGGGAATTAAGTCTTTAAAAGGAAGCATTTGAGTTATACATGAGCTGCCCTTGTGTTGTCAGAGCTGCTGAAAACACTCAATTGCTTGTGGTAGAGAAAATTCTGGGGTTTTATGCATACAAAAAGTGTTGTGGGAAAAATTAAACCCAAATGACATGTTCTGTGACTGTCATTGCTGCCTTTTTGTTCAACGTGAGAGAGAACATCACATCAGTCTGGAGCTGTAGAATATCTGTTGAATAAATATTGTTCTATTTGGTAGAACTACATATTTACTCAAATTAAATATTTAATTCTCATACTTAAATATTGGTCTTGTATAACTGAAGAGTTCAACATTCTATACCAAATGAAACCTAGGTGAACAGTTATACTACTGCAAGTTATAAAAATACATACAATATATTAACTTTGTACAAATTACTGAAATATTTACAGGGTAATGAAGACTTTTGCTTTACAGCATAAAACAGTAAATGCAGCAGCCTTTAAATGATTTGTTTTAGGTGCCATATCATACAGTGAATGAGTCTGGCATAAATTTGTACTGTCCCAGAGATCTTTGTGAATCTCTCCTTGTCAGCTGTGTTGTATTCTTCAATGCAAAGTTAACTAGGAAATGCTAGCTTACTTTCCATTAAAAAAAAAAAAAAGTTATTTTCTAGTCAGGCCTATGGAGGACTTTGTAAACCAAAAACTGGAAGTTATACATTTTTAACTCAGTAACAACAGAAATTGCTTTACAATATGGAAAGCCTGATACCAATTTTAATTTTTCACTTATTGACAAAATAAATATTAACATACCATGGATACGTTAGGAGACTGGCAATGGAATAAAGAGCCTCCCACTTCCAGGACAACAGTTTGAATCCAGTCTGGCTTGGTAGTAACATGAAATTCATACAAAGTGCTGGCTGTTCAGTGATCTGTGCGAAGTGAGTGGATAGTCTCAGTCTTACTCTTATTAGACGCCTATGTAAAGCACATACAATCACTACATTTGGCAACTTGATGAGTAGTCTCAGCAGAGAGGCCAAGGACTGACAGGCATGGGGACTAACTACCTCTCAGTTTGCTATTACCTTCTGTGAGAATTAAAAGTTCACTTTAAAATACTAAATATTCTGTACAGACAAAGATCATCATCTAAATTACAAATGATAAAAGCTTTATCTTGCAAAAAACTATTTTAATTTGTCTTGCCCACAGTTGTACAAATAATAAACATAGTGTAGTGAAACTGTTGAGAAACTAATACCCTGTTTCCCCGAAAATAAGACAGTGTCTTATATTAATTTTTGCTCCCAAAGATGTGCTAGGTCTTATTTTCAGGGGAGGTCTTATTTTTCCTGGAGCTTCGGGGCCTTATATTCCGGGGTGGCCTTATTATCCGGGAGGTCTTATTTTCAGGGGATGCCTTATATTACAGCAAGAGGCAAAACTGGAAGTAGGTCTTATTTTCGGGGGATGTCTTACTTTCGGGGAAACACGGTACTACTGGGATGAAATTCACCCCAGTTCAGAGACCTTCACAGCACTTAAGCCCTTGGGCTGGGATTTTCACTGATAGCCAATAGGAGTTGGGCACTTTACTCAATGAGGCCCCTTTGAATATCCCAGCCTTAATGTTGCCCATGAGTCATGCATGGTCCAAAGGGCCTTGCACAGGAGTCCTCTGCACTGATTTTGCATTTCACTCTCTACAATTAAGTATAATAGTCTGAAATCTCTTCTGAGAGAGAAATCATCACTGGTTCAAGTTGCAACTATGGAAACTGTACTTTGTAGCTATTTTCCATTGGTGATAGAAGTGCTCTGATCACAGCAGTCTGAGAAGTAAATGTTATCTGCTTCCAGCTGTTCTAATTAAAAGCCTTCACAGCAGTATTCGAAAGAAAAAGAAATACTACTTCTCAAGGAGTATGGGAAAGGCCCTTGCACTGTAGGTCAAAGTTCCCTCTCATTATAAAATCCTTTTTTTTTTGGTGGGGGGTGTAAAAATAAGTTGCAATGATGAGCAGACAAGCAGTGTCATCAAAAAGCACAGTGTTGAAAAGCAATGGTTCAAACTCAGTAGAAAGCAATAAAAGTAGTCTGGGTTCTTTATGTTATTTATTTAATTATTGACTAGGTTGGTGGGTGATAACTAGGTTATATAAACATAGACTTTAAAAAAACAATCCAAACAAATAATGAAGTGTCTAGCATTAACTAGAAATATAGTTAAGTTACAAACTCCCCACAGAAAATAAAAACATAAGTCTTATCATGTCAATCCAAAGACTACATACTTTTATTGCTATATAATTCTGTGGCCCTGTAATAAAGGAACGTTTGCTAAATGTGATTAAAACCACAAAGCTTGCCAAGAAATACCTGTCATTTAACAGGTGTCACTATTGTTCTAGGAGTACTTTTCTTATGATTTTCAGATATATTCTTTCTACTACCTACCTATAAAAATCTACCTATTTAGAAAAGCTAATTAACTATCTCCAGCACATTACAGAGCAGAGCAAAGCATATAATACATGGCAGAAAATAGACAAGAATAGATGCACCATTGTGTGTCACATTGGCGTGTTAAAAAAAAAAAAAAAAAAGAATCCCATACCAGAGCACAACTGGCAGTGTTTAAGACGACTTCATTTAAATTTAATATAAGGACATATATCATATTTCTAAGATATTTTTAGCACAACTTAGAGCTTAACTGGAGCTTTTACTTACAAAGGTCACAGAAAGTGTCTAGGAAGGAAAAAAAATGGAAAAGGAAAACACACAATTCTTGATGTGTAAGTAAAGTCTGTTTGTTCCTATGTACATTGGAGAGATTGTTCAAAATCCATTCCCCTCTGGGGAACCATGACCACTGTAATTGCTGCCAAGGTCAAGGAGACCTAGAATGACTTGTTACGTAAGTGCTGGAAAGGCAAGTTAGAGCAGATTCGAGAGAGTTCTAACCTGTGCATCAACATTTTTCTAAGTCATAAAATTCTACAGAACAGAATGCATATGACATTACTTATTTAGGTCTGTTTGACCTCTTTTCCTGCTTTCAAACTTGAGCACAGCCTCTTCCACAATTGGCAGGTTTCCTTGTCCTAAGCCCAGATGCACAACAAATTTCAGAAGGGAGAACACTGAATTTGCATAATTAGAATGAGAGCTGCATGGCATCATTCTTGCCATTCAAATACTGTACAAAACTAGGATACACAATGTTGAAGGGCAAAGAAAAAGCCAATAGTAATTTTACTTCCTCACAATTTTGGATGTATATTTTGTGTAGTTAGTTAACTTTTGTTATCATTTATTGATTTTAGCTAAACCATCCAAATTTTGACTCATGGGCTATACAGTGAATACAGGTTCAGTCTCTAGACCACATCTGTTAGCAAACTGCTGTTAACAGAAAGCAGATTTATTTAGTTTGGATGGGGATGTGCTGCGTAGGCCCCCAATGGATTCCAGTAATAAGCCTGTGGTGGGGGAACTATAGATAGCTTCAATGATGGAGTCTGATTCAGTATTAAATTGCCATGGGATAAGAGGTCCCCCCCCCCCGCAATCTTAAATTCTTTTAAAGCCATCTGTACCCTTTTGTACCTCCTTTAAAAAACAGGCTTGCTGATGTTCAGAATGTGATTTTCACAGCCACCAAACATGATCCACACTAAGTCCAAACTTCACTTCAATGCCAGGCAGCAGCAAAAACAGAGCAATGAGTCGGAGCTAGAGATAGGAAGAATAGGCTCTCTAGTGCATGAATATTTCCAATGCTTCCTGGTTTCAGTCGGGTAGGAAAGAGCCTATTCTCTCACTATTTCCTGCCCAGCTAAAACCAGGAAGAGGCCAGTAAAGCAGGCTTTTTAAATTTTATTTTAAGTTACCCACGCAGGATTTGATACAGGAGTTTACCAGCACTTTTATTTTATCTGAACCAGCCTGCTCCTAATAATGTGTAACAGGCAATAGTGAGACCATGACCGGGGGGGGGGGGGGGGGGGAAAAAAAGGCTCAAGGCTCACATCCCTCTAAAGTCTCCCCTCCTCACCAATGACTGGATGGAAAATTGTGTAACAATTCCTCAAGTGGTAAGAGCCCACAGCAACCAGCAAGGAGACCCTCCCCCCGAAAAAAGAAACCTGGACCAGAACCAGAACACAGCAGAGGAAGTCAAAGGAAAAATTAGGACTGATTACAAAGAGGGTAGTAGCAAACTGTCTCCCACAATATCTGGACTGGTCAACTGACCAAAGCTCCAATCTAGCATAAAGCTGGCCCATGGCAGTGATATACAACCTCCTCACAGCGGCAGACAGAAATGAAAAAAAAAATCACCATTCATACTTCTCCATCTTTCAGTTGCATTTGATACTGTTGATTGTAAGTATTCGTGACCCATATATATCCTGACAGGAATCAACTGAACTGTGCTAAACTGCCTTCACCAGTTTCTTCCCAATAAATGCCAAGAAATTGTGATGGACAACTGGTCACTGTCCTCAAAAACTCTCTCTCTCTCTCTCTCGTATCGAGTCCTGAAAGGGTTAGTCCTGTCACCATTCTTATTCAAGAACTTTGTACATCCATTTGGGGCAATAACAAGACAACATATGAGCCAGATGTCAGCAGAACAAAAATAGTATACAGCTCATCAACTAGCTGTATCAACCAAAAAAATCCTGCTGTAGCCTAGATATTGCAGTGTTTGGGGAAAACGAAAAAAAACAAAACCACCTCCCCTCAAAAGCTGGATGAAGAAATGGAGGTTATTTACCTGCAAATGGAGGTTCTTCAAGATGTGTAGTCACTATCTTTAGTCACATGTAGGCATGCATGCACTCCATGTGCCTGAGACCAGAGATTTCTAGCTAGTAGTGTCCAATGGACTGTGCCCATGTAGTTGTCCTCCTTGTGCTCTGAACTAAAGGTGTAAGGGACTGACACTTCTCCAGTTACTCTTCTTACTGCAAATCAGAAAGATCTAAAAGAGAGGGGAAGGATGGTAGGTAGTGGAATACACATAGGAATTGCACATCTTGAAGAACCTCTGGTTTACAGGTAAGTAACCTTCATTTCTTCGACTGCTCATCCCTGTGCGTATTCCACAAGTGGGTAATTGGTAATCAGAATACAAACAGGAGGTAGGTGCGAGGATACAGTTGATATAGATGTCTGTTATACTGCTGTCCTAATAGCTGCATCTGCAGAAGAGGCCTGGACTAAAGTGTAATGTTTTGTGAATTTGCAGGTGGAGCTCCAGGTAGTCTCTCACCCCCATCCAGCGGAGGAATACACACAGTTGATAAAGAATGATGCAGCCGGAGATCCATTTAGTCTCTGAGCACATACTTGTCCTCACAATCACTCCACTCTAGCAATAAGTAATCTTGGTGATTTTATCCATTTCATTCTTTGCAGTTAAAACTCCAAAGCCCATCTAATGTCGAGAGAGTGAAGTCTCCTCTACTCATTGTCAGTATGAAGTTTTGGAAAGAATACTGATAAGTGAATACACTGATTCATATGAAATTTGGAATATAAAAATAAAATGAAGGAAAAAATGCAGACTATAATGAGCAAAAAGAGAAAAATGGTCAGAGGTAAATGATATACTTACCCTATCCAATCTCCTCCTTTTTCATGGACATCCTGCAACTCTCCCTTCTTTAAGTCTGGTTTCAAGAAGCAGGTGAGGAACAGAAAGAAAGGGACAGGAAGAGTGGCCAGTGATAAGAATTTACAGTTTTACAAAAGAAAGAAAATGAAAGAAGAACTCAATAAATAATAGATAGAAATAAGTAGAGAAAGAGGGGTAATAATGAGCAAAACAAGTGAGATAATAGGAGGAGAAAAAGACAGGGGAAAGAAATGGTAGAAAGAAGTCATATAACAATTAAGATAGTGAATTTAATATATTTGTACTCCTTTATTTTATTGTACTTCTCTGGTAGATATCCTATATCTCTAAGGTTTATTTTGAGTACTTATATTACTGGTAACTCAAGAGTCAAAAATTTAATAATTGGAGGAAAAAGAAAAAAAATTCACTAGATTCAAATAAAAAACTCTGGAGCTGATGGGGAACTAATGGTTCTTAGCCATACAGCTGCCACCCTGTAGCATATTTGGAAAATTGTTTCTTGGAATTTTTTTTATGCTGCTGGCAGCTAATAAATACAATGAAAATAAGTACATCATACTGCACATTAAAGAGTTAAATCCATTTAAATGCACTGTGAAAAATATCAAGATCAGCAAGACATTAAAAAAAAAAACCTATTTACAGTAACAGACTAAAAAACAAAGTAAGTCCATGTGAGTAGAATTTTTTTTCCCCATGGTCATTAGGTAGTATGCTGATGCTTGCTCTCACAGCTGGTATCATGTTATAACACATATGTATCCACCCACATGTGCTGGCTCCTGGCATCAATCTCCACCTGCTGAGAGTCTAAGAACATCCCCCAAACCAACTCTGCTTTCCTCTAGGTGTAGAGATAAATAAAAGCCCTTCTGGGGAGAATGAGGGAGGTACGTGTAATATTTCTATAGGTATCATAACCTCAGGTTACCAGTGTGATATTATCCTGCTTGAATGCGTAGAGTTAAATCAGAAGAGGCTGTGTTAAGGGGCAGACCAACAGGAACCAAAACAATGGCAAAGTTAAGACTCCTTAAGGGAACAATGGAGGAGAACTATTAGTTAGACTCCCATGAGGCTGGTATGGTTTACTCTTCACAAAGCTGAAAGCCTGGGATCAAAGGAGATCCTAAATGTTAAAAGATGCTGGCTTTGGGAAGGAAGGAGGACGGCCCAGGGAGTGTTGGTGAGAGCTGACAGGCATACAAGAAGAAACACAGAGACAGAAAGAGTATACTTTGAGCAGGACAGTCTGCTTCTCCAACCCAGAGATGGATATTAGCTTTGCTGAGGGTACGTACAAATGATTGCAAGCAAAGATTAAACTGTAGTTAGGGGGAAACAGAGAGAGAGAGAGAGAGAGTTTTATTGTTTTATCCTCTCTTTTGCTTTCAGGGGCGGCTCCAGGCACCAGCGCAGCAAGCGCATGCCTGGGGCGGCAAGCTGCGGGGGGCGGCCTGCCGGTGGCTGTGAGGGCAGCAGTCAGGCGTCCTTCGGCGGCATGCCTGCGGGAGGTCCACCGGTCCCGCGGTTTCGGTGGCAATTCGGCGGCGGGTACGCCGAAGCTGCGGGACCGGCAGATCACCCGCAGAAACGCCGCAGAATCCGTGTGACCGTGGACCGCCCACAGGCATGCCGCCGAAGGCCACCTGACTGCCATGCTTGGGGCGGCAAAAAACATAGAGCCGCCCCTGTTTGCTTTGCATGTTATATACATTCGGGTGAAGGAATAAATAATGCTTTGTTTTAAAGAAGAGGTTTTTCAGTCACTTTACTCAGCTGCTGTCACAGGTCCCTTAGAGGCAAAGGGTTTACAGTGCCAAACTCAGTTGGGCCTGTTGGGTTAATATGGTTGGGAAATAGGCAAGCTGCAGCCCAATGATCCAGTCTAAGAGTGGATCCATCCAGAGAGGAAGGTACAGGATGCCAGTCCTGTCATTTGAAGGGTACACTCAAGAAGACCGAAAAGGGGTCTAAAGCACAGCTTGCCATATAACCATGACACCTCCCAAATACAATATATAAACTAAATCCAAGCCTTGGCTCAACTTGTAGCAGTACTACCTCTACTCCCAGAGGCAGAGCTAGGAGCAGCATAATAGAAGTATGGTATTACTACAATCCTATTGTAGCTCTTTAATCTAGAATCCTGTAAGTACTGTGAAGTCAGCTACTTTTTTATTACACTCATTTCTAACAGTGTCCACCCCATAGCATTTGGGTGCCTTTAAATACATATTCCATGCCCTCCATATTGAGCAAAGCTCTCCAGCCTAGCCTCCTCCACACTTTGTATTCCAGATTTGGAGGAACCTTGCCCATCCATTAGAAAAAACATCTGCATGAAAAGGCAAATCTTGCAATGTGCCTTGAAGGTGGCAAAACTTGATCTCAGCTGGAAACAGGTTCCAAAATCATAAGCCCTCCGCAAAGAATACACTATCCCTGGCTCCCATTAAATGTACCCGAGGGCTTTGCCAGGGATTTCATTGCTTGCAGTATGTTAATGCAAGTACCCAACAATCAGGAAAAAAGAATTTATTAGAGAGAGGCCATCAGACATTATATGAATAACCACTACATTCACGGGGCTGACACAAAGAAAAGAGAAGAGTTTTCAAAATGATTTATTCATTCACAGATTAATAGACTTTAAAGCTAGCAGAGAATACTGTGATCGTCTAGTCTGATCTAGTCATAGATTTATTCAGACCAGGTGATTCTTACATCAAGACCATAGCTTCTGACTGTGCTAGAGCATATTTTTTACAAAGACATCCAGTCTTATCCAGACATCCACCATATCCCTAAATAAATTACTTAAATGGCTAATTACCCCACTTAATATTTGCCTTATTTCTAGTCTGATTATTCATTAGCATTCTATGACATCACTTACTGTAATCTGTGAGCATCCATTTGCTAGTTCCTATATTTCTTGAAAGAAAAATAAAGGTTACTTACTTATAACTGGAGTTCTTCAAGACGGTTCTGCACATTTACACTTATGCGTACTGTGCTGCCTTGCAGTAGAAACTTCATCGAGCAATGTCAGCTTTTCCCCCCCAGCAACACCAACAAATTAAATTGTCTGGTTGATGTGAAAGTCACATACCACCGTAGGTGAGAACCTAGGATCAGGTCTGAGCACTACCTTGGTTCTTATGAAAAGAAGTGAAAGGAGGATCAGACATAAGGCATTCAATTCACTCACTCTCCTGGCTGACATGATGGCAATAATGAAAACCATTTTGAGAGATAAATGATAGAGAGAACACTCAGCCAAGAGTTGAAAGGATGGTTTTATCAGCATGGCCAGCACTAAATTGTGATCCCAAGAAAGCACAGGATCTCTAACAGGGGGATACACATCTGATAAACCTTTCATCCAAATAATGAACAAGCAGCTATCTGCCATCCACTAAAGTATGATACATGGAAACGACTGCCAAATGAACTTTTAATGATGAGTTAAACAACCCCTGAGATGTCAAGTACATTCATTATTCCAGAATGCCAGGAATGGAAGAAGATACAGGGAAGTCAGGTTTTCCCTTCATCCATGCCTGAAATCTGGTCCACTTTAAGTGCTAACAGCTTCTGGTGGACTGTTTTCTATAGTTAATTGGTATATCCTGCACAGACAAAGAACATGACTCAAGAGAGTCAGAGTCTGATTGCCATGCTGTCAGGTGAAAGATCTTACCCTGCTGCTGAGACAAGAGGTCTGGAGACAAAGACACACAAAGATTCTGCTGGACAGTTGCAGGTGATCAGTAAACCACTGCTGATGTGGCCAATTTGGGGCAATGTGAATCATCCTTGCCCTGTCCTGATGCATCTTTCTCACTACCATCTGGATCAGTGGAAAGGGGGAGAAGGCATACATCAAACCCTTTCCCCAGTGCAGCAGGAAAGCATCTGCAAGAAGAGTAGTCTCTTGAGAGGTAATTGGGAGAGGCAATTTTTCAAATTGTATTGCACAGCTTCTTTCTACGATCTATAGCATCCATTGGTCCAACGGAATTTGCCTCCATGCACTGATAAAATGAGCTAGCCTATCTACAAAAAAATGGGGGTAGATTAGTCCTGATTGTTCTGTTTTATTGTTCTATGTCATAGATGCTGTCAAGGAAGCAGGTTGTTTACATCTAGACCTGGGTTTGAAAGGTCTCTTTCTACATTGACTCTGGAAGGCTGCTTATTTTGGCAAAAATAAGATGATGAAGGCTGTGGGGTGGAACTGTTGCTGGCATAGGAAAGAAGGCATAAAAGGCCACCTCCAACAGGCCATTGAACTTGTGTCCTTTATTTTTTCCAGCAGTTCATCCATCTTTTCACTGAAAATATCCTTCCCTTCAAAGGGGAGTTCCTTTAGCTTACTCTTGGGGTAAGTCTACACTGTGATCAAAGACCTGCAACACAGCCATGGCTGGCCCAGGTCAGCTGAGTCAGGCTTGCAGGGCTTGGACTGTGTAGCTATAAAACTGCAATGCAGATGTTCAGGCTTGGGCTCTGGGACCCTCTCCCCTCCTGAGGTCTCAGAGCCAAGGCTCCAGCACAAGCCCGAATGCCTACACTGCAATTTTATAGCCTCGTAGCCCAAGTCCATGTCAGCTGACCCTGGCCAGCCGCAGGTCTTTGATTGTAGTGGAGACATACTCCTAGTGTGTAGACCTGGAGAGGATGAACAAAGCCATGTATGCTTCCTAATGGTCACAGCCGATGCCAATGCTCTAGCAGCAGAACCCAAAGAATCAAAAGAGGCCCCAAGGGAGTACCTGGCTACATTGTGGTGCTCTATTAATAGCATTTTCCAACCACCTTTGGCTGTCAGATAATTCTTGTAAAAACAATGGCATGTTCTCCAACAAATGGAACTGATAGCAGGCCATGACCGCCTGATAATTCACCACCCTAATACCCAGGGTGGATGAAGAGAACACCTTTCCCCCCAATTAATCATTCCTTTTCTCCTCATCAGCTGAGGTGCAGTGTGGTTGTCCAGATCTTGCCTTGTTACTGGCAGTAGCCACCACCAGTGAATTAGGGATAGGGTGGGTATGGAAGTAGGAAACCCCTCAGAAAGTATGTGATACAACTTGTCAACTTTTTTGGAAACAGGGTAACAAGACACAGTCATGGTCCGCACAGATTTAGCCAGCTGTAGCTAACCATCCAAAATGGGAAAGAACTACAGAAAGATTTATAGTGGACATCATACAATCCACGGAACTGTGTGCCATCCCTGGAAGGGGAGCATGCTGAAGTCACCCCCACATGTTCATCTGGTGATAAATCAGGGTCATAATCCATTTTCTACTGCTACTGCTCAAAGAAGGAAGCTGCCTACTCACCTTCCTCCTGAGACAGCATTTCTGGCATCATCAGCCTATAATGCTGACTGATCCAGAGGAGTCAAATCAGAGGATCTCTGGACTGCCAGATTCTTTGCAGAAGAAACATTACCTCTCCATCCATGCGGACAGTAATTGAAAAATTCCCAAGGTGACCCCCAACAAGGCTCCAGGCCTGCCAATTTCCCCAGCAACAAGGGTTTGGGAACATGCCTGAAGGAGGAGGACCATTGAGGTATAAATCGAGCCACAGGTCTCTGCATTCGTCCTGTGTCTTCCTCTTGGCAAAGATCGAGGTCTGAATTGGAGTCACGATGCACTGGGGATAACAGCAAATCCAGAGGAAAGTATGGAGAGCCTGATTTTTGTGGAGAAGCTGTAGGAGTCCTAGGTAGAGAAAGCATACGGTGGTCCAGGGAAGAACCAGCAGTACCTTCTGACCTCTTCTTCCTAACAGGAAACCAGGAAGGTGATCTTGGACCCATGGAAACATGCCTCCTTTTGGAAACCATGTTTCACCTTCAGAACCAACTAATGCACTGGAGCCAGAAAGTGAACTTGAGCTGCCTAAGGTGACAGAGCTTTCCGGAACCCAGGATATAGCTGGAACTATATGACCCACAGACCAACAACAGATTCAAAGAAGCAGACAACATTGGATCTGATGTTCTAGCAAATCTATCTCCTGAGCTACTGAAGCCAGGAGTGGAACAGGTCTTTGCTTCAGAACTGTAGCGGTCTTGTCAGAACTGGAGAGATGCAAAAGCTCTGATGCATGGGAACAAGCACTGCTAACAGTGACCACTTGTGCCTCTTTTTCTTCAGCACTGGGAGAAATGGAACCAAAGGTGCTAATGGCCCCAATTCTGACACACTAATCAATTCCATCTTCCTGGATCTGGAAGTGGAAGTTTGAACCCCTCTTGGTCCTGCAGCCACAGGAGTTCCATTGGCACCAGGTATCTGCGAGGTATGAGGTACAGCACTGGTGAGTGGCTAAATGATCTCTCAACCTCTCTCCTGGAACCAAGGCAGTCAGATCTGACCACATGGCCCTCAGTTCAGACATGCATTGCCTTGGGGGCTTGATTGAGGGAGCTGCAGGAATCTGATCCAGCCCTGACAGGGTTTGCAGCCTCTTGACACCCTTCAGTTACTGGGAGGCTGTGGAAGCCCCAGGTACTGGGATGACCTCTTAGACCATGGATCTGAGGACTGATCAGATACAGAGGGTCTAGCTTGAGAGCTTCCCTGAGAAGGAGGAATTGCAAACAAGTCTCCCTGTCCTTGCGGGCTCTGGAAGTGAAGGTTCAACAACAAACTGAACATCCAGAAGGCGAGTGTCTTTCTCCCAAGCACTTGAGGCACCGCATGTGGTCATCGGATTCCAGGAAGACAGCCCAGTAGGAAGCACAACTCTTGAATCCCAGCTTCTGCTTCTTCGATTCTGCCATAACCTGGAACTGGGAAAAACACTAACTATACTAACAAAGCCAACACCAACTATCTAAGAAGAGAAAGGCACTAGCTCTGAAGAGACCAGGGAGGTTCACATCTGTCCAGGCACACAATTGGGAGGAATTCTGCCCCTATACAGCCTTGTCCTCAGAATGTCGGTGATGCTGAGGGCAGGGGTAGGAGGCACAAGAATGCTCTAGCTAACACAGCTAGGAGGTTGTTCTACCACAAGGCAATGCAGTACATGTAAGTGGGAATATGTAGAGCCACTTGTAGGACTGTGACCTTATTTGTGATATATTATTTCCAGTTGAATCAATAAACACTTTTTAAAAAATTAAAATCTGAGATTATTAACAGAATAAAGGGAACACTGAGCCCAAGTCTGCAAGGTGCTAAGCACCTGGGCTTCAATGAGAGCTAAGGGCACTCAGCATCAAAGTACATAAATGCACTGTATCAGTGAGAGTCATCCATACTGTATAATTACTAGCAATGTGTTTAAATTAAAATTCCTCCAGAGCAATTAGTGCAGTTTTTTGTTCCCCTTAGGCAAATGCTTTGCCATGCCAAATTGTTCTCTTCTCTCTCAGTTAAGTCTATCTTTATCCTACCCTTTTATGATATCCCCAGGATAAGCTCCTATTGCTACTTGTAAACTGCAACGACAATGCAACTTCCCCGCCTTATAAAGAAGCTTGTAATCTATCAAAAAATTTAAAATCCAGTCAAATTTGTAACACTGTTTTAAGAAACATGAAGTAGACAGAAAAATATTGAAGACAGAGCACTGCCAGAAAAGTATCAATTTTGTTTTGTTCTCAAACATCAGCAGTAGGCGGGTCCAGGCCAGAGACAATATCAACTACCCTGAGTTAACAAAGTACAGTAAGCATCATTAGCCATACCTAAAGGAAAAAACAAATTACCTCACAAGCAACTGTAGAAACTCCTAGTGAATTCAACACAGGAGCTCTCCAGGGGCCTACAGTCTGTTAAAGCTACTATATTTCTTTTACAGACAAAAGATTAAAACATTAACAGCTGTATTTTCAGACAAATTTACAGTTGCTATATGAAATGCTGGTGAACTCATTTTGCTAGACTTAAGCACAGCTTTGTATACCTACCTCATGTATTTCATGCATTAACCGTGTCAAAGATTTTGTTTAAAGTGCAGATTTTGTCTTTGTAGAAATAGGTCTTAATGAGCATAGGAATGATCAGGGTATTAGGCTGCTTGTGGATTGGTTTCAATTTAGTAATTACACCTCTTTAAATTAAAGCAGTTTTTGTACTGATGACAAACAAATCTAAGCTCTCACCAACAATGAAATATGATTTTGCTGAAAGGTCTAGGACATTATCTAAGGCAGAGGTGGACAAACTACAGCCCGCGGGCCACATCCGGCCCGCGGGACCCTCCTGCCCGGCCCCTGAGCTCCTGGCCCGGGAGGCTAGCCCCCAGCCCCGCCCCCGCTGTCCCCCCACCCCCGCAGCCTCAGCGCACCACACTGCCGGCGCAACGCTCTGGACGGCCGGGCAGCACCGTTGCAGAGCTGCAGCCTGACCCGGTACTCTGGGCAGCGCGGCTGTAACGCCACCAGCCACCAGTGCTCCAGGCAGCGCAGTAAGGGGGCAGGGAGCAGGGGGGGTTGGATAGAGGGCAGGGGAGCTCGGGGGGGGGGTGGTCAGGGGGCAGGGAGTGGATAGGGGTCGGGGCGGTCAGAGGGCAGGGAACAGGGGGGTTGGATGGGGCAGAGGTCCCGCGGGGTCAGTCAGGAATGAGAGGAGAGGTTGGATGGGGCAGCAGGGGGCAGTCAGAGGTGGGGAGTCCGGGGGTGGTCAGGGGACAGGGAGCAGGGGGTAGTGGATAGGGCAGGAGTCCTGGGGGACCGTCAGGGGGCGAGAAGGGGGGGAGGGGGAGTTGGATAGGAGGCGGGGACCGGGCCACGCCTGGCTGTCTGGGGAGACACAGTCTCCCCTAACCGGCCCTCCATACAATTTTGGAAACCCGATGTGGCCCTCAGTCCAAAAAGTTTGCCCGCCCCTGATCTAAGGCCTTAATTTGTTAGTCTTTTCTGAATACCCAACATCCAGAGCAAACTTTCCCTTTCCTCTGTTTGCCTTCAAACATTCATCTCAACAGGGCTAAAGCACGCAGCTACTCAATGGACACTTCTAAAATATCTATTTGCACAGGATCTGTTGCAGGGATTTAGGGCTCCACTGCTCCTTTGTCATTTGTTCCTTTCTTCCCCCTCCCTCCACCTTCCCAACAAATATGTGCTTCTAAACCAGAATGGCCTTTTTTTCCTTTTTCTTTTTTTAATTTTGTAATTTTTAAAAAGCTCTTAAAATGAAATATTGGTAGGTCATAAATCTGCCATTGGAGCTTTGCCCTTTAAATTTCAAAAGCAGATTTAAAAACAAACAAACAAACAAAACTATCAACGGGAGGATAATGTTCTAAAAGAGATTGCTTTGCATGCACAGCATATTGCATCAGAGCTACAATGTGTAACAATTCTTACAATTTTGGTATTCGGCTAGAATCAGTAAGTATCAAATTGAGAGGGTGTTATAGAAAATTAATAACAAATTAGCCAAATCAAAAAGAAAAAAAAAAAAGATAAAAACAGGCAGAAAAATGTTTATTGCTATTACACCAACACTGCATCTGGAACTTCTTCCCTGTCCCACTGTTAGGTGCCCACCTTCTCTTCATTCAATGCCTTTGTAAAAATTCATTTTTTCTGTAAAACCACAAATATTTGTCCATATACCAACACCCATTAAAAAATAAAATGTTTTAAATTACTAGCACCATCCGTTTGATCTGGTGTTTTAGGGTTTTATCAGCATCTGACATAGGGCCTGATCCTATACACATTTCTGGGTGTAAAGATTTGACTTCAAAAATACTACTCACGTAAGACTTAATGTCTAGTAGTCACTGTTTACAGGACAAGGCTCAGAGATGAAGTTCCTTGGGAAGGGACTCTCTCTCTCTCTCTTTAAGCACAGTGTCAGCATGAAACAACCACCACCTACTCAAATAACCTTTTCACGGTGATTTTACTTATTTTGTAAGTTTTGCCAAACTAGGGGGGGTTATACAAATGTCTAATTTAATTAGACAGCTATCTTCCAGGTATTCCTATCAGACAAAAGATCATCATGCAGGGCTAAATACCAATAAGAAGGGACAGTGAGGGGGGAATCCTGGTTCAATGGAAGTCAATGGCAAAACTCCCATGGGACCAGGATTTCACCCAGCCTGTTCTTGAGCTGCCCATTAAGCAGCCTAGAAGGGAGACAATGACTCCTGGAGCCACAATCTCCTTCCCCGTCTCCCTGCTGCTCCCAGGAAGGAGTAAACGGTGGCCTATGGCAGCATAAGCTCCCAAATGCACTGGTGCAACTATGCCACTCAGCACACTGAGGGGGGCAAAGACAAGGCTCTGCCAAGTCCCCACCTACCCCTTGCAACAAAATAAAGGGCATCTTATGCCCCCCTCTACTCCCTTTGCACTGGCATGCAAGACAGGGCACAATCAGGTCCCAGTGAGCAGATTGGTTTAAATATACCTAGTAGTCTTCTGGGCTCCACTTCAACAGTTGCTTTGTTGTTGCTGCTCCCCCAAAATATATGTTCAATACTTCCTCCCAACTTGGAGCTAAAATTCCAGCCCTACAATGGTCTCATATAGAGATGGCAATGAAAAAAAATATGAGGCCCTCAAACTACAGGCAAAGGGCATGAGAGAATGAAGCTTCAGCTTTACCAGGCATGTCGAAGACCTAGTCCTCCATTAAAAGGGAAAAAAAAGAAAAAATGTCAACAATATTTTCATAAAACTACAAACAGCTCCCAGATAATTAACCTTTTCTAGACTAGTGAAAGTAAAATGTACACAAAATTTAAGAAAAAAAACTAAGAACTCCAATAAAATGTTCTCGTGTCCTCTCCTCTATTTTCCTAAGCAACAATCAGCCTCTCCCTGACCCACTTCAGTAAGAGATTGACACGTCCTTTAAGAAGATCCTTAAAAAAATAAAGCTCTTTGTTTTTCGTTGTGCAAAGTAATAGTACTCTCTCTCTCTTTTTTTTTTTTTAAATAAAGTTTGCTTTAGGTTAAACTTTAAAAATAAATAAATGCAACAGCATATTCCAGGCAGTGCATTATATAAGTATAAAACCATCTCTGAAGTGCTGGAAACATTCAGGCTACAGACTCAGGCCTGCACAGCATTCTCATCGTGTGTTAATGATTACACATTCATTCACTACCAAAACCAGTTTCCTCTAGAATTATGCACAAAGAATAGTTGTCCACAGTAAAGATTTACTCTGCTTAGGTTACAATTAGTTTGATTTTACAATGGCAAAAGAAATGAATGTTTAAAAAAAAAAAAAAAAAAAACCACTACAACCTGCAATGCACTAGCCATTTATCTTCTATATTAGACTATTTTCAATTTTCATTCTACACAGAGGTTAGGGGATTAGCATCACTAAAAATTCAAATCTTTACTTTCTCCACAGAGGAGGTTACCATAATATGCAGGTCACTACGTTGCTAACCAAACTTTTTTTGGAAAGGAATTGCCTTTACAAATTCAAGCTGATCTTGGGAATGAGAATTATCCTATCTAGTTTTTTGGTCCTCTCAGGCAATATAATGTGGGCTGTTCATAATCATTTTCCTCTATATATGCAATAAAATTATATTTTTGGATCCTGAAGCATTTGCTACTTAGAATAAAAATTATACTATGATAGCCTAGTTGCAAAACCACCTGTGAAGTGAAAAATGCATAAAAAAGTCATATGCTGTTTTAAAATGGTTTATCTTCTTATAATGCAGAAAAAATGAATGCTCAATTTCTTCCTGCTGGAGATTTTTCAAATTGAAGTTTACACTAACCAAGATATAAAAGTTTTTTTACATACATACTAAAAGCTAGCCTCACAGAAACCTTTAAAAGATTTCTTTTTTGTTGCTTTGAAGCACTCTAGCCCCTTTTTTTGGAGGTGATGAAAAATTGCTCCATTTCTACTTGGAATCCAAAGGAGAACAGGAAAGAACGTCTGAGCTCCATACAGATTAATTTTTATTTGCTTACAGGACGTGGCGGATTCAAAAGCTGGCTTCATTTTTCAGTATCCTTAAAGGACCTAACTTTTTTTTTTTTTTTTGGCAAGTAGCTTTGTTGGAACTTCAAGTTCAGCCAAAATAGACAATAAAACAGTAAGGAGGCATAATGCCAAAAATGCAAAGGAATCAGTATCCAATCCAGAGCCTAATTCCCTTCCCCCTCCCAGCGATTTACACAGGACAACGTTAAAAAACAGAAAGCCTTCTCTTTGTCCTAAAATGAACTCTCCATATTTTAAAACAGCTTTTGAATATATCAGACCCACTGGAGGCAAGTTAAAAGAATGATATTGCTCCACTTGAACTGACAGATTTTTTTTTAAAAAATCCATATGTTTTATCATTATGTTGTTTTGAATTGCATACTGTTTCTGCTTCTTGGGAAGAATTCTTGTATGCACTAACAACAACATGTGGAAACTCTCACACAAGACAACACAAAATTTGATTTAAGAGTAACTTCTTACTTTTTCACAATGCCTAGCCTTAAATCATTCTCCTTGTTGGCAATAAACTTCTACTAGCCTCTGAACTAGAAATGTCCCAATGACAGAAAACTTGGAACTCATTTTGTTGCAGAAAATATTTTCTTTGAAATAATACTTTTTTAGAAAGTCAACTATGAACAATACTACAAAAATACGGGCCTTTCTGTGAGGATATGTGCACTGTTCCCTTACAGCTGTATTAGGAAGACAAGCAGGAGGAGGTTGAGGGAATTTCTAGAAGCTTTACAGTCCAGTAGAAGGTATAAGTTTTAGAGACAATACCATTTTCCTTACTGCATAAAGTCCTTGTTAATCTTAGGCCTTGTCTATAAAACAAAGATTTACCAACAAATATGTCTGCTAGAAGTGGAGGGGGGAAAATCATACCCCTTGGCCAATACTGTACAGCTATGCCAACAAAACCCCCACTGCAGCAGATACAACTATGCCAACACACAAGTTTTGTTGGCATAACTAAAATCATTTGGGGAGGTGGATAGCTATGCCGACAGAAGAACTCCTCCTGTTGATATACACTGCATCTTCATTAGAGGGGCTTTGCTGGCATAACTACCCCAGCATCATCTGTAGCGTAGATATGTCCTCTGAAGAAACAAACTGTTTTTGTGCGTCCTTACTAGTGCACATGATGTGGTGTTAGAAGCTGACTTATTTTGAACCTGCATAAATAGGAAGAAAAGAAAATGCCAAAAGATTTTGATACGTCGATGAGTGGAAGGAGAGCTTTTCCAGAATCCAAACTGCAGCTAAGCTTGACACGCAAAAAAGGGAAGTACAGGTTAGCGCATTAATTTATGCAACGCAGAATGAAGCTGAAATTATTTATTATGTTTTGCCTTTCCTGAGGAAGGAAATAAAGAATAACTATGGCATTGGTATTAAAAAGATTAATGGGCATGTCATTCCAAGGAGTAGAATACACGAATGGGTATGTTTTTAACCAAAAGGGCCCAGAGAAAGTGTGAAAGCCTTTATAAGGCTGATAATTGTGAATTAAGGTTTTAGTAAGGGGCGGGGGGAAACATAAGAGTCTGTCTAGTAGTAGGGATTTTAAACAGGGAACTTTCAGGAGAATTACAGTCTGAGCTTACTCTGAAACATGTGAGGCAACTGGCAAAGCACAGGAGTCTACTGAAAATACATCACCCTGCAGGAGTAGTAAAAGCATACTGCAAATAAAAAGACATTTCAAAATGGAAAGAGAGAAGCATCATAACATTGCATGTGATATCACTAGGCTCCCTGAGCAGAATCACAACAGGTATGGCAAGTGAAAATACAGGAGAGTCTGTCCCTTACATTTCCAGGCAGTAAAAGCACGTATTGGAAATGTAAGAAGAAGAAGGGGGGGGGGGGAAAGAGAGAGAGACATTCGGAGCATGCCTGTCAAAGCACAGAAATCAGAGAAATAGCCCAAGCTATTGTATCTCATGGGAGTTGTAGTTCCAAGTCCCTCGTGCCTCCACTCTTCCCTATGACTCCTGCTTTCTGGCTCGACTATATTTCCCATAATGTACTGCTATCTCCCTCATGTGGCTGAGCTTCATGGTGCATCATGGAAGTTCCAAGAAGCTTAATGAATCAATAAGGAAAGAAAAGTATATTCTTCCACTGTGGAAGACATAGGGCTAGATCCTGGCCCATTCTATGGCCTTTCTGTGCCACTCTGGCAGTGCAAGGGATCATGCAGCTGAACAGCTGAAGATTCTCCAGCTGCATGGAGAAATCCCCAGCTGATATACAGCTAGTGGTGTGCCACCCCTTCCACCCTCCCTTATCGCTCAAATGCTTTGTAGGGATGTGTCATGGAGAGTGTGACTGGAGTGCTATTGCATTACATTGAGCCCTAAGTGTTGCAGCAGCAGCCTTTTGGCTGTTCTTACACTGGTGGCCAAACTGACCCCTGCCAGCCCAAGAATCAAGAAATTGCAAAGGGAGTTGAGAGCCACCTCTGAGGTCCATTTTGGGTGCTGTACTGAACAGCTCCACCAGACTATCACCTGAAGTCTTTAAATCAAGATTGGATGTCTTTCTAAAAGATATGTTGTAGCTCAATTGGAAGTTATGGACACTGATGCAGGGTGAAAATTTGGGGGCCTCTGTTACACAGGAGGGCAGATTAGAAGATCATGGTTCTCCTTTCTGGCCTTAAAATTTATCAGTCTATGAATGGGGCCATAATATTCAGTTTAATGGGTGCAACAATTGTCTCCTCACTGGAAGCAGCTAGCATATTCTGGCAAGTTCCACTCCACCCTGACTGTGCCAAGCCAACAACTTCCATAATGACATTCAGAAGATATTGCTTTCATCACCTCCCATTGGTCTTTGCAAGTGCCCTAGAAATCTTCCAAAGGAAACTGAGTGAGACTCTGCAAGCTCTACCAGGACCCCAGGAAGTTTATTGATATGATATTTTAGTCAGAGGAAGCACATAATGTAAGGTTTAAAAAAGTGAAGAAGGCAATTGAGGCTGCTGGACTAAAATTAAATAGAGAAACAAATGCTATGACAACTATTGTTGAGCATGTGATTGGTGACAACACAGGGCATATGACCAATGAAGAGGGAGGAGGGTGGATTCAGAAGAGCCAAAGGTACAGTTGAAATGCCATTACATAAAAATGTACTGAGACTGACGCACTGTCTCAGTGTAATAAAATCTTGGAGCAAATTCATACCTTACTTGCCCTGTAAAGTCCAAACTTTTTACAAACCGATTAAAACAGAAAAAGTAGACCTAGGATTAAGCTCAGGAGAACACTTTTGATGATCTTCTAAATAATCTATTGGCAGCAATCCAGTAATTTTATGACTTTTCCAATTTTACAGACTTCTCAGAGGATGCCATCCAGCTATGGTCTCAGTGGAGTGCTACTCCAGCTGTATGGAAATGATGATTGGAAGTCTGTAGCGTTTTGTTCCAGAGAAAAAAAGGATGCTTGGAAAGCATAACGTTCCCAAGATAGTACAGGATTTTCATCAGTTCAAGCTTGTGACAAACTTCAAGGCATTTGTGCTGTTAACAGCAGAGACCGAGAAAAGGTGGTTCTACTTATATACACCAGGGAAGTCCCAGTGGCAGCTGACATCTCATCAAGGAATCCCATTGATCACCAAGATTCTCCTCAGGCTTTGGTTGATGAAGACACACAGGTGGTTGTCATTTGGAGTGACCGGCTATCTTCACTATAGAAATTACAACTCATTAACACATTTGAAAACCATACAGAAGTTTGTAAGACACGACTGCACCAGTTACTTCATAGGGGCCCTCATCTAGCCTGTGATTTCTATGTAACAAGATGTAACAACTAATGCATGGCATTTGTATTGTAGTCCAACTGTCCTTGCAGAACAACAGTTTAGATAGGATACACTAGGACTTTACAAAATGCTAGGAGCAAGCTTGTACATTGGAATGGTGATCTAATATAGGTCAAAATCTAAAACATAAGGTGGAGTCTGCAAGTCTTGCAGAATGACCAAAAAGACAATGAGTTAAAAAGCCTCTCATACTCCAGCATTATCTGATAGGCCTTGGAAGAGTTAAAAGGGCATCTGTGTCTTTTTGGCATTCCAAAAGAAAAAAAGTCATTGATGACAGGCCTCAGCTTTCCAACTCTAAATTCCAAGTGCTGAGGATAAAGCATATTGCTTCCAGCCCCCACTACTCCCTGGCGCAGAGGGCGGTATGGCTCACCAGGTCATCCGTTTATGGACTGATAGACCAGAATGTCACCAACCATAGAGGTAAATCTTTTCCTTAAGTACAATGTGAAGACTGAGACACACTAAACCTAAGAAGTCTCAAGCTTTCCTTTTTAACTGTCAGAATGGATCCCAAAGCTCACCCAAGCCTAAACCAAGAGACCCAATCATGGTAAATTCACTACTGAATGGAAAAAGATACCACACATCATCAGTTATCACTGGACATAGCTGCACTCTGAAATCCTACATGGAAGAAAGTAATAAAGGTACTCGGTACATTAGAGGTAGAATCCTCAACTGGTTACAAATCCAGTTGAATAGCTGTATGATCCAAGTAGCAATGGCACTCACACCATAGCCTAACTGAAGAGATAATCCTGCTGAGAAGAGTCCTAACAGGAGTCTACACTTTTGGAATATGATATTTCAAATGAATCAGACTGAACAAAATCATCCACAGAGTCAGAAGCTAACCAGATCTGGCCATTGACTCACCTGGAGTCTAATTTTTTTTGGTAAATATTAATTCATGATAATGAAAATTTATACAAGAAAATAAAGGAGGAGGAGTTATTTATGTATTGTTTCTTCAAATCTTTAGCAGGAATCCAAGCAGGAAGGTCTGAGGAAAGTTCTAGGAGCAATGAAGTAGAGAGAGAGAGAGAGAGTGTATTTTTAGAGATAATGTTTGTCCTCACTTCAATAAAGTGTCTTAGTTCAGTGTTAGAAGAAACTGATTCTTTGTGAGTCACATTCTTCAATCCTACATCAAGGACTGAAAAAGAAAAAGCCCATTCCCATCCCTTATTTATCTATCAACCACATGAGCACACTGCCAAAGAAACAGTAAAATGGTAACTGGCCTAGTGGGCCTATGCCCAAGAAAGAAATCTAGGGCCAGATCAATTGGAATCAGGCCAACTGTCTAGACAGCAGACAGAAAAACAAGCTGGCCAAATTTTGCCATCTGTCTCCACCCTTTTGTAAAGTGAATGGGCAGACACAATTTGTGATTGAAATTGGTTAATTGTAATTTAAAAAGAGATGGACCTGAATCCCAATTCCACATTCAAA
>NW_020664463.1:14278601-14285061 GCF_002925995.2 Terrapene triunguis | reverse complement strand
CCACAGTCACGTCCTGTCTCTAAAGATTCTTCCACAGGCCCAAGATAGAGGCACCTTGATGCCACTACTATTTCTCCCTCTTCATGGGGGGGTCTTTTTGGATGTAAGCTGGCCACTCCTCCATGTTGGGGGCCAAGGAAAGCCATCACCATGCCTGGGATGTTCAGTGGGAGGGTTGTTGCAGATATAAAACTACACACAGAGCAGTATCAATGAGCAGCATTGCTGTCTTCCTGTACCACCAATCCCAGAATCCTTTGCATGGTTGCAAAGGAACAATAAAATGAATTATGGCATTCATTGAGTAAGAAATGGCAGCAGAAAGACATCGGAGAGCAAGGAAATATACAAGTGTCTGTGAGGAACAGTTCTCACTAAATATGTACCATTTAAGTTCAGCAGTTGTATGCAGATTTGGATCCAAACTTTTATAAGGGACTGGATGAAAATCTGAATGATCCAATGCTACCTTTGGTGTTATCCAAATCTGGAACCCCTACCATTGCCACTTTTAACTCATCTCTAGATTTAAGATATAAACTTTTACAATTCACAACCATTGGTCTTTGTTTATTTAATGGGGTATGTGTGTAATGAGGGGAAAGGAGAAGTGGGATATAGATATATATTATAGTTAAAGCAGGAAACTATTAAAACAAGTAAAAAAATGCATTAGAAAAATCACGAAAATCTTGTTGAATTTGTGTGCATTTCTTTGACAGGATTTACAATTTCAATTAAAATCTTCATTTAAAAAAAAAACTTAAGAAGTTCTATTATTTATACTCAAGCAAAAGAAATTTAGGCCCCAATCCTGCAGGCACTTATGCATGTGCTTTGATGAGGCTGCTCGTGATAGTACAGTTAAGCATATGCATAAGTGCCTACAAGGCTGAGGCCTCAGATAGTTATTTCAAAAAAATTGTTATAAAAATAAATATAAAATTATTTGACTTGACTGTAACATACTATGCTTAAATAATTATATCAGACATATAAAAATAAATCAGACAATTCCTAGTTTCTTTACACATTTTACCAAATAACCAAAAAAAGAGAATTGTAGTTGAGTACCTTTTTCCAGTATATTCAACTATGCTACCTTTTCTAGCAGACAATGTGGTAGAATCAATGGGACACCTTATCTAGTGACAATTCAGCTTACAATATGTATGCTTTATGCCATTATAGGCCTCTTCTATATCTAGAAATAATAGTGAGATGAATATTAAAATATATTTTCAATGAGTAAATGAAAAAAAACATACTAGAGTCATATTTTTCTTGTTTCTTTTCTGGAAATATTATAGCTATTGAGTTTACTAGCATAAATGTTCACCAAAACTGTAAATTTTAAAACAAATATTGCAAAATGTTCATTGAAAACAAATTTTGAGTTTGTAGCCACAAGTACACACACTGGAAATCTGAGTCTACCAGTTCTGATCATCTTACTGGAGAAAAAAAAAAACATGCTATGTGATTTGTGTGTCCAATTAAAAGTGTTTGAATTCCACTACTGATTACTCACAGCAAACAAGTGGCTAACCAAGAATTATTTGCAGAAAATTTTCAGTGAATATTTCTGAACAAATTAATATGAGAAAATTGCACTTGGTTCAAAGATAACACTGGTCTACAATTTTTGAGAAGTCGTCTGCTTCAGAGATAAAATGTGCTATTTATTATGTATTTTGATGTGCTGAATTCAAATATGACAATTAAAACAACTGATTGGCTATTGTTTCTAAGATATTTAAGTTTTTACATTTTATGTCTATGTATATTGTGTAGATAGTAGAGTTTTAATCATAAATTGTAAACCTAGGTCTTTTCATGTGTTTATGGTTGCTTTACATGATAATATTTCACCTGTCCTGTTTATGTAACACTTTAAAAATCAGTAAAAGGGTTATATAAATAAAATTTATTATGAAACAAAAGGCAAAAAACTATTCTGTACATAGTTTAGTCCTATTCAGTGTCTACTCGGCGCTTCTTGGCTTGTCTCTTGTATTCATTAAATGGAGCATCTCTTGTCACTGTCCAGCAATACTCTGCAAGCATTGATGGGCTCCATTTGCCCTGATAGCGTTTCTCCATTGTTGCAATGTCCTGGTGAAATTGCTCGCCGTGCTCGTCGCTCACTGCTCCACAGGTCGGTGGAAAAAAATCTAGATGAGAGTGCAAAAAATGTATCTTTAGTGACATGTTGCAACCAAGGCTTTTGTATGCCTCGAGGAGATTTTCCACCAACAATCTGTAGTTGTCTGCCTTGTTGTTTCCGAGAAAATTTATTGCCACTAACTGGAAGGCTTTCCATGCCGTCTTTTCCTTGCCACGCAGTGCATGGTCAAATGCATCATCTCGAAGAAGTTCACGAATCTGAGGACCAACAAATACACCTTCCTTTATCTTAGCTTCACTTAACCTTGGAAATTTTCCACGGAGGTACTTGAAAGCTGCTGGTGTTTTGTCAATGGCCTTGACAAAGTTCTTCATCTGACCCAGCTTGATGTGTAAGGGTGGTAACAAAATCTTCTTTGAGTCAACAAGTGGTGGATGCTGAACACTTTTCCTCCCAGGCTCCAACGACTGTCGGAGTGGCCAATCTTTCTTGATGTAGTGGGAATCTCTTGCACGACTATCCCATTCGCAGAGAAAACAGCAGTACTTTGTGTATCCAGTCTGCAGACCAAGCAAGAGAGCAACAACCTTCAAATTGCCACAAAGCTGCCACTGATGTTGGTCATAGTTTATTTACCTCAAAGGTTATTTCATGTTGTCATAGGTTTCCTTCATATGGACTGCATGACCAACTGGAATTGATGGCAAAACATTGCCATTATGCAGTAAAACAGCTTTAAGACTCGTCTTCGATGAATCAGTGAACAGTCTCCACTCATCTGGATCGTGAACGATGTTGAGGGCTGCCATCACACCATCGATGTTGTTGCAGGCTACAAGATCACCTTCCATGAAGAAGAATGGGACAAGATCCTTTTGACGGTCACGAAACATGGAAACCCTAACATCACCTGCCAGGAGATTCCACTGCTGTAGTCTGGAGCCCAACAGCTCTGCCTTACTCTTGGGTAGTTCCAAATCCCTGACAAGGTCATTCAGTTCACCTTGTGTTATGAGGTGTGGTTCAGAGGAGGAGGATGGGAGAAAATGTGGGTCCTGTGACATTGATGGTTCAGGACCAGAAGTTTCATCCTCTTCCTCGTCTGACTCAAGTGAGAATGATTCTGGTGCATGAGGAACCGGCAGTCCTTCTCCATAGGGTACTGGGTGTATAGCTGATGGAATGTTTGGATAATGCACAGTCCACTTTTTCTTCTTTGACACACCTTTCCCAACTGGAGGCACCATGCAGAAGTAACAATTGCTGGTATGATCTGGTGGCTCTCTCCAAATCATTGGCACTGCAAAAGGCATAGATTTCCTTTTCCTGTTCAACCACTGGCAAAGATTTGTTGCACAAGCATTGCAGCATATGTGTGGGGCCCACCTCTTGTCCTGATCTCCAATTTTGCAGCCAAAATAAAGGTGATAGGCTTTCCTAACCATAGTGGTTATACTGCGCTTTTGTGATGCAAAAGTCACTTCACCACAAACATAGCAGAAGTTATCTGCACTATTCACACAGGTACAAGGCATCTCTTCTCACTTTGGCTAAACAGAAATGTGTCCCTTTGCAAAATCAAACACTGACAAATAAGAGAGCACGACACTGTATGATTTCTAGAGCTGATATAGGGCAATTTGTTCAGCAGAGTGATGTAAGCTTCGTTATGATTGCATCATCCATGACTTCTAAGAATAACATGATGCAATTCATATCATGTATGACGCAATACCAGCTTCAGATTGCATCATTCATTGTTTTGCCTAAAAAGCAAGTACTGTCCAAACCCAGTCATAGATTTATTCATAGATCCAGTCAAAGATGTATTTTAGTCATTTCTGGTTTAAATTGAGATCCCTTCCCTTTATAACTCACTTATCCTCCACCATTCCCAAGTCAAGGGTCGTATATACTGACCCAATAGCATATCTTGAAAACTAGAGCCAATCAACAATTTTAAGCATCATTTTCGTTCTCAGTGACCCAGAATTAGTAAAGTTTGACTACATTTATTTCAGAAGCATTTTGGCTGTAGAGCAGTGTAATCTACAAACACAAAGAATATGTCAACACATCAAGCTGAGTGTGAGTCTCAGCTCAAGGAAACAGACTCATACTAGCTCTCATTGGGTTATCACATTAAAAAATAGAACGTGGGCCCTGGCTACTTGCCTAGGATTTTGGATGAGTACATACTGAAGGCAACTAGACCATCCCATCACTCATGCTGCTGCAGCTCCATTTTATTTTTAACACCCATGATGACAGCTAGTGCAGGTATGTCTCCTCAAACTGGGAAATCACATCCACAGCTCCAAGGGTAAATGTATCCAAAGAGGTGAAATTTGTTAAATGAATTATTTGTTATGAACAGACTTTAATAGACGAATAACACAGTAAAAAATACTGCATAGTAAAACTGTGCCTTTTGTTTGAAGTGATTTGTCAAGTTACAATGAAAAGGATTACGAGAAAAATATCAAAAACTTCCATATTTTTTACACTGCTCAATAAGCTTAGCACTATTTACAAGAATTATTTTGTAACATGATTTGGTATACTTTGTTTTAAATGAATGGTAGTATGACAAAAACATCAGTACTGATTATATATTGAACCAGTAAACTAGGGCTAAATTAAACCATAAGCCACAACAGCATACACGTTAGTATACTATTTGGGTGAAATTTTCCCATAGCATGAAAGGCTAATGCAAAGTCCTCTACATCACTGAATTTCAGCATACAGGTTGGATGGGGGTTTCGCTGTTCTCTAAACTAGCACCACCATAGGCCAGCATGGAAGGGCACAATATGGGTGAGTCAGAGAAAACCCCAAAACTATTTACATTTACACAAATCCAGTTTCCCAGTACATTGTGCAATTGACATGTAGAAGCTGTAATCATAAATTGGAACAGCAACTATTGAGGGTAGGAGGAGCTTTGTAGCGGCCACAAAGCTGCAAATTGGGTTGGGGAATGGTGTAGTTTAATCTCAACAACCATTCCACATTCAGGGCACAGAGAGCCCAAATAAATACCCTGGCTTTGTGTGTGTGGAGTAGATTTCATCCTTTGTCACCAACTCAGATGCCTTACTATGCAGCATAAGACCAAACGGTGTAAGTTATATACTGAGCATAAGGAAAGAAAAATAAACAGAAGATAATATCAAAGGCTTAAGCTCTATTTCACCATAATTTTCTTCAAGTTCATCACAGAGAAATGCCTAGACTTTCAACATCCTAAGGCAGTTAATGATACCAAGTACACCTCTACCCCGATATAACGCAACCCGATATAACACAAATTCGGATATAATGCGGTAAAGCACTGCTCCGGGCGGGCGGGGCTGCACACTCCGGTGGATCAAAGCAAGTTCGATATAACATGGTTTCACCAATAACGCGGTAAGATTTTTTGGCTCCCGAGGACAGCGTTATATCGAGGTAAAGGCGCAGTCACAAATTCACTGCAAGTGAAATGGCTGGAAAAAAGGTGAACGAGAACAAAGCAATTTAAATTACCTAGTATAGGAAACTGATATGCACTGGGTTCCAGGAGCACAAGTTAAATGCACAGACACGCACTGGCAACAGGCCTGTTATTAACAGAACACAACCCTCAAAAGATTTGAGTTCTGTTTCTAATTTTAAACCCATGAAGTTAAAGTGGATCTGAAATTAGGCAAAACATGTTCACCCATTCCTGTTCAGAATACCAAAGAGGAATAGGCAAGCTTCAGCCTGGCGTCAGGTGGGAAGGGTGGGTGCAACAAATGATTCTCCTGCTTCCCAACCTCACGTGTGGTGAAGCAGAGTCTGCAACATCCTCCTACCAGGACAGCACAAAGGAGCAGCTCACACTTTGCATGTTCTTCCTTGAGAGCTGTCAAATGTGAGGGCCTGCTAGCTGGTGTGTTGTTTTTGAAGTTTCAAAAAGGTTGCCATTCAACAAGGCAAAAGAAACAGTTTGTGGGATAAGACATTTCCTTTTCTGGAAAACAAGGGTGTCAGAATTTCAACCAATCAAGTCCAGCTGAACATGCATATTATAGGCTCTTTACAATAGATCTTTTTTGTTCTGGGTTTTTGTGTCTTTTTGACTTAAACCATTTGTGTATATTGCACATCCTTCTATGAGTTGAGCAGAAATCACACCTTTATTTGTGTGTTTGATACCTGTATTCTGCCTTCCTTCTGTGTTAAGAGACACTGCCCTTTATCCAAGAGAGTGGAACACATGATCTCCTCAGAGAAGACTACAGTAATTCCTCACTTAACGTTGTAATTATGTTCCTGAAAAATACAACTTTAAGCAAAATGATG
>NW_020664463.1:14239310-14278201 GCF_002925995.2 Terrapene triunguis | reverse complement strand
TCAAGGGTTAACACATTGTTGTTAATGTAGCCTCACACTCTATAAGGCAGCAGGAATGGAGGGAGGGGAGACAGCATGACAGAGAGAGACAGAGACACACACCCTGTGTGTGGGAGATAGAGAGAGAGATGTGCATTGCCCCTTTAAGTATCCTGACACCACTCTAAGTACATTGCCTTTCTAAGTAGATCAGCAAGTTGAGACAGCAGCTGCAGCCAGCAAGATCTCTCCATCCTGAGCCCTGTCCTGTCCCCACCCTGCTCTATATGGAGAAGGGCTAAGCGGGGGGGTGGGAGGAGGGAGTGAGGGGGACACCCTGACATTAGCCCCTCTTTTCCCCCCCTCCCCTGCACAGCAAGCAGGAGGCTCTCGGGAGCAGCTCCAAGGCAGAGGGCAGGAGCAGCAAATGGCAGTGGGGGAAGGGACAGCTGAATTGCTAGCAATTGGTAGGCTGCTGGGCGGCTGCCGCACAGGGAACTTAGGGGAGCGGGGAGCTGATGCGGGGGCTGCCGGTCCACCCTGGTTCCAAGCCCCCACCAGCTAGCTACAACGGGCTGCTCTTCCTGCAAGCAGTGGACAAAGCAGGTGGCTGCCAAACAATGTTATAAGGGAGCATTGCGCAACTTTAAACGAGCATGTTCCCTAATTGATTAGCAACGTAACAACGAAACAATGTTAAATGGGATGACTTTAAGTGAGGAGTTACTGTATTAATGACACTCCATGAACGGACTAGAAAAAGGTAGGTGCTAGAAAAAGGCATTGTCAAGCCTTCCACACCATGCTACCTTCTCCTCTCCCCCACTCCACCCCCATTACCCTCTGTAGACTACCCTGGATCACCACAGGAAGTGCAATGGTACATATTATTTAATGCATTAAGCACAGAATGCCAGCTCTGTTAATGACAAAGAAGAGCATGAAACTCTCATTTTTCTTCAGCTCTCTTTCCAGTGAGTTCAGTCAAAGCAAATTTTTTGGCAAGAAAATCACCAAAAAGATCCAGGAATTCAAACATAAATCTAGTACCACGCCAATGTAAAACAAAAAAAAAGTATGAATTAGAGGGACACAGTCCAGCAATTTATACTAATTGTAAAGTGTGTCAAATGTTATGATCAATCTAAGGGGGGATTTCTTGGTGTTCTACAACTTTTTTCTCTCCTCTCCCATTTAAATTTTGAGGGGAGAGTAGTAGAAGGGCACATACAAGCAGCTTCAACTGAGAGATTTTTTTCTTTCCTGCTCTAAACCACAGGCACACACTCTGCATCCTCTTAGCTATTTTTAGGAATTGTTTTTAACTGTTTAACTGCTTCACAACTTAGGCCTTTGTGGATAAAATGGTCACTTAAAATGCCAAAAGTGGTGGTAGAATTCTTAAAATATATATATATATATATATATATATTTTGAACACTATCAGACAGGATCCTTCATCTTCTGTGACAAAGGACTTTGAACAATCCAAAAGGAAAATGCTTACTAATGCTAACACAAGATTAATAGATTCATAGAGACTGGACACCATGGAGCAATAACTGAAAAAAGACTCAATATTTAGAACAGGATTTAGTAATTAGTGATAGTACTTGGTAGGGAGGTTAGTTCATCAAAATTTGCAGCTGATTTCCAGAATGGTTAAAAAACTAAAAGGAACGGATCCCAGGAGTAGCAGACCTGGGAATTTGCTGATGGGCCTGGTGCTCATGGGATAGGGGTAGACCTTATGGCCTTTGTGGGCTGAGCCCCTCTTGCCTCCCCCGCACTTTTAGTATCCATGATGCAGCAGCATGAAGCCCACCACAGGCTACAATGCGAGCACGTACCCAGGGTTCTAGGCAGGCTTGTACAGCCCATTCTGAATCCTCTACTGCCATGTCTTCACTGCTATTTTTAGCCATGCTAGCCAGATTAAAGCTAGTGCAGGTATGCCTAATCAAGCTGCAATCACACCTCTGATTAGAGTCTCTGCCCCAAGGAGCATACATGCTAAGATCCTGAAAACACTTGTGTGATTGAGTAACTTTGTGCACATGAGTGTTTGCAAAGAGGCAACGAGTAACAAATAAGAAGAGGGAAAGGAAAGGAAGGACGAGGTTAACAGTAATAAAATCATGCAGTTACTTAGTTAGCTAGGGCAGAACTTGAACATTTTGATTCATTTGAACTAACAACTAACATTCAGCTCAATAAAAGTACTTTAAATCCACCACTCTGTTTACGGTTGCCACCTTTCTAATTGCTGGTAACCAGACCCCTACGGCCCTGCCTCCTGCTCTGCCTCTTTCCCCCAAAACACTGCCCCCACTCTGCCTCTTCCCTCAAGACCCCACCCCCATCGCTTGCTCCTCTTCCTCACTCCCTCCGTTGCTTGCTGGATCATTTCCACTTCCCTCCCCAACCCCCAGCTGGCTCCCTCTGCTCCAGGGCCAGGATGGGAGCTGCTACAGCCTGAAAAAGAGTCTTCCTGCAGGTAGGAGGCAGCGCCAGATGAGCAGGGGCTGGCATGGGTTAATGACCCGGTGCCTCCCCCCACCACACAGTAATTGGACTTTTGGTGTCTGGTCAGTACATCTGACCAGACACAGCCAAGTTACCCTTTTTGACTAGACTTTCCAGGTGAAAACCAGGCACCTGGTAACCCTAAATGGCACCAGGACACAGAAGCCAAAACCCAGACTGTCCAGGTAAAACCCAGAGGGGTGGCAACCCTAACTGCTAGATAAGTGGTTTGGTTTTTTTTGTTTGTTTGTTTTTTTTTTTTTTAAGATTCTGGGCCAGATTGTGAACCCCTTAATCCAACCAGTCTTCAGTCACTTGCAGGAATAATCCCTATGAAGAAGTAACTGGGACTACTTCTGAGAGTACCTGCTCACCAGTGTGAACAAGGGGTTCATACTCTGGCCCCTGGGATTAAATCTTCTTCTACTGAATCCAACAGGAGTTTTGCCATTGTCTTCAGAAGGGTCAGGATTTCACTCCTGGTGTTTAGGATATGTGTATTAGAATCCAGTTATGGTTTAATGTCTTGACCAATTAAAATAGATTTAATTGAAAATAGCAAAAAAAAAATTTTAATATTGACTAATCTGTCAAACTTCACATTTAAATTCAAAGTAGTTGTTGAGTTAATATCAAGAAAGTTTTCTAATTTGCAAGGTTTTTCTGCATATGTAAATTTAAAAAAAAACAGTATTAAAAAAGTGTTCCTGGATGGAAACCATAAATACCAATCTGCAGCCCAAAGCAAAATGTTTATGGAAGAGTTATATACCCCTGAGAAGAGATGGCTAACAATGGAAATGATGTCACTAACTTCACTATAGCAAAATGAGCAAAAAATAGCTTAGTGCAAAAGACTCATCCTTTAAACTTGAAAAATCTATACTTGAAAAAGGAACACCAAAAGTGTCAGTTCTTTGAAACATTTACACAAAATAAATACAAAAGATAATCCATATAAAAAAAACCTTATTGTTAATCCTTCAACAGGACATGCTGCATTTAATACCTATCACTATTTTAAGTAATATTTTTATTTATTTTACTACACAGCTTCAAAGAGAGGACCCCAAATTCTGCTCTGTACAATCTTGATACAATTAATTTCAGAAATATTTCAAATTAGATTTTTTTTCCCCTTGAAGAAATTTCCTGGATCAGTCTTTAAAATAAAAAACAATAAAAAAAAAAATCAGACTAGTCCTAAGATTAAAGTAAAAATAATGTTCCTCATAAGCATATAACAATTTAAAACAGTCATGGGTAATTTCTTTGTTTTCTGACTATATATAAAACAGCCAGTGTGAATCTCTTTGTAGTAAGTAATGTATTCGGAATAACACCTGAAATTACAAAACATTTCCAACTATGTAACCATGAAATATCATTCTGAAATTAGCACCTTTTTTAATTTGCTACTTTCTACAAGAACTAGCATTATGATTGGGAACTGCTCAAAACTAACAAGTGACTCACCTGGATCATCACGTTAGTTACAGAGTGATGTGCACGGTAAATATGTGTTTTCACATCAAGGCAAGAGCCATGTGATAGTTTATAAGGCCCTGATCCTTCAATCAGATCTGCACAGTATCAGAATTCTGTGACCATGCAGACTGCCAACTGATTTCAAAAGTGCTCTATGTGGGTGCAGGAGTCACCTATACAGATCTGATTGCAGAATCAGCACCTACATTCCTAAAAATGTAACAATTACTTGGTTCAACATTTATTATAGGTCATTCAAAATGGACTTATTTAAAAACTACAAGCCATATAACCAAAACACTTTTATAACTGCTTTTCACATACGGCAAATCTAATCCACAGGGGGAGTCACGAACGGGTTTCAGGCTGTGACCATCCTTCCTTTCTTTATAGTAAGATGGGTAAAGGGGTTTCAAAATATTGCATCATGGGCTCACGGTCTAGAAAAGGTTTAGAACCACTGGTCTCATCTAATGATTGATATACTGAAATATCTTCCACCCTTCAAATATAAGCAAAAACAAACAAATACACAAAAAACAAACAGCTGCTCTCTGGAATTCCATATAACCTCCTCGCACCAATTTAGTATTTCATTCATCCTCTGTAGTCATCAATCTTCCTTCTAGAATCCTGCATCCACCCTCCACATCTATCCCCTCTTCTTATAACCCCTTCTGACTTCACATTCCATGAGCTATCCATCATCCAATATTGTGGTCTTTACAAAACCTCTGTGTTCCTACTCCCCTTCCATGCCCCCTTTCAATGTTTCCCTTTTTTTGCTATCCCTATCGACATCTATAAACTGAATGAGGCAGGGGACTGCAAGGGGGATGGAGAATAATTGACTTATTTATATATAATTAACACAAAAGGACAAACAAAGAGGAAAAAAAGAGCCTCAGAAGGCTTAGTCAATATAGACAAGACAAAGCATGGGAGGGAAACAGAGGCAGAGAGGTAAAGTGGCCGAGCTGGGAATATAAACCAGGTCTCTTGACCGTCAGTTCAGTGTTCTAGTCACTAGACTACACTGTCTTAAGAGCATTGTGAACATGGGTCTGTGCAGGCAGCCCTTTCCAGCCCTCGCTCTAGTCCTGTTAGCAAGACCTGTTCTCTGGTCCTAATGCCCAGCCTGGTTCCCAAGTTCTATAGTCTCCTGCAGCCCTCACCATTCTCTTCACTCATTGCATAATGAAACTGTTTTGACACTTTAAAAAAATTAAAAAAAAAATTAAAAAAAAAGATTTATTTTGAATTTTCTTATTTAATTAAGGAATTTCCACCCATTAGTAGAAAATAAAATGACATGTAATCTTAAATATGGAGCTGCTAATGAATTAGAATCCCAGTTTCAAATAGCAAAAATCATTAGTCTCTGGCTACCGTGCCACATGAAATATTTGCTACTAAAATCATGCAGGAATTAAAGTGGGAGAAGAAAGACAAGATGGTAATCATAATTAAGTGATCTGAGTCAGAAATTTCATGATTCCCCAAAGCTACGGAATTGCTTTGGCAAAACTAGTAACCTCAGTATAGGTTCACCCAGGTGTGAAAATGCAATCCCCTCACCTGTGGTTGCACCTATGAAGAAATTTCTGATAGCAAGCCAATGATAACAGGGAAAACAAATGTGTTGAGGCTTGCATCAAGGCATAGTATTTAATCAAAAAGTTTATTTCCCTTATCACTCCAAAAACTACTCCAAATTTAAACTTAGGGTATGTCTACACTACGAGGGTAATTCGATTTTACTTAAATCGAATATGTGGAATCGATATTGCAAAGTCGAACGTGTGTGTCCACACTAAGGACACACTAAGGACAGTAATTCGACTTTGTGAGTCCACACTAACGGGGCGAGCGTCGATATTGGAAGCGGTGCACTGTGGGCAGCTATCCCACAGTTCCCGCAGTCCCCGCTGCCCATCGGAATTCTGGGTCGAGCCGCCAATGCCTTCTGGGTAAAAAAAATTTGTCGTCATCCGTCCGTCACTAACGCCCTCCCTCCCTCCATGAAAGCGCCGGCGGGAAATCAGTTCGCGCACTTTTCTGGTCAGTGACAGCGCGGACGCCACAGCACTGCGATCATGGATCACGCTGCGACCATCGCTGCACTTGTGGCCGTTCTCAACACCTCGCAGCTTATCATACACCTTTCCCTGAGGCAGATGAAGAGTAATCAGGCGAGGAGGCTACGACACCGCCGTGATGGCCTGAAGTCGGAGAGTAGCACAGAGCTGTCAGAAACCACGAGCCCCAGCGCCCAGGACATCACGGTGGCAATGGGTCATGTGGATATCGTGGAACGGCGATTCTGGGCCCGGGAAACAAGCACGGACTGGTGGGACCGTATAGTGCTTCAGGTCTGGGATGAATCCCAGTGGCTGCGAAATTTTCGCATGCGGAAGGGGACTTTCCTCGAACTTTGTGAGTTGCTGTCCCCTGCCCTGAAGCGCAAGGACACCCGCATGCGAGCAGCCCTGACTGTCCAGAAGCGAGTGGCCATAGCCCTCTGGAAGCTTGCAACGCCGGACAGCTACCGGTCAGTCGCGAACCACTTTGGTGTGGGCAAATCTACCGTGGGGGTTGTTGTCATGCAAGTAGCCAAGGCAATCGTGAAGGTACTGCTCCCAAAGGTAGTGACCCTGGGAAACGCGCAGGTCATCATAGATGGCTTTGCCGCGATGGGATTCCCAAACTGCGGTGGGGCTATCGATGGGACTCACATCCCTATCCTGGGACCGGACCACCAGGCCAGCCAGTACATCAATAGAAAGGGCTACTTTTCAATGGTGCTGCAAGCACTGGTGGACCATCGGGGACGGTTTACAAACATCTACGTCGGATGGCCGGGCAAGGTTCATGACGCTCGCGTGTTCAGGAACTCTGGTCTGTTTAGACGGCTGCAGGAAGGTATTTACTTCCCAGACCACAAAATAACTCTTGGGGATGTGGAGATGCCTACAGTCATCCTCGGGGACCCAGCCTACCCGCTAATGCCCTGGCTCATGAAGCCCTATACTGGCGCCCTGGACACAGAAAAAGAACTGTTCAACTACCGGCTGAGCAAGTGCAGAATGGTGGTGGAGTGTGCTTTTGGCCATCTCAAAGGGAGATGGAGAAGCTTACTCACTCGCTGTGATCTCAGTGAAACCAATATCCCCATCGTTATTGCAGCTTGCTGTGTGCTCCACAATCTGTGTGAGAGCAAGGGGGAGACCTTTATGGCGGGGTGGGAGCTAGAGGCAAATAGCCTGGCTGCTGATTACGTCCAGCCAGACAGCCGGGCCATTAGAAGATCCCAGCGGGACGCCCTGTGCATCCGGGAGGCTTTGAAAGCTAGGTTCCTGAGTGAGCAGGGCAACCAGTGACTTTTCAGTTTGTGGACAGAAAAGCTGAACCTGCCCCCGTTTCTTTACCCAGTTCATTTTGACTATCCTCTCCAGTTACATACCCCCTTCACCCCCTTCCCCTTCCCAAAAAATAAAATCATTTCGATTTTGTTAATGAACACCGTTGTCTGTATTGCTGTTTTCGCGGGAATATTTTAAACCGGGGACGCAGACTGTGGCGGGGGGCGGGTTCAGTGTTCTGATGCAAATGATGCTTCTAAACTCCCGGAATGACAGGCTCCGCACTGGTGGACTGGTTATTTCAATGGAGCCTGCCAGCACTCCTGGTGGGGACTGTGTGTATGTGTCGGCTATGTGACTTTCTGGCAGGGGGGGTAGGGTTACATATCCCCTGCTGCGTGGATCTGTGAGCCAGGATAAGGACCGCTGCATAAGATCTGTAACTGCCCTCCCCCGCCACAAAGTCACAGAGCAACCCCCCCCCCCAGAACATGGAAAACACCTCCCAGACTGACCAGGGTAACCAGTGACTGCACTGTGTATGTGTCCTGATGCTGGACCTGACACCGCCTCTCTACCCTGCTAAAGGTCACTGTCCTGTCCAATTACCAAGCCCCTTCCCCCCCTCCAGACAGACTCTCCCTCAAAAGAACCTGACTGAAACAGTAATGGAGAGAAACAAACATTTTATTGCGAACCAGACATGAAACGTGGGGTGTGAAACTTGGACGGGGGCTTGTGTGAGGTGGGTAGGAAAGGACTTATGAAATTTTGGGGAATGTCAGCCTTCTAGTGCTAGAGCAGTCTGCAGGGGTTGACTGAAAGTTTTAACGGCTCTTGCCGCCCCTCCTTCTTTGGAGTTTGGGTGAGGGTGGTGTGGGACTTGGTGGCGGGTGAGGGCGGTTACAGATAGACTGCAGCGGGGCTCTGTCCTCCTGCCTCCGGTCTTGCAGAACATCCACAAGGCGCCGGAGCGTGTCCGTTTGCTCCCTCATTAGTCCAAGCAGCTTTTCAGTAGCCTGTTTGTCCTCCTGACGCCACCTCTCCTCCCGTTCCATGACTGCTCCGTGCATTTGTGACAAGTTCTCCCTCCACTGTGTCTGCTGGGCTGCCTGGGCTCGGGAGCATCCCATTAGTTCTGAGAACATGTCTTCACGCGTCTTCTTCTTCTTCCTCCGCCTAATCTGCGCTAGCCTCTGGGAGTGTGCTGACAGGCTGGGTTGGGAGACAGTCGCAGATGTGTCTGTGTGAATTGTAAAAAGGGAGTGAATTCCTGAGACAGATAAATGAAATTGTATACAAAGAACCTAGTCTTTCTCTGTGAACAAGACCATGCACTGAACCTCTCACATGCGCACTCAGGACAAGGTCGAATTTTCGGCCGTCGCCTTCAGTGCCTGTGGACTTGCGGAGGTCTTGGAGTGTTCAGAGAACTGTGGCTGGAGACCTGAACTTCTGGAGCGGGCAATAATGGTAAGCCGCAGACTTGTGGCTGCTTAAAACTCCAGCAGTAGCACTGGCCTCCTTTCACATTGAAAGCAATGCCAGTCTCTGCTGCCAGCAATCAGGACAGCATCAACTCTGCCCCTGTCCCACCCCCTCGCGGCTGTCCCAGGGAAAGATCCCTGTATGCTGCCCCTCTCCCTCCACCGCGTGGCTGTAAAGCAGTCCCAATACTAACATTCCCCTCCCTAATTCAAAGCAGGGCGTCATGAGCGACATCACCCTCCTGAGGATCCCGGACACCCAGAGAGAACGCATGCTACGGGAAAGCATGCAGAAACCGGGGCCGTATGCCGCCATGCTATGTCGTGCGATGATCCCGGAGTACTTGATTGTGGCGTGGAGGGGACATGTCTGCTACCACGGAGGGCCCACTAAGATCGCCCTACCCCGGAACCTGATCAACAGGCTTGAGCTCTACCTCCACGAGACCTACGAGGAGTTCTCCTACGAGGATTTCTCGTCGATCCCCGGCCACATTGACCGGATTTTCGCGTAGGTGCACTGGGACTTTGGAGTGGAGCGTCTTGGGCCTGGGAATCATGTAGTAACGGACATTGTGAAAATTTTTTAAAACACTTGGGACTAAATTGAGAAGAGCCTAAGACAGAGAAATCATGAAAACCCATTTGTTACCTTTGTAAATATTCCTGTTTTGTACCTGATTATTTTTTTACTAGTTTACAGAACTTTTATAAATGTACATTGTTAATAGTATAAATATTACCGTTCTGTTTTAAATAAATGTTTACATGTTTACAGCACTTACTGCTTGATCCTTCCCCTGATTCTGTGTCCGGGGTAAGGGATGGGGACGGTTGGTACGGGATCTCGGTAAGGGTGATGAAGAGCTCCTGGCTGTCGGGGAAATCAGCGGTGCCAGCGCTGTCGACTGCCTCGTCCTCCTCATCTCCTTCTTCATCTTCCCCGTCCGCTGTCATGTCCGACGAGGAACCGGCCGCGGACATGATCCCATCCTCGGAGTCCACGGTCAGGGGTGGGGTAGTGGTGGCGGCCGCTCCCAGGATGGAATGCAGTGCCTCGTAGAAACGGGATGTGTGGGGCTGGGATCCGGAGCGTCCGTTAGCCTCTTTGCTTTTTGGTAGCCTTGTCTCAGCTCCTTGATTTTCACGCGGCACTGCGTTGCATCCCGGCTGTAGCCTCTCTCTGCCATGGCTTTGGAGATCTTCTCGTAGATCTTAGCATTCCTTCTTTTGGAGCGCAGCTCTGAAAGCACGGACTCATCGCCCCACACTGCGATGAGATCCAAGACTTCCCGATCAGTCCATGCTGGGGCCCTCTTTCTATTACATTGCACGGCCATCTCTGCTGGAGAGCTCTGCATAGTTGCCACTGCTGCTGAGCTCCCCTCGATGTCCAAAGAGGAACTGAGATTCAAACTGCCCAGACAGGAAAATGAAAATGAATTCAAATTTTCCCGGGGGTGTGGCTGGTCAGAGCATCCGAGCTCGGACTGCTGTCCAGAGCGTCAACAGAGTGGTGCACTGTGGGATAGCTCCCGGAGCTATTACCGTCGATTTCCATCCACACCTAGCCTAATTCGATATGGCCATGTCGAATTTAGCGCTAATCCTCTCGTTGGGGAGGATTACAGAAATCGATTTAAAGAGAGCTTTATGTCGAACTAAATGGCTTCCTGGTGTGGACGGGTGCAGGGTTAATTCGATATAACGGCGCTAAAGTCGACATAAAAGCCTAGTGTAGACCAGGCCTTAGATTGGAACAGTAGCCATTTTATTGTTCCTCTTATTATAAAAAAGCTACAGTACTTGGTCTAGTTATCGGAACACTAAATTCCAAAATCTACAGGGAATCCTGCAGAATACAAAGTTAAGGACTAGATATCTTAGAATCTTCTTGGGTAGTATCAGCCTAAAACTATACAGAGATCTCCTAGTGCCCCCAAAGTAAGAAAAAATCAATACACATTGCTTCAAAGGCAAAGACATCAAAACTCAATTCACAAGAGTCAGGTGGCAGGAAATAGTAAGAAAGTGCACAAATTCAGTAAGTGTTTATGCAAAGAGCAAGCTGCCTCTCAAATACCCAAACAATGAAAACCATACTGCAGAATGTACCTACAAAATGTATAGCATATGGGTAGAAATTCATAATATTTTTAGAATACATAACAACTTTGCTCGCACATAACCCATATTGAAAAATGTGTTTCATATTTATTGGGCGCCATCCAAAGGCTTTTGGCATTTTATTGCTATTGCACTTCAAACTCCATTATCCTATAGAGGTGTGCAGGCAAGTTGATGCATGGGCACTATATTGTATAGCTACAGCAACATGATGAAGCAGCTTGATGCATCACACTACACATTTGCTGAGGTGCCTAAGACACGCTCCTGAAACACAGGCATGTTTTGTCACCTCAGGAATTTATACATAGAAATCTGTTTTGTTAATTATTCTAAAACTACTCAGGTGTAGAGTTTGTATATTGAAGTTACCTATTTTGCTGGCTTACACAATAAATTATGAAAACTGCATTTCTCATATTTTCACCATTGTTTATTTCAATTATTGAAAAATAATCTTTTGAATTGAAGTCCTTTAGTCACAGAACACATTCGTAAGAGGCAATGGCAATATAAGCTTCCCCAAGCCAGTTTCTCTCAACATCTTAGATATCCTTTCAGTGGAAAAAGACACCTATGAAATGGAGGGTACGTACCTACATTACCCCTCTTTGTGTATTCCTCTCCAATCTCCTTTGTAGGACTTGGGCAATTAAGATTCTTTTTAATTTACATTAGGAGAGGGCAGCACTGGCCATTGGTACATATCAGAAAGCCAACACTTTCACAGGTGATGCTAACTGGCTTTCTCAGTAGTAGACAAGAACTGAATGGATAAGGAGATTGAACTCCAGGCTTCTGTCCAACTTTGACACTATATACTGTTGTTGGGGTCCACTAGGCATAGCTACCAGGTAACTCGGGAGAGTGGAAGGCCAAAAGTGCCGATGAAGCTCTTTTGCTCTGGGCCTACCTGAACCACAGAACTCCATCTTGTGAACTCTCACCTACTTCCATGCTAACTGCTTACATGTTGAAGCAGAAATGTATTGGTCAGCTTTTCTAGCAGATGGCTGCAGTTTCACTCGCACTAGCAAACATAGGGGGAGGAAAAGGCCTGCTTTGTCTTAGCTTGCAAGCCTACTACGTAGAGTCTACAAGGTCAAAGATAAGCATGGGAACTTTTCTAACTGTAACTGCTTAAGGAGGGAGGGGTAAGGGGGAAAAGCCAGACAAAGCTTACACAGAAACAGTTTGGAGTATAAAAGGTAAAATTTGTTTGTATTTGTTGCACTGGATTTGAGACATGCTGGTCTCCTAGTGCCATTTCAGAGCTCTGAAATAAACTTGGCTTGCTTTCTCCCCTCGGTGTCTTTATTGGTGCCAAGCACACCGGGCAACGAACCGTTTGCCATCTCGAGGCCCTTTGGGCTGGCAACACTGTAACCAACACTATAACAACCCCTCATTAGATGTGGTCCATAGAGGGCTTCATTCTCAAGTCTGACAATCTTTCACTTTATTAAACAGCATTATATTTCAAGGCTTTTGTTTGTTTTTAAAGGTATGTGTCTAAGGCTGAAGGAATCAGAATATAGTATGCATCTTAAATATTGATCTTTATCGATGACCATGGTGCCATTATATATAGAAGATACTTAAAGGACTTCAGAACTTTAGGAGCTATCACATGGATGATTCTGCACATAAGCTTAATTTAGGAAACTATTAAGTTCCTCAAGATGAACTTTCAGAAAAATTTAAATATTATTTTCCATAACTGATTACAAGAGTACACAACAAATCATTTAAATCTTTTTCTATATTGTGTCATACCAAGAAGTGATTGTTTCTATGTTCAATGTGACTTTGCTTGTAATAGAACACTTGCATTCCCAATTTTGATTTTAAATGACTGACAGATGCAGTTAATGACAGTTTGTTAAACTATTTTATGAAAAATATTAATACATTTCCAGCTGTGTTTAAAAAAGAACTAAGAAGGATCCTACAGCTCTCCCCTACGCAAACTCCCAGTGAAGTCAACGTAAGTTTTTGTCCATGCAAAGACTGCAGGATCCAGATGTAGAGTTATCATAGAACATATCACTTACTGTTATCATATTAGATACAAATGGTCATTTAATAAATGCTGACTTGGTCTGGCTGGTGTCAGAATTCAGTTCAACAAACCTTCTGGCCAAGCAAGAGCACCTGATTATTTTCCTTACTGTAAATATCCTTTTCTTAAAGATGCAAGTTTAAAAAAAAATTGAATAAAATCACTTCTGATCATGTCCAATCGCATCTATTTAGGTTTTAGCAGAAATGTGGTGAATAAAGCTTCTCCTTTTTATGGACATCACAAAACATTCTCCCTACTGGGCCTTAGTGAGGGCTACTGCTTGCATAACCCACACAAAGGAGATTGTATTGTAAATGTTCCAGTGAAAAACGCAGAAATAATGCTCAGAAAAAAAAAAAAAAACCTTTCCAATCTGAATGAATAAAATCACAAGTGAATCCACTCATCGCTGCACAGACACTATGTGCAGCAAGTAGTATGAAATGTAAAGCAATGTGGTGGAATTTATTTTAGAGCTGAATTGTCTCCGTTATTAGAATAATATTTTGCTTCATTCACAGTAACTTGTCACTTTTTATACAGCAGTTGTCAATTTCTTTGAGGAACTAAGCAAGATGTATGTCTAACAAACAGATTAACATACATCAGCAGTTGGCTCTTTAGTGCATGTTCCATTATGTTACTATGTTCAGGGCCTACATTACTATTTATATAATACACAGAAGGATGGAGGGCTTCCAGCAGCTACTCACTGGTGGCCATAGTAGCAGTTAAAGCAGCTCCTTCATTGTGGTGGCAGTGTCCAGCTGAAGGCCTTTTATTTGCAAGCTGGACAATATCCAGTACTGAAAATTTGAGCCTCTTATTTTCTGACTGGTTAACAGATCAAATACATCAGTGAACAAGAGATAAAATAATAGCCAGCTACAAGAGGAATTTATTTTTATTGTTTAATTTTTCAAAAATTAACTAATTTTGAATTTGAGGAGGACTTAGGGTTTTTTTTTAAAAAACTAACAAGAGGTTTTAATCTAAATGCAGAGCCCTTGCTGAAAATAACCATAGAGAAAAGCTGTGGGTTTATTTTGTTGACACTGTTAGGAATATAAACAGAACTTTCAGAATTAATTATAATCAGTATCACTGTCTGGGTCCATATTTCCTCCACTCCCTCATAGACTCAGAGACCTTTCCCCCAGTAACATAAAGCATTTATTGATGCAGACAGCAATGGTACACTCATTGATATTCACAGTCTCATATTACTAGGCCAATCAGTTACATTACCAAAAAAAACCCAACCAACATTATTCATTAAAATATTTTTTTAAAGTGACAGTGTAGTCTAAGAGTGATGCTGTCACTTGTTTGCATCAGAAGCTATGACCTAGTCTATTTATGTTTTTTGTGGAGGTTGTATTTCTAAGACAACCAAGTCAGACTCACTCCACATGGTTCCAGTGCAACTTACTGTCAAATATAATTAAACAAGAGTCTGAAGGACTGAATTATTTCAGACCATAGTACTCTTCAAGGTTTCAAAATACTTTTCGATCTGGATACAACAATACTGCCATATGTTATTTGAGTGTCAAAAGACATATGGCTATTTAAGCAAGAATTATGATGATGGACCTTGATTTTGCACAGCTTTATGCTCTTAAACCTGAATGTTTGACTTAGTGAAAACACATGTATTTCTCTTTCATGGAGTCTTCATTGTTTCCAAACAAAGAACAGGCTAACACCATCCAAATGATGAAAGTTAGCTGGAAATAGGTAATGAAGGCATGCTTTACACTGGGGGGTGTCGATGTAAGATACGCAGCTTCAGTTATGGGAACAGCGTAGCTGAAGTCGACGTATCTTATTTCGACTTACCTCCAGTCCTCACGGCACGGGATCAACGGCCGCAGCTCCCCCGTCAACTCTGCTACCGCCGCTCGCCCTGGTGGAGTTCCGGAGTCGATGGGAGCGCGTTCGGGGATCGATATATCGATCCCCGATAGATTGATCGCTACCCGCCGATCCAGCCGGTAATCTGGACGTACCCTTAGGGAGCATTCCTGGCAAAGTTCCACACATGCAGACAGGGCTGTCCCTAGCCATTTTGGTGCCCTATGCAGCCCCCCCGTGGGGGGAGGGCTGGCCCCAGGCCTCTGTGGGGGGCTGGAAGGCTGCCCCCAGGCCTCCACAGGGGGGCAGGAGCAGGCTTGGAGGACGGGGGGAAACCGCCCCCCAGCACTCACCGGCGAAGCGGAGCAGGCTGGGGTCGGGTTGCTCCACTTCTCGACGCCCAGTAAGTGCAGGCCGACCCCAGCTCCAGTCCTCAGTGGAGTGGGGGGTGGGGCTGGGGCGGGAAGAGGCGGGGCAGAACAGGGGCTTTGGGGAAGGGGTGGAGTGTGGGCGGGGCCGGGGCAGAGCAGGGGTGGGAAGAGGCGAGGCTGGGGCGGAGCAGAACACAGCTGTGTAGGGCACCAGGAAATTTGGTGCCCCAAAGTTCCTGGTGCCCTACGCAGCTGTGTACTTTGCGTATGAGTAGGGACAGCCCTGCATGCAGATATTACGGAACCTAAAATAATTTGTATTTTTTAAATTTAAAGTCTCCTCCCTCACAGAATCTGGTTTAGTTTATTTATGGAACAGAGATTGTGTGATGGCTTAAACATGCTACTATTAGAATAACCTATTTTCTCCTGTTTCTACCATGTAAAGCAGTACATTTTAAAGATCAATACAGTTACGTAAAAGTTAGTTATTCATATTTACTATCAGGTAATAGGGTCAGTTACACAGAGGAACAATATAAAGCAGGGTTCACTCCACTGCAGTCAGAAAAGTTGTTGGTAGGTATTTTGCTTTTTGGTTAGCCTAAGAATACGGTATCTGCTATATTTTTACTTTTAGAATTGATAGACATACCAGTGAAAATTATAAACAGATTCTTTCAGTTTTTTTGCAGGAATTTTTACCATGAAGACATCAAGTGGACATTAACTAGCTTAAAAATACCTTTGTTTTATAAGAAGTAGGTAACTTTCATTTAGAACATTCACTTCTGAAGTAAAGTAGAATATTGAAGGTACATTCTATGTTGAGCGTGAAATAAATAAATAAATCACATTGTATGTACTGTACCAGGAAATATTGCATTTGATATACACTCAGCATAACTGGCTTCAAATAGATTACATCATGTTTTTTGGTTTTAACAATTCTACAAATGTTTTTCCAGTTTCAACCCCATCTTTTCAATTACACCTCTACCCTGATATAATGCGACCCGATATAATACGAATTCTGATATAACGCGGTAAAGCAGTGCTCCAGGGGGGCAGGGCTGCGCACTCCAGCGGATCAAAGCAAGTTCGATATAACGCGGTTTCACCTATAACATGGTAAGATTTTTTGGCTCCCGAGGACAGCGTTGTATCGAGGTAGAGGTGTAAATTATTAATTTAAACATTGGAGATTTCTCATTGTTTAATCTTTTACCTATACAACACACACAGGCATTCATAGCATTAACCCCAAGTTCCCAGACCCCTAGATTTTCCATTTTATGTCATACTGTAAAAATGGTTAATAAGATCAGTAATTTCAGGGTTTTTTTCATTTTGACCATCTGTTCAATAGGATAAAGGCAAAGAGGGCTTATTATTAAACCACTCAGTTACTTTCAAACACACTAAAACTTCTTATTTGTATATCTAGATTGTTCACCTTCTAACTATTGACTTATGATGTACACAAAAGATTATTGCTCGTACTATCGTAGTGACAAGGACCCCAGTGATGGACCAGGACACATTGTGCTAGGCGCTGTACAAGCACAGAACAAAAACACAGTCTCTGCCCCAAGGAGCTTACAATCTAAACATAAGACAAGAGACAGATAAATACAGACATCTGGGGAAGTACAACAATCAGACAGTATTGGTCAGAATTTATATAATGCTTTTCATCTGAAGATCATGTCAATGAAACTCTTTCAGAGTAAGACTTTGTCTTCACTGACACAAAGGTGGTGGGGGGATTTTTTTTAAAAAACAGTGAACTACATAAAACCCTAAGAGGAGACAAGGCATTTGTAGTGTTTACTTCAAAATAGCTACATGAGGTCTGCACTATACCCTGCCGCCCGTGGTTGACCTCACCTAGTTTATCTCATAGTAAACACTACAAATGCCTTGTCTGCACTATGTTTTTACAGCAAGATAGCTAACATGCCTTAAGCTGAGGTAACTCAAACTGTAGTTTATATCCCTGACAGTAAACTCATCTCAAGTTAAAAGCACCACCACACTTAAGTTAATGGATGGTGTGTGTGGTTGTAGAGTTAGGAGCAACATTTTAGTTTATAATTCAAGTTAACTCTACAGTGAAGACAACCCCTAACCGTTTGATACAGTAACAATTTATCAGCAGATTTAAAAAACCATCTGCAGAGTAACTATGGGGTTTTTTTAAGTCACATTTAATGTCACTAGAGCATTTATCAAACTAAAGCCATGCTGTTTATCAGATAAAACCACAACATATATTTACATTATTATTATTCTAGGGCTGGTCAAAAATATAATTGCACACACATGTTACACCGTATGAGTGGATATGCAAATAGTGAGACATTTGGCTAGTTTTAGAGAGAGAGATAAAGTCAGGACAGCTACATGGCAGAGAACAGAAAACAGAGCAGAAGCAAGTCAAGGTAGAGATAGATACACTGTGTATCCTCCACATATGGGCTGTTCTTGCAGCAGGTGTACTTTACATGCCTCTTCACTCGATCACCAAGCCGCACATTTAACTGTTGAGCCTCTTTCATATGAATGAAAAAAAATAACTCAAAACTAGACTTTAGAGAGCAGAGTGAAGGCCCATAAAAGTCTGTAGAGACAGAAGGAGCCAAGGAGGAATTGCTCTCACGCTGCTGGCAACAGTTAGGAGTTACAAATCAGCCCAGATTTATTAATCCAAAACACTGCCTGAAGAAATGGGGGGGGGGGGGCGGGAGTGACATGGAGCAGCAGAAGAGGTGTCATTTTAAAATATTCCCTGCTCCTCTTCTTTCATGGTTATTCTTTTCCTCCACTGGATCAAACTTATATTGAAGATGATGGAGAAATACCTCACTGTCCATCAATCACTGAATGCCACTCTCCATCCATCCACCCAGAGCAAGCAACAGGGACTCCCAGAAGAGGAAATTACAGTCCCCAGTCAGCCTAGTCACCCCCCTCCTCAATTCTACTGGCAGAGCCTGCCACAGCGAGCTCCATACCCCTTCCTCACATTGCTTCCTAACAGACCTTGGCAGCCCACCAGTGTAACCCTTTTCCAGTTCACCATCTCTCTACCACACAAACCCAGCCACTCACCCCCTTCTCTACCAGTCAAACAAATCATGACACAGCCAAGCCCTTCTTATCCCCTATCTTCCAGTTAAATCCCTCCCCTGCCCTTTGTCTCCTAGATACCCGTTTCCAGTCACCCTTCCTCCCCTCCAAGTCACACAGCATTCTCCCCCCAGCCAGCCCTGTGCCCCCTTCTCTCCCCCCCTCTAGACAGACAGACCTGGGGCAGGGATGTACGGGTGAGGGAAAGCGCTCTTGAGCTACAAGCCTCTACAGTGGGAGTGGGGCTTCCTATTTTGCTCACCATCTGTGGGACGGTCACTTCAGGATTGCAACTGTCACTATAACCCCACCCCAGAGCCACTCAGCCCATAACGGGGGAGTGGGGATGCTAAGGACCTTCCCCAGGTGCATTAAAAGTGCCTTAACTTCCCACACATGCAACACAAACCCACAGCCCCCCCACTGCAACCACCCCCACCCGCCCGAGCCCAGCCCACCCCGCCCAGCCCCAGTGCAACCACCGCCCCGCCCCAGTGCCCAGCCCCACTGCGCCCAGTCCAGGCACGCCCGAGAAACGCTCAGATACCCCCTTCCCCCCGACACACCCTTTCTAGATAAAAAGCACTTTCGGGGGGAGGGGAGAAGCCCCAGGGCCCATCTCCCTGCCCACCCGCCCGCCGGCCGCAGGCAGCCCCCGCAGCAAACTCCTTCGCAGCTTCTCCCGTGTTTGCACCCCGCGGAGGGGCCCTACCTGCCGCGAGTTGGTTGCGCGCACCCCCCGTGCTCAGCTCCGCCGGGCACCGAGAGCCTCTGCACCCAAGCCCGGAGCCTTCGAGCGTGTCCCCTGCTGGCGGGCTCGGGTCCCCTGGCATCAGCCCCGCTCCTGCAAAGGGGCTGGCTCCTCCCAGCCGCTCAGCTCCACCTGCCTCACCCCCCCCCAGGCCCGAGCCCGGACAGCGCCCCACCTTTCTCCGCGCTCGGAAGTCGCTGCCTCAGCGGGCGGGGGAAGCCGCCTCTCCCTGCGCTCCCCACCTCCGCCCAGAGCTGCGGCCGCAGCAGCAGCACCGCCCTGCACCTGCTGCAAGGTGAATCGAGGGGAGCTACCGAAACAGCGGCGCTCCACATGCTCTGTGCACGGACGGCTCCCCCCCGGCGTGGGGTCCTACCAGGGCACCTCGGCACAGGGGCCCAGCCTGCCCTCACCTGGCCCCGGTCTTTACCTAGTCACGCCTGTGCTCTGTTGCCAGGTTAAGGACAGGTGAGAAGCCCCTTGCCAGCAAAGTCCCCCGCCTGCTACGGGAGCTGTCAAACACACACACACTTGCTAGAGCAAGTTTCAAAGTTGAGGGCGGGGGAAATTATTTAAGACGCTTCAAACGTGGGGACGCTAAACACGGTTAAAGGGGGCCTTGAAAGCTTAATGGGGAGGTTTGTACTAGTCAGTACTTCTGATGGAATCAATGTTCACTGGGGAAAGGAGGATTAGAAGAGAACTGTATAAAATAAAAGTCAAATTTAGGGCTAAAAAGGAAGGAGAGCTGAGAGGTAGAGGAACAAATATCAACATTTTATTCAGCCAAATAACTGTAGGAAATTGAATACAATTGACATAGCTCAATCTTTTCATTTTTGTGTTTGGCTTTCTTTCTTTCTTGTTGCTTAGTTATAAGGTTAGGATAGGACTCTGAATTTGTCTTTGCTGGCTGCTTTGTATTTTTAAATAAGTTTTGAAACCAAGGCCAGGGGAGGCTCTTTTTCATATTTTGTGAGAACTGAAGTAAACATATCTGAAAAATAACATTACACTTATAGAGTACCTTTAATCCTAAAGCAATTCACAGGCTATGGCCCTGATCCTGAAAACTCTTATACAAATAGGCAATTTAGTGCATGCCCTTAACACACACAAGTGTTTACAGGCTCTGGGCCTATATATGTATGTCACCAATAAAATGCAGCCTTCTCTGTAATAAAAAGCACGATAAGGAACAGGAGCAGAGCACCTCGCACTATAGTATAGTAGGAGATTTGGGGTAAAATGCCAAAACCAACCTTTACTCTTACAAAAAGTTCCATGGAACCTTTGAACAGGTTTTTGAGAGGAATCTCATTTGGAGAGGGAAGTTTTGGGTTCTCCTTGATGTTTAATTTTTGTAATATATGTCAGGCATGCTTATAGGCTTAGATAACCCCCCCTTTTTGTACAAGAGAAAATAAAATAAACATTGATGAAGAATATTCAGCACTTCAATTGTGAATGCATCATCCAACAGGCTTTACCAAATTACTTTATAAAAACTCAGCAAACCAATTAAAAAGTAAAATGATAGTTCCTGTCTTTCATTTATCAAACCAACAAAATGGTAAAAAAGAAAGAGGGGGTTGTTTGTTTGTTTTTAAGTATATTAGGGTCAGAAAGAATCCTAACAACGGTATTGGTTCATTACTAGTTGAAAATGGTAGAATTATCAACAATAATGCAAAACAGGAAATAGGATCAATCAATATTTTTGTTCTGTATTTGGGAAAAAATCAGATGATATAGTCATATCATATGATGATCATGAAACACTTTCCATTCCAACAGTAACTCAGGAAGATGTTAAAAAGCAGCTACTTAAGTTAGACATTTTTAAGTTAGCCAGTCTGAATAATTTCCATCCAAGAGTTTTTAATGAGTTGTCCCAAGGAGCTCACTGGATGGTTTGTGTTGATTTTCAATAAATCCTGCAACACTGGGAAAGTTCCAGAAGACTACAAGAAAGCTAATGTTGTGCCAATATTTTAAAAGGGTAAACTGGATGACTTGGGTAGCTATAGGCCAGTTGGCGTGACATTGATCCCAGGCAAAATACTGTAGTGGTTGATAGAAAACTTGATTAATATAGGATTGAAGGATAGTGTAACTAATGCCAACCAACATGGTTTTATGGAAAATGGATCCTGTCAAGCTAACTTGATATCTTTTTTGGATGAGTTTACAAGTTTGGTTGATAAAGGTACAAGTGTTTAATTGATCTTATAGACCAGTGATACTCAACCAGGGGTATGCGCACCCTGGGGGTACACAGGGGTCTTCCAGGGGGTACATCAACTGACCTAGATATTTGCCTAGTTTTACAACAGGTTACATAAAAAGTACTAGCAAAGTCAGTACAAACTAAAATTTCATACAGACAGTGGCTTGTTTTTACCACTATGTACAATACACCGAAATGGAAGTACAATATTTATATTCCAGTTGTTTTATTTTATAATTATATGGTAAAAATGAGAATGTACAATTTTTCAGTAATATTGTGCTGTGACACTTGTATTTTTATGTCTGATTTTGTAAGCAAGTAGTTTTTAAGAGAGGTGAAACTTAGGGTATGCAAGACAAATCAGATTCCTGAAAGGGGTACAGTAGTCTGGAAAGGTTGAGAACCACTGTAATAGACTTCTGTGTAAGGCATTTGACTTGGTACTGTTCAACATTCTGATTAAAAATTAGAATGATACAAAATTAATGTGGCACACATGGATTAAAAACTGTCTGACAGGTCTCACACTGTAATTGTAAAGAGGAAATCATCATCATTAAGCACAAGGGATCAGTTTTTGGCTCTACATTATATAACATTTTTATCAATGACCTGGAAGAAAACATATAATCATCTCTGATAAGGCTTGCAGATGATACAAACATTGGGGGAGTGGTAAATATTGAAGAGGACAGGTTGCTGATATAGAGCAATCTAGATTATTTGGTAAACTGGGTGCAAGCAAACAATATGCATTTTAATACAGCCACATCTAGGTTATACATCTAGGAACAAAGAATGCATGCCATCCTTACAGAATGGGGGATTCTACTCTGGGAAGCAGTGACTGAGAGACTTGAGGTTCATGGAAGATAATTACTGAACAAGAACTCCCAGTGTGACACCCTGGCCAAAAGGGCTAATATTATCTTTGGGAATATAAATAGGAATCTTGAATATGAGAAGGGCAGCTGTATTATCTGTGTATTTGGCACCGGTGTGATTGCTACAAGAATACTGTGTCCAGTACTGGTGTCCACAATTCAAGAAGGATGTTGATAAATTAGAGAGGGTTCAGAGAGAAAAGCCATGAGAATGATTAAAGGATTAGAAAAATTGCCTTACAGTGAGATTTAAGGCATTCAATATTTAAGTTAACAAAGAGAAGGTTATCTTTAAAGGATGACTTGATTACAGTCTTTAAGTAAGTACACAGAGAACAAAAATTTGATAATGGGCTCCTCAGTCTAGCAGACAAAGATGTAACAAGATCCAATGGCTGGAAATTGAAACTAGACAAATTCAGATTGGCACCAAGGCAATAATTTTTAACAGTGTGGGTAATTAATCATTGGATCATCTTACCAAGGGTTGTGGTGCTTTTTCCATCACTGTCAATTTTAAAATCAATAGTAGATTTGTTTCTACATGATACACTCCAGTTCAAACAGGAATTAATTCAGGGAAGGCACCTGTATGATACATTTGGTCAGATTAGATGATCACATTGGTCCCTTCTGGTTTTATGATCTATGAATCTGTGGAAAACCCCAAAATAGTAAAATGGTTTCCTTTAGGTTTCTAATCATATTGGGCCTAATCCAGCTCCCATTAAAGTCAACAGAAAGACTCCCTCTGATTTTAATAAGAGTTGGATTGGGACCATCATACATGGACCAAAGGCTATATATTATAACAGTGCTGAACTGAATAAAGAGTGTATCCTAAAATCATTGTTAGAATTTAAGAAACATATAATAAAGTTAAAAAAAAATCAACAATAACCTGCAATTCTGAGATGCACTGCTCTTTACAATGAATTTGTATTGATTAAGTGATCACAAATAATTTTCCTTTGGAAGTTTATGTGATGTTAAGTCACACCATTAGGCCCCCTATATACTATATTATCCTCCAGAAATGTTGTATGTTTCAGACTCAACCTTCCAGGTATGTGTCAGATAGGAGTTTTACCTTCTCCATACATGTTTCAATATATATTTTCAAACATATTATTGTGCTTCATATTTACTGAATTTTTAAAAATTTCTCTCTCAAAATGTTTCTTTTATGGTGGTAAAATGTTAATGCCCAAATATGAATGTCCATCCATTCTACATCTAAAAGTCACTTGTTCAGCAAAGATTAGATTTCGCTCACCTCATGCCAGCTTTTCTTCATATATAGGCATCTACAGTTCAGGAGAAATGTAGCCTAATCCTGATTCATAACACAAAATTATTCAGGTACAGCGTTGTTTTGGGATAGAGATGTGTATATAAATTAAATTTCCATCTGTGACTGATTGTCACTAGGAGGAACCATCAACTTTTAACCACATTGATTCTGTGGTTTAAATTAAATCTTGCTGCCTGATTTGTAAAGAGATTTGCAATTTTCTATAGTAAAGAAGCCAGTATTTCATTTCTGTAGTCTAGACACATGTATATCTAATACCCATTAACTAGTTAACAGTTGTACATCATTTTGAAAATGTAAAGCATGATGTAGGTGCTAAGTATTATCACTAGTAATCTTCTAGCTAAGCTAGCAAAAACCTTGAAAATATTAAGCACATTGAAACAGAGAGTGTGTTTCCATTTTGTTTTGTTTTTTGTATTCAGGCATCTGTAATGTCATACTCTACAGAATAGTACTGAAATTCTTGCCATTTGTAAAAGCTAAATTGTTTTCCATTTTTAAAGGTGTTTTCATTCATTTATTCAAACTAAGTTTAATCACCTGTTTTTGTCTATAGACATATTATTTACATAAGATCTCTGAAAGACTTTTCATTATTGCAAACAAACATTTGTTCATTTGAAGAAATGTATATAGTAAACAACAAAATTCTGCTAACAGTTTACAAATAATACAGTACAATCTAGGTTACCAGAAATGTGGGAATCCATTAGTCTTGCTTCTATCTGAGCCATTATTGATGTACATAGTGTGTAGCTGGAATTTCATATAATTATGTTAATTGAGATGAGTACACAAATATTTCACCATCGCCACATTTGATATCTTCTCTGTAACACACATATCCTTGTATTATAGCAAGTGGAAAATGTAATAGTGAAGATTAAGTTTTGACTTTCTTAGAACCTCTTTTTCACTTGCTTGTAGCTTTCTCAAATTTCTTTGGGGCTGAAATTCACTATGCTTGGATCCAGTGCAAAAGTGACTTTTCTTTTTAAGTTTGAGCTTTTTGAATTAAGCAAGAATGAGGAAAATAAAACTTTTGCCATGTTACAAAGTAAAATTTTTGCAGTTTTATAGCCAGGGCCGGCTCTAGGCACCAGTGTTCCAAGCATGTGCTTGGGGCCGCCCTTTTCAAGGGGCAGCATTCTGCCCCCGCCCCCTTTTATTTATTTATTTTTTGCTTTGGTGGCACTCCGGCTTTTTTTTTTTTTTTTTTTTTTTTTTTTGTGGCTCGTGTTTTTTTTTTTTTTTTTTTTTTTTTTGCTTGGGGTTGCAAAAAAATGGCCCTGTTTATAGCTAAAAATGGTTGTCGGTCAAGACTACAAATGTAGTATGTTTTATAGTTAGGGTGACCAGATGTCCCATTTTTAAAGGGACAGTCATATTTTTTGGGAGTTCTTCTCATATAGGCGCCTATTATCCCCCCACCCCGTCCTGTTTTTTCACAATTGCTATCTGGTCACCCTATTTATAGTTCATATTCAGGAAGATAACTAGCCCAAGTTTGGAATCTGATTCAGTAGTTTTATAGTGATATATTTTAAAAATTGTAATGTTCATACATACTTTTTTTTTTTAACCACCTGTACTTTATATGGTAGCTTGTACGGTTATGAATGTGTGGCAGTATTGAATCTCTATTCTTATCCATATAAATAAGGCCTTAAGTGCTGAGCCATCTTTAGGCAGCTCAGAGCTGGAACTAAAGGCTGCTCATCCTTTAAGGTTGCCTAAGAAGCTGTGCTGCCTTGCAGTGTATGCCAGTAGCACTACTCATGATGAAAAGTTGCAGCAACATACAGGGGACCTACAACAGATCTAAGCAGCAGTAGTTAGCCCACACTATTTGCAGCAATGTTATGTGGTTGCACCCCAGTTTCTCCACTACCTGTTGCACTCCCATTCCCCAGCCACAAATCCATGGAAAGACTTCTACAGGGCCTACAAATGATGTCTGAGAATGCATCAGAGCAACTGCTCTCACCCCTCTGTGGATTTTTGACCCCTTTCTTGGCATATTGTGCTACCTTCATTTCATGCAGTGCAGAGTATCATGTGTGGCCCCTTACTTGTAAAGGTTCTTTTAAGTACTTAAAGGCAAAGTTAGAGCTCAATCTTTAGTTTGATATTCACTCTCAAAATCTTTAAAAGATGTCATTGCTCCCTAAGGGCACCTTTAGCGTTTCACATTTTAAAAAAACCCATGGTTGTGGTGGTTGTTTTCTAAAGCCACATGTATCACAGTTGACTTGAAAGTAATTATAATGGAAAATTCCTGGGATCTTGAACACAAATCTTTTAAAGCCAGCTGGTTATAAGCAAGCCAGCATTGTCTCCATTACATTCTGGGGTGGGAAACTCAGACCACAACTTTTGTAACAGGCTAGCTAATCTCAAGCACTGTGCTCTTGGAATGGGATGCTGGTGTGATGCTTCTTCAGAGGAGCTGCTGGAAAAGATGAACACCCTGGGATGTTATAAAGAGAATCCTGAGAGTCATGCTGTTTGTTACGGTCATGATGTAACCAGTGCCCTTAAGAAATCTAATGATTTTATTTATGCAGTTGTCGTATACAGGTGAATGGTATCAACTTAAAGATTTTTCATTAATGCTTTTTCCTTAAATTTCAGAAACATTGGTAAAACTCAACAGATTGAAAGGTAAAATAATTTAAATTATATCAATGCAATCCTATTTCTACAAGGTGTAAGACTTAATGTCCGGTAGCACAGGCATATTTTTTGTAAATTAAAAGTAAAGGAATTCAGCACTTTACACTTGAAAAAAAAATAGTTGGAAATAAGGATAATTACTTACAGTTCCAAACTTCCAGAGCCAAATCCTTTTTCTTTACTCAGACAAATAGTTCTACTGAAATCCCCTTAAAAAAAAGTTAGAGAGACTTCTTGTATAAGTAAGTAGAGAATGATTTGACTAAATAATTTCAAAATCTTTATCTTGTGCAGTTATAATAAATTCCTTTGGTTTACAGATGGTATTAGAGGGCCTTTATATATATACACTGGAACTGTTACCCAGGGTTTTATGAACCCAAAGCAGTGGTAATTTAACTTTATTTTTTAGGCGGTATCAGGAATAAATAAATGAGGACATAGCTTTTTTGTCTGATAAATGACTGGTACCAACCAGAGTTCTTTTATCTAAAACTACTTTTTTATTTGGTCTTAAGCACACACACACATATAAGAACATAAGAACGGCCGTACCGGGTCAGACCAAAGGTCCATCTAGCCCAGTATCCTGTCTACCGACAGTGGCCAATGCCAGGTGCCCCAGAGGGAGTGAACCTAACAGGCAATGATCAAGTGATCTCTCTCCTGCCATCCATCTCCATCCTCTGACAAACAGAGGCTAGGGACACCATTCCTTACCCATCCTGGCTAATAGCCATTAATGGACTTAACCACCATGAATTTATCCAGTTCTCTTTTAAACGCTGTTCTAGTCCTAGCCTTCACAACCTCCTCAGGTAAGGAGTTCCACAAGCTGACTGTGCGCTGCGTGAAGAAGAACTTCCTTTTATTTGCTTTAAACCTGCTGCCTACTAATTTCATTTGGTGACCCCTAGTTCTTGTATTATGGGAATAAGTAAATAACTTTTCCTTATCCACTTTCTCCACATCACTCATGATTTTATATACCTCTATTATATCCCCCCTTAGTCTCCTCTTTTCCAAGCTGAAGAGTCCTAGCCTCTTTAATCTCTCCTCATATGGGACCCGTTCCAAACCCCTAATCATTTTAGTTGCCCTTTTCTGAACCTTTTCTAGTGACAGTATAATATATGCTATAGCAATAGTTTAGAGCACCCCAAACATTATAGTTACCCAAAATCCAAGATGGTTTTCAGTGATTACCAGTCAGGCTTCCAGGGCCCTCCTTCCATCCTGCTGATAGGGAGATTAGGTGTCAGTTCCTTGCCTGAAGAAAAGCTCCCTCGAACTGTTCGGAGGTATTTACTTTTACTTAATTTTTAATAGCTAATTTTTACAAAACGGATAACTTATAGTAACCCCTAGTGTGTTACAATAGTAACCCTACTGGGTTACCAATGTTTTTAGCTTTAACAAATCACTTATTTTTATTAGCAAAACATTTTAAATATTTTAGTTGGTGCCTTAAGTGGTTGGCCCCAATTCAGATACAGTATACAGATTCATCAAGGGATCACTCAATAAAATGAACAGTAGGTACATTTAGAATCAATAAAAGGAAATACTTTTTTACACAGCAGATAGTCAGCCTGTAGAATTCACTACTCAAAGAGGTCAGTGTAAAATACTGTAGCTAGATTTTCAAAAGAACTAATTAATTTTATAAGCAGTAACATTTGTAGCTATACATTTTAAATTAGGAGTAATCACATCTCATATTTCATGGCTTAAACTGATCCCTGCAGGGGTTAGGTTGGATTGGAATATACCATTGTTCTAGTGGTTAGGTCCATTACAGGAAGAGATTGTTTCACTTTTCTATGAAGAATAAAGTATCAGCCGTTGCAGGAGGCAATATACTTTATTTGCTATATCAACTCTAATGCAGTATGGCAAAATTCTATGTTCACATCAATCTAGATTGATTCACACCTATGGAGTAGACTAAGACAGTTACAAAATTAGGGGAAAACATGTCTTTTGTTTTGGGGTGGTTTATTTATTTATTGTACTGCCATGCACAGGCCTATTGAAAAAATTGTCCCTTTGCTGGGGCAATTACAATGTGATTAAATAAATATAATGCAACAGACACAATGGACAATCTGGAAAAATGTGTTAATTTAGGTCCCAATCCTGCACTGGGAATCATGTGAGCTGAGACTCGCACTTACAGAGTGCCCCACTGAAATCAATGGAGTCCTTCTAGATAGTTTTTGGGATAATGTAGGATCAGGGCCTTAAAATAAAATGAAACAACACTTTATTAGAGTGTCGAGAGCACTTTGAGCAACTCGTATTGAATTAGGCTGAGGATCTGAAAGATTACTAGTTAAATGTCTTATTTCTATAGTGGTTGTGCTTAGAGGCCCTGGTTGGGGATCACGGTCTTGTGCTAAGTACTGTACTGATGATATTCTTCCTCTGATATTCATCCTGCTTGAGCCTCAGGCTAAAGTGCAAACCAGTAAACAGCATAAATAGTGAAAAGTGCATTATAAAAATTCTTCCATTTTTAATATTCTAGACATGTGCTCATAACACACAAGGATTTTTTATTAAATATTAACACAACACACAAGGATATTTTATTAAATATGGCAGTGTCATTTTAAATGGAGGAACAACAACAACAAAAAAGAAAGGTCCAAGGATACTGTAATTGTACAGCATCAATTATCAATCAAGGAAATCCACCAAATGTTAATGCTATTTGGCCTGCTGCACAAGAATTAATTGGCTGGAAGCAAATCATACCCACCTGTGGGAGAGATCTGCCACGGATATAAGGAGAAGGATAGAAACCACAAATGTAACAGGTTTTATTTTGTGCTATCACATTTCACAGCACTAAAAACCATGAGAGCTTTAGAAAGATGAGTTTACCAGGTCGGCCCATTGTCAGGACCCATTTTGCTAATGTATTGGTTTTTAATAATAATTGGTCTATAACAACTTACAATAGTAACTCAAATCAACAGTATCTACAAAGTTTAAGATCCAATATAATTCAATTAAATACCAATCTAACAATTTTTATGTATATTATTTTAGTCCAAGTTGCACATTCCTTTATCTCATGGGACTCGTTCTTAATTTCCTTTTCTGTAGCTTTTCTACGGCTATACTGCATTTTGGTAATATTACCACTGAAGCTGAAGAAATATTTCAACTATTAAACCTACCAGAAAATTATAGTTAGATTTATCTCTGTTTTAGTCATATAACTTGCTTTCTGCTGACTTTTCAAACTGCTTTTCCATAAAGTCTAGACATTTCAGAGAGGATGCCTATTATTGTCCTGCTGCATTGTCTCTTACCAAAGTATTCCTTGGGTGTTTTAGTAGCATTTGACCATACATGTTCATTATAGTGGAGGCTGTTGGCACCACCTAGTAGTAAGGGTGCCTGACACTTCCCACTAGAAGACTGTTTTCAGTTGCTTATACCTTTGCCAAACTAACTATTTGAGCTGAAATTTTCTATGCAGAGTGTCTGCTTCTGACCAAAATTTACTGGAAAATTTCAGAGGCACCAGAGAGCATGGGTGGCTAAGGAAACTGGGAGTGGTTGGGCAAAGAGTCTGGGACGTGGAGCCTGTGGAGGGTGTGTAGAAATGGATGGACAGATTGGACCCCCAAGATGGAGTTTTGAACTGGGAGCCAGTGGGCACAGAGAATGAGGATGGAGGGCTTGTGTGTGAATGATGAGGGATAGAGAGATTGGATGAGAAGCTGGAGGAAGGGGGACTGGGACAGGAAGGGTGAGACTAGGATTTGCTGAGCACAGAGACTGGGACTGACAAGGAGTCAGGGGTGGGAAACAGGGACAGGTCGGAGGGGGCAGAAGGGAACACTGGTGGAGGGGGGGGGAGAAAAAGAGAGGCAGAAGGGTCTCTGCCCACCAGAGCACACTCCCCTCCAGAGCCTGGAATGGAACCCAAGATTCCTGAGTCTCACCATTCCTCTGCTGTCAGTAAATATCAGTGAAACCCACTTGCAAAGCATCCTGTCATCCCCCGCTAGTGCTGATCCACATAGAGGATGACAGCCTACTACTGCCATCAGTTTCTCTGTTAGCTGAAAGTAGCAGAGAGCTATGTGGTCGATCTAAAGGTTCCCATTCTGCCAGGGCCGGCTCCAGGGTTTTGGCCGCCCCAAGCAGCCAAACAAACAAAAAAAAAGCCGCGATCGCGATCTGCGGCGGCAATTCAGCGGGAGGTCCTTCGCTCCAAGCAGGAGTGAGGGACCGTCTGCCGAATTGCCACCAAACAGCTGGACATGCCACCCCTCTCCGAAGTGGCCACCCCAAGCACCTGCTTGGTAAGCTGGTGCCTGGAGCCGGCCCTGCATTCTACTGAATGACCTATGTGGGTGTCAATACCATGCCACGTGATGGCATTTGGGGGGAGGAAAGGGAATTTTTGTTTAGACTGCTTTTTTTAAAAACCTGGGGGTTTAAAAACATTAAAAACACTATTAAGGTTGCAAAGTCAAGGATTCAGAAGTTAGGAAATGCCAGAATTAAGGCTGCGAGTGCAACCCTGTGCATATGCAGTATGAAACAGTCTTCAATTACATAATCACATACTATTTTTTCCCCAGGACCCCCACTTCATTCAATGCACAGGATGGACCTGGCTCTGGGGATGAATCAGAATAGTATACTGAAGGAGACTGTATAGTCTGTAGGATTGTGACTTCATTTAGAAGTTCAAAGGTGTGTAGTGAATGAGGTAGAGGATTGCAGGAGAAGGAAGGATGGTCTCATGGTTAAGGCATGGCAGAAGGCAGAATTCTCTAGGCAAGTCAGTTAAACCGAACTTTTCCTGATTGTGTTTTCCTCATTTTCCTGACTGACTCACTCACTCTCTGGGATTTGATTTGCAAAAGTGATGAGCACTCACAGCTGCAACTTAAATCAATGGGGACTCTGCTTTGATTATATACAATGCTAAGTACTCTGAAAACTCAGGGCCCAGGTGAGGATACTGGATTGTTTTAGCCTTAAACTTTCAGTCTCTCAGTTCCTTATCTGGGAAATGGGGATAATACTACACACTTGTCTCACAATACTACATCCACCCCCTACCTGTTTGTTGCTCCAGTCATGGCATCATGTCTATGAGCTCATCTACACACAAGTTTCGCTATACTTTAGGTTTACTGGTATGGTTAAAGCAGTGCATCCACACTAGTGCGGATGCAATTATATTCGTGTAGCTTAAGACAAGACATTTATACCAGTATAACTGTGTCCACACTAGGGGCTTGTACCAGTATAAGCATGTTGGTAAAAAGTCAATCGCCTAACTGACAGTTTTTATACCAGCAAAAAGCCATGTGTAGACCAGGTCTAATATTATATTGCAAGCTCTTGTGAGCAGGGGACATATTTATTCAGTAGAAACACAGGTTTTGGTGATGTAAAGATAAATAACAATATTTGGAAACAGAGTATTAAGGGTCCTTTAAGTTTTCCCAATAGAAGGAATATTTCTCCATGTTTACATTGTATCTTCTGCACGTCGCTTTCAATCTAGTGCAGACTGCTGCTTCTGAAAGCATATTCTGCCTCCCCTTTCTGCTGTAGAACTGTACCTTAGATACATGGGAGGCAGTTCAGGCTTTTTTATTTTGTTGGATCTACTATAGTGCTCAGATGTCCCTTGACAGCTTTTAAAAAACATCCTGATATTGTAAAAAGATGTAAGAGCAATTTTGCCTCATGAAACAGATAGGAATTTTCATCTGCCAGACCAAAAGCACTACCAATAGATCCACTGGTAATTGTACTTCTGTTATATCCATTATGAGTAAAACAAACTTTCTTTAATCAAGGCAAATGCACTTCTCCGTATTCATGCCAAGTATGACATTTTAAAAAGACAGTCAAGTTTGAGCAGAGCCAAGAAAAAGCCTGACATTTTTCAGGTGAAAAACACTTTTTCCTCTCATTTGAGTAACTCAAAACCAGCTAAACAGATTTTTATGAAATATTAAAAAAATATCAATTCAGAGTATAGAAATGTAAAGCCATCTTAAATTCTTTGAGTAAGTTATAAAAAGCTGAAAACAAAGGTTTAGAATGGGAATGCCACCAATGCAACCTTAACTTTAGCACGGTTACCATAAAGAAGTCCCACAAATGTCATTTAAAGATTATCTATATCAGAATGGTTTACATGATTTTACTTTACTTCTATTCATTTGACTCGGCAGAAGGTACATTTTTCATTAACGTAGCAAACTTGAGTCAAAATAATTTTGTAGCCCTATTTTGTTAAATACCATGAGGCCAGCAGTTAATTCAACATCAATTAATGAGTCAGCCTATTTAAACAAAAGGTACCAAATGTGCAGTCAATAAGTCACAAAGGAATGCATCTTAGAAATAGAAACAACAGACTCTAGACCATCCAGGATAAAATTTAGCCATAAAGATGCATCTAAAATATTAAGTCAGTATAATATTACTGTAAACGTAATATTTACTGGAGGGGACTGAAAATTTTTGTAATTATAATAAATTATTAAGTGGGGAGAGGCTTTCAGAAGCACCTAAGAAATTTAGGAGCACAAGCCCCAGTGGCAGAGTTGGACTGTGCTCTTATATCACTTAAGGATTTTTGAAAATCTCCCTGTACTATTTCAATAATTGTGGTGGTACTTTTTGAAGCATGGACCCTTGTTCACTGGGAACTGGACTGTGACCACCAAACTCATTTTACATAGACCTCTGAATAGCTGAGAATAGATTTCAATATATAGGGCTTCCTCTTATTGTTACAAAACAAAACTGGCATGACCCTCCCCCTCAATTATCTGGGAAAACTAACCACCACCCCAGGGCACCTTAACAAAGGAAAAAACTTTCATTAAAAGGGAGAGGAAACTTGCGGAAAAAGGCCATAATAATGATTCAAAAGCATATAAACCATAAGTAAAACACCCATTCCACAGTATGTTGGACAGTGTCCTTTACCTCAGTTTCCTACCTTGTGGTGTGAAAGTCTGATGGTCAAGTGTCCCTTTAATCCACCACTCCTCTTTCCCTCTGCTGCACTCCTTTGACAGTTGGTTGTCCGAAGTCAGTGAAGTCCCATGGGTTCACTTCCCGTCCCTGAAAGGGGGAGAGATTGTTGAGCAATGTTTCTGCAGGCGCTGTTGCCCACTGATATCTCTACCGCCTTTGCCGCTGCTCACCGCTGCCTCTGCAATACCATGTTCTGAGGTTCCACCACTTAGCCCAATTCTTAGTGATTTCAGCTCTTAGAGGGTTTACTGGATAACAGGGAACCTCACTACTAACACAGCCTCTGTGTTGTCGTTCACTGCAACACTGTCCCCACACCAGGTCTAGAGTTCTTCAGTGATTTCTGCTCTAGTAATTACTAAGCAGAAACAAGGACTCTCAGTTGAGTCTGGACAGCTCTATCTTTAAACAGTGGAGAGACAAGTGTTAAATGATATCTAGGGCTCTTTAAACACAGGCCACATCACTGAGTAGGAAAACCTGGCCCTATCCCCTTCTGACTTTCAGTTGGATTTGGTATCACTATCCCCTGCTTAGCAAGTGAGATTATGGCGACCCCCTCACAGAGGGCATGCTAAGTACAGTTATGCTTCCTTTTCTCATACCCCTGCAATCAATGCTAACTTAAATTGTAACCCCAAACAGCCAAAATTGATCACTTTGGCAGTGCTGTTCTGTCTGGTGATCACCTAGGAAGCACAGTAGGTGAGTCCATGGAAATACAGTCTGCTCTTGATGTCTTTTCCCCCCAGTTAATCACTAGATGTCAAGGGAAAATTCATTCAGACCTTACACCTGCCTGGAGGCCATAGTCAGAGATGAAGTAAAGTGCCTGCACCAAAGAGCAGACATTTTTGATGCTACAAGATGAGTAGGTTGGGGAAGAAAAGGAGGAGGACAAGAGACATCTTGTGTGATCTGTAGGAAGTAGGTGAATGAAACAGGCAGTTCCTCAGGTCCTGAGAGGACAAAGAGAAAGGTCCCAGAATGTAGTCCAAGAAAGAAAAGGTTCAAATTAGGCTTGTGTAAGGAGCCTATCATCTAGATGAGAGTGAGGGAAACAAGTAAGAGTACCCCAGAAGAGGAACCTCAGCTCTTGGATTGCAGCAGGGACCAATTTGTGAGTTCTACTCTACAGAGGAGAAACTCAGCAGGACCAAAAATGAGAGATCTCTCCATCACAGATTAGGCCTAAAGACTTTAGGTTCCAGATTTAGGGAAGGATTTTCACAACCAGGATTGAATTAAGACAACATGGGGCCCCACTGTGATCCCAAAGGGGCAGGAGCAGCAACATGGGCGCCTTAACCCCCTCTCCACCCTCCCTCCCCCACAAAGGCCATGGCACGGGGCCTCCAATACTTATGCCAGGCTGAAAGGTATACCTGGGAGGGTGGGTGGGACTTTCTGCATTCTTCTGCTACACACAGCAACCTCTGCTGCAATGGTATTGGCAGGGGATGGGAGGCTCAGAGCAGTAGGTCTTAGAGTTAACACCGCAGTTAAGATGGATGGGGCAGTTCACACCTGTCAGATCCGTTGTTACAGACTGTCTGCAGACTCACATAAGTGTTCAGTACTGTCATTCCTAAGCATTCAAATATCATGAGTCAGGATCCAAAATATCCTGATTAAAAAAATCCTCATTATTTTAATATATAATGTTGGGTTCTTTTCCTTTGTTGTCCGATTTGAACCTTCAGGTTACTCAGGTCACATTTTCATGTTTTTCTTCACAATCATGAGAGCTAGAAGCTTATTATTAATTATTATTATTATTTATAAAAGAAAACTGAGATCATGCCCTCATCATGAAAGTTCAAGAGCTGGGGGCATAGGAATGGGCCTAGGAACAGGGTGACCAGACAGCAAGTGTAAAAAATCAGGATGGAGGTGGGGGGGTAATAGGACCCTATATAAGAAAGAGGCCCCAAAATCAGGACTGTCCCTATAAAATCAGGACATCTGGTCAACCTAGGGCCTAAGTGTCTCTATCTTTAATCTGTCCCTGCTCATAAACAAAGAGCTTTTCCTGTGATCAGTCAGTTATTAGAATTGATGATTGTGTTATGCCCATAAACTATACAACAAATTTTTTTAAACTAAACTTGATTGAATTACCCTTATTCTAACTAACCAGTGCCTTATCATGGCCAGTCTGCAAGAGAGGGGTCTTCTTATTTAGGACAACTGCATGTGAGGGTCTTGAGTGAATTTACTGAATATCAGATACCTACATGGCTGTGAGAGTTGGGGTGCCTACAGTGCTTGCCATTGGAGGTTTAGGTCATGGTTATCATGGCTACTACCCATGAAATTGCCGTGCACCACTGTTCAAACAAGATCAGGCTTGGGCCTTCCTGGAGCAAGAGGAGGGAGGTCATTACCAGTCTTTATTATACTTACAATTCATAGCTAATATATTGATCCTTTGCGCCTAGCAACTAGTATTGTTCATGAAATTAGCAAAGTCTGGGAAAATATTGCAAAAATGAGTAATAAAACAAGTATATATACACACAATGGTTGGATAGGAGGTAGAGCTCATATCGCCTTTTGAAAACTGAGAGGGCAATATGGAATTAGATTTAATGATAGATATTAGGACAATACAAGTGGTGGAATGTGGGGTGATATGATCCAACACTCTAAATAATCAAGTCTCAGTATTGTGAATTCCTTATAGTTTAGAGGGTAGGAATTTAGTAAGTCCATAACAAACAACCATGGCTTTATATGATATGGGCAACGATCATGAATATGGGTTTTAACAATGTCAGGGTCCAGATAAGGATGAATTCTTGCAATGGTCCAAAGGTGTAGGCAAACAGAGACAAGGCAGGCATGAGAGAAAATTAAGGGTCAAGGAAAAATCCAAAAGATTTCCAACCTTGAGCTCAAAATTAAGAATCTATGTCAAGCATATCCACCCTATTCCATGAATGCTCTGAATAGCATGACTGACTGACAATAGAACAGTTCTTTGCTAATATGGTGAAAGTGCTTTGGCAATATAAACATGTACAGACAGAGTTTCCAGACAGTAGGAGTATTTTTCAGAAGACAGTACATTTAGGAATACTCTCAGACAATTCTGATTATATTATATATTATCCAAAGTGCTACATTCTAGAAGCACAGCTACTGGCAATGACAAAAACCATTTCAATGCCCATCAGCTACAGATAGGAGTCTGTGTAACAAATGATCTGATCTGCATAGGGGGACTCCAATGCTAAAGTTTGTCAGACAGACTAAGGTCTCTCTCCTCCTTAAGCAGCCTTAGATTTTTTTTAAAATATCATAATCTTTATAGAAATTATAATTACATAAACTGTAATCCACATTTGTTTTGCAGTGAAGAGCCAAATCTTAATTCTTTTACAAAGCTCAACTTTTTTGCTAAACATTTGTGAAAGAGAGGAGAAATGCTCATCTAAGAGTGGGGAATTGTTTTAGAAGCACAAGGACTAAGGGTAGGTTATGTTAAATTGCTGCACTTAACTTAAAAATACATATATCAAGGGCAGCAAAAACATATGGACAGGCACCCTTTTGGCATCTTTGTCAAATCTAAAAAAAAAAAAGAATGTTTTACTAGTATAAATCCAGAAAAACTCCACTGACTTTATCACAATTACTTTAGATTTATACCAGTGTAAAAGAGATCAGACTATGTCATGGTACACAAATCATATTACACAAATTCCAGCTGGAATATGGGGTTGGAGACAAATAAGAATGTTATCTCCCTTCAGGATTTTAATACACTGAGAAACCCTTTTTAACTGAGTTGACATGATGATATCAAGTCAGCAGATCTTTATAATGTTCACACCTGCGCTAGATGCAAGAAAATTATCTGTATTTAAGACAATATTTAAAAACACACATTTTCTGCAGTTATTTAGGGGTTAATTACAAACAACTAAGGTTCATTATACATTCTAGAATGTTGTTCTCTGAGACAAAAGGAGCTCTCATTTGTTAAATGAAATTGCATTACTCCCCTCCCACCTCCCCCCTCATCCAAGACTTTCTTACCCTAGCCAACCCCCCTCTATTGAGAGTTAGTAATTAAACACTAAAGCCTCTCAGTTTCTGCAGCACTGCAGGGGAACTCCTCCCTGTAATAAGCTCCAATTACTGGCTGCCACTGCAGTTGATGAAGGATTATCCTCTCACTCAGCTACGGCAAACTCTAGAGTATAATCTTCAATTAGTTCAATTCACGTAGCACACTGGCAAGCAGGCCACTACATTTCCCACGATTTACACAAACAGCCTTTCTTTGATACCCCCCAACACTGCACAGATGGTCCTGGGACTGTCTGTTGCAAAGTTCAGTGCATCTGGCCCCTAAACCCACCTAATGCAGGCAGCAAAACAAAGAGGGCAACTCAAGCGCTCTATAGTACCTATTTGTTTCAGTAACAGCAGGCTTTTAAAAAAAAAATTATTCAAGGAGTCAGAAAACAGGTGGATAAACAAACAAACAAAAAGCTACCAACACACATTTCTGATCAACACTGTTACTACCTTTAGTCACTTTTTAATTATATTTAAATACAAAAAAATTCCTATTTTAAAATAATGTAAAAGATCTGCCTTAAACTGGAAAAAGCCAGAAATGTCAGAGTTAAGGCTGTAACTCCATCTTTGAGCTCTCCCCATTGTGATTAGGTACCGCAGATGTCTTCAAACAATGGCTGATTCCATATGCCATGCGTGCTCAATACCTAGGCAGAATGGAAGAAGCTGAAGACCCAGCTTCAGCCTGAACTCTGAAATTCCTGGCTTCCTCATATTTAAGACTGATCTGTGATGTTATGTTGGGTTTTATGTCTTAGTCCCTTTGTTTAACTGATGAATAAAAAAAAAGCTGTATTTGGAAAATACTTAAGAGCAGATAGAATGAAGTCTAATTGCTTTTTCATGTTCATTTTTGGCTTAATTTTAAAATGGCATATTACTGCTTTGGTTAGTGTGACTGAAAGATTTGACTATTTGACAGTTGTTAGATAGCCTATGGTTGATGATCTCAGTCCAGTTCAGGGGACAGTTTATTAAACTGTCCGTATATTAAAAAAAAGACACCATCACATTGACCTTCTAGCTGGTGGTCTGAGAGGTGCAAAGGACTGAATGGATGCATAGGTTGATCTACCCTTTTATCCAGCCAGAAGGTTCTTTCCCATTAAGACCGGGGCACATTGGTGTCAGCATGTTAGGAAACCTGAGCTGCTGTTGCTTGTACTGTACCTATTCTATGTATAGAGGCCTCCAGTCTCCAGGCTGTTCGAACAAAATTCACTTTTAAAAAAAAAAGTTTTCAGTCAGTTATAGTCACATGATCATATTCTTAGACGTTGCATTAAAAAAAAAGACATTTAAGTACATCTATAGAGCCTTTACTCCCTTACTCACACTAAATAGCAGGGCCAGTCAGAGCGGGGGCCAGGAGGGCCATTTGGCCTGGGCCTCAAGCTCAAAGGGGGGCCTCAAATTTAGACAGACATGGATATAGACAGAGGGATAATGTCTATCCCTCTGACTGACAATAGAACAGTTCTTTGCTAATATGGTGAAAGTGCTTT
>NW_020664463.1:14217139-14238910 GCF_002925995.2 Terrapene triunguis | reverse complement strand
TGGTGAAAGTGCTTTGGCAATATAAACATGTACAGACAGAGTTTCCAGACAGTAGGAGTATTTTTCAGAAGACAGTACATTTAGGAATACTCTCAGACAATTCTGATTATATTATATATTATCCAAAGTGCTACATTCTAGAAGCACAGCTACTGGCAATGACAAAAACCATTTCAATGCCCATCAGCTACAGATAGGAGTCTGTGTAACAAATGATCTGATCTGCATAGGGGGACTCCAATGCTAAAGTTTGTCAGACAGACTAAGGTCTCTCTCCTCCTTAAGCAGCCTTAGATTTTTTTTAAAATATCATAATCTTTATAGAAATTATAATTACATAAACTGTAATCCACATTTGTTTTGCAGTGAAGAGCCAAATCTTAATTCTTTTACAAAGCTCATCTTTTTTGCTAAACATTTGTGAAAGAGAGGAGAAATGCTCATCTAAGAGTGGGGAATTGTTTTAGAAGCACAAGGACTAAGGGTAGGTTATGTTAAATTGCTGCACTTAACTTAAAAATACATATATCAAGGGCAGCAAAAACATATGGACAGGCACCCTTTTGGCATCTTTGTCAAATCTAAAAAAAAAAAAGAATGTTTTACTAGTATAAATCCAGAAAAACTCCACTGACTTTATCACAATTACTTTAGATTTATACCAGTGTAAAAGAGATCAGACTATGTCATGGTACACAAATCATATTACACAAATTCCAGCTGGAATATGGGGTTGGAGACAAATAAGAATGTTATCTCCCTTCAGGATTTTAATACACTGAGAAACCCTTTTTAACTGAGTTGACATGATGGTATCAAGTCAGCAGATCTTTATAATGTTCACACCTGCGCTAGATGCGAGAAAATTATCTGTATTTAAGACAATATTTAAAAACACACATTTTCTGCAGTTATTTAGGGGTTAATTACAAACAACTAAGGTTCATTATACATTCTAGAATGTTGTTCTCTGAGACAAAAGGAGCTCTCATTTGTTAAATGAAATTGCATTACTCCCCTCCCACCTCCCCCCTCATCCAGGACTTTCTTACCCTAGCCAACCCCCCTCTATTGAGAGTTAGTAATTAAACACTAAAGCCTCTCAGTTTCTGCAGCACTGCAGGGGAACTCCTCCCTGTAATAAGCTCCAATTACTGGCTGCCACTGCAGTTGATGAAGGATTATCCTCTCACTCAGCTACGGCAAACTCTAGAGTATAATCTTCAATTAGTTCAATTCACGTAGCACACTGGCAAGCAGGCCACTACATTTCCCACGATTTACACAAACAGCCTTTCTTTGATACCCCCCAACACTGCACAGATGGTCCTGGGACTGTCTGTTGCAAAGTTCAGTGCATCTGGCCCCTAAACCCACCTAATGCAGGCAGCAAAACAAAGAGGGCAACTCAAGCGCTCTATAGTACCTATTTGTTTCAGTAACAGCAGGCTTTTAAAAAAAAAATTATTCAAGGAGTCAGAAAACAGGTGGATAAACAAACAAACAAAAAGCTACCAACACACATTTCTGATCAACACTGTTACTACCTTTAGTCACTTTTTAATTATATTTAAATACAAAAAAATTCCTATTTTAAAATAATGTAAAAGATCTGCCTTAAACTGGAAAAAGCCAGAAATGTCAGAGTTAAGGCTGTAACTCCATCTTTGAGCTCTCCCCATTGTGATTAGGTACTGCAGATGTCTTCAAACAATGGCTGAATCCATATGCCATGCATGCTCAATACCTAGGCAGAATGGAAGAAGCTGAAGACCCAGCTTCAGCCTGAACTCTGAAATTCCTGGCTTCCTCATATTTAAGACTGATCTGTGATGTTATGTTGGGTTTTATGTCTTAGTCCCTTTGTTTAACTGATGAATAAAAAAAAAGCTGTATTTGGAAAATACTTAAGAGCAGATAGAATGAAGTCTAATTGCTTTTTCATGTTCATTTTTGGCTTAATTTTAAAATGGCATATTACTGCTTTGGTTAGTGTGACTGAAAGATTTGACTATTTGACAGTTGTTAGATAGCCTATGGTTGATGATCTCAGTCCAGTTCAGGGGACAGTTTATTAAACTGTCCGTATATTAAAAAAAAGACACCATCACATTGACCTTCTAGCTGGTGGTCTGAGAGGTGCAAAGGACTGAATGGATGCATAGGTTGATCTACCCTTTTATCCAGCCAGAAGGTTCTTTCCCATTAAGACCGGGGCACATTGGTGTCAGCATGTTAGGAAACCTGAGCTGCTGTTGCTTGTACTGTACCTATTCTATGTATAGAGGCCTCCAGTCTCCAGGCTGTTCGAACAAAATTCACTTTTAAAAAAAAAGTTTTCAGTCAGTTATAGTCACATGATCATATTCTTAGATGTTGCATTAAAAAAAAAAGACATTTAAGTACATCTATAGAGCCTTTACTCCCTTACTCACACTAAATAGCAGGGCCAGTCAGAGCGGGGGCCAGGAGGGCCATTTGGCCTGGGCCTCAAGCTCAAAGGGGGCCTCAAATTTAGACAGACATGGATATAGACAGAGGGATAATGTCTATCCCTCTGACTGACAATAGAACAGTTCTTTGCTAATATGGTGAAAGTGCTTTGGCAATATAAACATGTACAGACAGAGTTTCCAGACAGTAGGAGTATTTTTCAGAAGACAAACAATGCTACAGATAATGAAAACTCCGCAACTGCAACAGGTGATATTTCAATGCCAATACCTGAACATGAGGACAGTAGTCAAGAAGGAGATGTGCCACCAACAGTAACAGATGCAGCAGAAGATCCTGTGTATGATCAAGAAACTCAACAGGAAGATCTTACTCAGCAAGAGCAATTCATGAGTACTACAGTTTTGACAGTGACTGACACTGGAATTATTGGCAAGAGCAATGCTGCCCAAATACAATCTTTTCTTCAAATTAGTTGTGTTGAAATTCCAAGTAACCTTCCACGAGATGCTGATAATCATGCTTTCCCTACTCGTCTGCTGACAAAAACTCTTCCAAATGGTGAGACCACCACAAGAGACTGTTTTTCCGTACTTCAGCATAACCAATCTCTGTTCTGTGAACCCTGCTTCATTTTGAACAAAAGTGTTGCAAATACATCTGTTCTCTCTGATCAATCAGGACGGAGCATCAGAGGTTGGAGGAAGTTGAAAGACAGAATACCATCACATGAGAGTTCAACGTCACACAAAGAAAATGCATGGAAATCAGCCAGTAGGGCAGCATCAGCTGAAAGTTCAGTTGAGAATTTACTCTTGACTGAACTCTCTGCAGAAACTAATAACTGGAAAAAACTTCTTGAGCACATCCTGAATGTCATCCTTTTTCTTTCTGACAGGGGATTGGCTCGCTTTGGTTCCAGTCAACGTATTGGTGATTGTGCAAATGGAAACTTTCTAGGCATAGTTGAGCTCCTCAGCAAATATGACTCACTTTTATCGGAGCATGTTAAATGTGTTCAAGAATCGCAAGAGTCAAAAGCTCATGCAAGTCCATTATCTCTCCACATGCATACAAAATGAGTTTATTGAGCTATGTGGGTAATTCGTACAAACAAGAATTCTTGATGAGATTGAAATGCCAAGTATTTTTCCAATCATTGTTGATGCCACTCCTGTTCTCACAAGGAACAGACTACTATGGTTATTCAATAGGTTAGGATTGCAGACAGCTCAAAATTTTCAATTGAAGAAATGTTTATTTTGTTTGATAATTTTACGAGAAAAATTGGAAAAGAAATCGCTGCTCGAGTAATAGCAATTCTAGAAGATTTTCAAGTCTGCATTGGTCAAGCCTAATACAATTAATCTAATATGGCTAGAAAGTACAAAGGTGTACAAGCAGTTCTGCTTGAGCATAATTCAAACTGTATTTTCTCCAGCTGTGGAAATCACACATTAAACCTTGTAGGTGTTGACTGTGCTGAACCATGCAAGGAGGCAATTACTTTGGAACTGTTCAGCAAATGTACAATCTCTTCAGTATCATTCCACAAAAGTTGGAAATTCTGAAGCAATATTTTCCTGTTTCACTGCATGGGATGTCCAAAACTAGCTGGTCTGCATGGATTGATGGTGTTCAACCAGTTGTGCAGCATTTGAATTCAGTGAGAAAGGCTTTAAATGAGCTTAAGTCTCTCAATTTCACTGCACAGGCTCGAACTGAACTTCAGTCTATTCAGAAGCACATGTCCAAATTTGAATGCATGCTGATGTCATCTTTGTGGATGAAACTACTTACAATGATCCACCAAACTAATCTGGTAATTGAAGCACGCAATGCTACACTTGATGTTGAGAGGGATAACATTGAAAGTCATCAATGACATTCAACAGATTCGTGAACAATGGGATGTGATCCTGAATATTGGCATTTCATCTGAGTTCTCCACCAATCGCAACTTACCTACTGAATCTGATGCCGAGCAGCATTATAGGCTCAAGGTCTTCCTCGTCATCACTGACTCTATTCAATCAGGTCTTACATGTCAATTTGAGTCACTGCGACGAATTTGTACCCTTTTTGGATTTCTTTGGCAGTTCAACAGACTGAGTAATGAAGATCTACTTTCTGCAGCTGAACAATTTCAACAACAGTACAACAAAGATATCTCAAAAGATCTCAGTGATGAGGTCATCTTCCTCAAATGAATATATTCCATGAACTTTAAATTGGATTGCAAGCCAAAGGAATTGCTTCAAGAAATATTAGAACTTGGACTCTCTGGGGTGTTTCCTAATATTACAATTGCATTGCATATTTTTGTCAGTTTGCCTGCATCAGTGGCTTCAGGTGAACACACCTTCAACGTGTTGAAGCGAGTAAAGAACTGTTCAACTATAGGACAAGAGTGTTTGAATGGCCTCACCAGGCTTAATAGCAACTGTGACATTGTACAAAAGCTAGATTTTCCCCTCAATAATTAGTGCATTTGCACAGAAAAAGGCTAGAAAAGCATTTGTTAAATAAAAAAAAAAATGTTCAAATTATCTCTCTCTTTTTTTGGCGCCTTATTTTGTTTTCATGTGTCGTCATTTTTTATTTTTATTATGGCTAGAAGCCTCAAAAGCTGGAATTGGCCTGGGCCTCTCTGGACCTCTGAGAGGGCCTGCTAAATAGGACCATACTCCAAAAATAGCTCCAGTGAAATGAATGGGACTTTTCTTAGAGTAAGGTACTAAACAGCCCTGATCCAGCAAGCTCATAAATGCAGATTGACTCAAGTGGAGCCCAATTGATTTCAGTGGGGCTGTTTGGAAGCACTGAGTCTACCCGAACATGTGACCTTATAGGACTGGAGCCAGTGTGACCTAAGGGTGGTAAAATATGGCCCTAGCACAAATTTTTTTTTTAAACTGACAGATCACAGTAACTTTTCAAGCCTTATAGATTTTTCATGCTTACATGTACTTAAGTCATATAGTTTACATACAGTTTACTCAGATTGTATATTTCTTGCCATCAACTGCTCAAGAGTTGAAAATGAGATTTTGGTCTCTGTCCTGTGAAGTGCTCTATGTTTCTTGCAGTGTTCAAATAAGACTATTCTGCTTCAGAAGTTGGTCCAATAAAAGATATTACCTCATCTTTGTCTCTCTAATAATCTGCTTCAGAAATTCTTTACACTAGTGCTATAATATTTGTATTCAGTGCCACAGATGTGCATGGTGCTCAGGGGCGGCTCTAGGCACGAGCAAAGCAAGCACGTGCTTGGGGCAGCCCATTTGCAGGGGCGGCAGGGATCCAGCATGGGAGCTCAGAACCAACAGGGGGCCCTGGGAGCTGTAGTTCCTTGGTTAGCTCCCTGCCTATAGAGCCAGCCCTGGAGCAGGGAAAGAACTACATTTCCCAGCATTCCCTTGGCCACTACCAACAGGAAAGAGGGGGAGGGAGTGAGGTAGCTGAGACCTCATGCTGCAGTGAATGGAGAGCTGCACTGTGAGTAGGGATACCATGTTTTAACATTCAAAAAATAGGACACTCCACGGGGAGGGAGGGTAGCCCCAACCTGCCCCCATCCACTCCCTCTGACTGCCCCCCACAGAAACCCCAACCCATCCAACCCCTTCTGCACCCTGTCCCCTTGATCACCCCCTCCTGGGACCCCTGCCCCTAACTGCCCCCCAGGACCCCACCCCCTATCTAAGCCTCCCTTCTCCTTGTCCCCAACTGCCCCCTCCTGAGACCCCCCCACTTCTCCCCTAGGACCCCACCCCCTACCTGTCCCCTGACAAACCCCCGGGACTCCCATGCCTATCCAACCGCTACCTGTCCCCTGACTGCCCTCCGACCCATCTAACCCCCCCTTCTCCCTGCCCCTGACTGCCCCCCCAAACCTCCGCCCCATCCAACTCCCCAGCCCCCTTACCGTGCTACTCAGACCAGCATGTCTGGCTCCACGCAGCGCCAGACACACTGCTACATACATGCTGCCGTGCTCCCCCAGCACCTGCCTTCCAGATTTGAACACCTCAAAATTCAGGAGTGCTCAAGCTCAGTTTGGGCAGCTGTTACTTCATTTCTCCCAAATCAAATATACTGATCCACTGTAACTTGCTGTAGAAAAAGTAGGATAAAATTGAGCAAGAAATGCTTCCCAGTGGTTATTAGGACTGGAATTGCTATTTTCAACAGCCATTGCCTTTTTTGTTTGTTTGTTTAAAAGGAAGACAGTGATATTGCATTGGCAAATTCCCCATAGAAAGAAAGAGAGGAACAAAAGAATAATAAAGGCACCTCAACTTTTCTTAATTTATGTAGGACAGTCTTATAATATGCATCCAGACATCCTCCAGTCACACAAGCTGAAAATTGTTCCACTTTACTGCAGTTCTGTAACCATATGGGAACCAATCCTGTCGGTGTTCTGTGCACATCTAAAATTCCTGCTGAATGACCTGCCGTGGGAGCGAGTTACCAGTGACCCAGGGCTGCGGCGGAAGGAGGGTGCAGGTGGGGGGGGAAGAGAGCCCAGGGCTGGGGCGGCAGGAGGTGTGTGTGTGTGGGGCAATGGTGGGGGGGAATGAGGGAGCCCAGAGCTGGGGCGGCAGGGGGTGTGGGTGGGGGGGAAGAGCCCAGGGCTGGGGCAGTAGGGGGGTCCGGCGAGGAGCCCAGGGCTGGGATGAGGGGCAGCCAAATTTTTTTTGCTTGGGGCGGCAAAAAAACCTAGAGCCGGCCCTGATGGTGCTTTATACAGAGGAAGGAGATACGGTTGCTATCTTTAAGGAGTATACAGTTTACGAAGGTATTTCTCATGCTAGAAAGTACTGCAGCTACTAATGCTTGCACTGCAGGTTCCAGTCTCTGTTGTAAGTTCCTTAGGCTAGACAGCCTGTACATAGCACCAGGCACAACTATGGTTCTGTACAGAAATGTTAGAATACTATCGCACATCTGAAGTAGAACAGACTTCTCTATTCCCAATGGACCTCAAGTTTAAGGAATTTTAGGGTGGTGGATTTCTAGCATTTAGCAAGTTTTCTGCACTGCACAGTGAAAAAGAGCAAATATGACAGTGGAAAAACTGAAATTAATATTCATTTCTATTGAACATTGAAAAACCTACAAAAAGCAAAGAACCCCACTCCTCTGTTCTGCACACACATGTGCAATTTTCAAACATGGGGACTTAAAAGGACATTGAAATCCCCAAACTGGATGCTCAAATTGGGACACAGGCACATAAAAATTATAATTATGTCCCTTAATGCTGCCATGAATATTCAAATGTGGGCGTCAGGAGTTGAAAGAGCTATTCCTGCTGCCTGAGCTTGGGCAAGTCATTTCATCTCTTTGTGCCTCTGTTTCACCCTTTGCTTTGTCTTTAGGGCAGAGACTGTTGCTTGTTGGGTGTTTAGCACAGTGGCAGCCCAATATCTTTCTGGACCTCTAGGCACTTGTGTAATGCTTATAATTATTAAGAAGAGAATTGTTCCTCCTCAAAATGCTATGATATCGGAATCTTGAGCAAATTCAGAAGAAACTAAGAATATTAATAGGAAGAAAGGAGCTAGTAGCCACTCCCTTATATTGGCAAGTCATGGGCAGGAAGAGGACTGGCTAGGAGTCATGATGTCCATATCAGGTCATGATCCAGATGAACTATGGAGGATGGAATGGTTCAGATACCAGACAGCCTGTCTTGCATTTCTCCAGTGCCTCCTCTTCTTGCACAAAGAGAGCCTCAGCTACCCCATGGAGAGGAAGCAGTAAAAGAGAGGAACTTAAATGGGGGAAGAGGAGAGGCCTGTAATGTTGACTTTAAAATTCAAAAAGAATGACATATTTGACTCTCCTCAATCCCAATATCAAAATGGCAAAACTTTAACCATTAAAATTTAAATTATGTGAAATGGCATTTTAAAGGCAGAAATTAAAGTGTATGAACCAGACAGGAAAGGTGCACCAGGTGTAGGTACTTGTTGGGGGGGGGGGGGGGGGGTGTATGCAATGGTTGGATCTAGGTCGCATTTAGTCTTAATCCAACTGTGCTAACTGAATATGTCCTGAAGGCTAATAAATAAAAAAGGTAGAATGGACCACGAAGGGCAATATTCTCAGCCCTGCTCCACTGCTTGTGTGCCTCTCAAGTAAACCCTGCTATAGCATTCCTTGCCAGGGATAGCCCCAGTGTTAGGGAGACTCCAGTAGATTCAAAGCTGGTGAAACTGGCGCTCTCTTGAAGCAATAATTCACTGGGCCCAGGGCAAACTTAGGCCCACATCCCATCCCACAGAGATACTACTTAAAGAAAGAAAAAAATATTTTTCAAATGGCATAGATAGTCTTTAACATTTTACTTTTCTGTCCTTTTTCACTGCGAAATCATGAATGAACTTAAATCATTCTGTTTTGTCTATTGAGTGTGAACTTGCAAGAGAAATTGACTTTAAGTGTTCCTGTGCCATAGAAGATCTGCCATTTTTGTTGAGTGTCAGCTTTCTGAAACTTCTTTTGACTTCTGCCACAGTCACTGGCAATGTGCAAAAAATTCATAAGTCTATGTATATCAGAAATTAGCCAATGAAAGACCTGAAGATGAGGTGAAGTACTATTTCAGTGCTTTCACTTCTGATTGAGCTGTGTGTGTCAAATTAAATTCAAGAGTGCATTCCAATGGTTCCAGAAAACCTGAGAGATGCTTTGTCAATGGACAGACAGCATCAGCACATGCACTCCAGTATGTATCCAACTGGGAATGGAATGACAGTATATCTTATTCAAAGCAAGATGTAAGGTAATATCCAACATTCTTTCCAATATTGCCCTCCATCTTGCAGCTTCTGTAGATATTTGTTTTTGAATCTTACTGTCTACTTCACGTCCACCTGACAGCAACTACTTTAATTCCTTCCACTGGCGGTAGCACATTTACAGTTCTATGCTCATGTCACATTATTATACAGTTTGCTCCATTTTTTCCACAATGGCAAAAACCTCTCACGTTTTGCCAATATAACGCATTGTTTATGTTTGTCTTCCCCTTCAGAAAATAGCCAGTACTGTGTTTGGTAGATAGCACTCCAAACAAGCCAGTCTCCTAGAATCTTCTTTGTTGTTGGAAGTCTTATGTCTGAGAAGAAATTCAGGAAAACTATGGCCATCAACATCTTTGGGCGTTGATGTCACTACCTTCCATATTTCTTAGAAATTGGTACTCTAGATAAAACCATTTTTTTGACAAAACAGAATCTGTAATATGTTTAGGTCACAATCCTGGATCTTTAAAAAACAAACAAAACAACCCTTCCCCCACCCCACCCCACCCTGGATTCAGTAAGTAATGCAGCACTATTCTCTCCTGCTTCTTGCAAACTTGCCTCTGAGACTGGTGGTGGTATTACTTAACCTCTTTGGAAGTCATTTGATTAGAATCATGATTCGTCTGGCTGCTTTTCCATCATAAACTTTCACAGTCTCTGTACTGAAATCACCTTCACCTTGCTGTTTTCATTCATCCAGTTCCCCCCTTTGTGCTTTGCTTGAGCCAGACTGTTGAGAGGCCTTGTCTGTCTGGAAAAATTGGAGGACTGACTGATATCCTCTAGCTTCTTTTCTTTCCCTTTCTTTAAGCTCCTGATGGTTCTGGCTGTCTGATTTGTATTTATAGCCAGACATAGCAGTATGGCACATATATTAATGATACACCAGTGATAAATGCCTTCTTGGCACTCTAGTGATACTGTTCCGTCCCTTGGATCTGATCTCAATTCTTAGCCCTTAGCCCTGGAATTTTGCTTCTAAAACTGCTTCTGATTGGCCCAGGTAAATCTTGCAAGAACTTGTGAGATCTGAATGCCACATAGATACATAGGTACAAATATACTCACTGAGATTATATAGCTAACATTTAGTCAAACAAACATTTAGATTTTAGCCTGAATTCCCCCACCCCGCCATGGTGATTAGCAAAGCAGACAACCATTGCTTGCTGTAGCAGACAAAAAACCACTGGTAACTCCAAGTTCAAATCCAAGGAACAAGTTTATTTCAGTATAGGTACAAAATGTCACAGCCCAATGATCAGTTGCGGATGGCCGGCCAATGAATTGACTGCCTGTACACAGATGAAGGCTGTCCACAAACAGAGGCAAAGATTAAGTTCTTTGTTCACCTTTATACCCAAAATGACATCCTGTTTTTAGCAACACCCCCTCCTCTGATTTGTTATATAATAATATGCATGACCAAATATGAAATTCCACATTACACACTCGATTATCTACTTATTAACAATAACAAAGCTATTAATCTTAGCATTTGACAGGGACTTCCCTTGTTTACTCTGACTGTTTTCATTGTCCTGTACCCAAGTCAGGGACATTCCAAAAATTAAATATGATATTTAGAAAGCAAGAAGGCTTTGTTTATACTCCTTCCCAAAAGGGTTATTGATCACATTAAATTAGGCCAACATTTGTATTGTATATGCATTTGCTTATATATATTGGATCCATTAAGTACACTTAAACCCTTACCATCTTACATGAGGTAAGTTCACCTAATCAGTTTCACTCCTTTACACTCTCCCAATTGAGACCTCATTGGTCCCTAAGAAACATAGGCATCACATTCTTTTGCGAAGAACAGCTTTGATTTTGCATTATTGGTTTTAGTTGCCAGAATTTGAATTACAATTCTCACTTGGCAATACATTTTAACAATGCTATTACAATTACAAGCTAAAGCATAATGAATATATATAGGAACATATTCATGCATTGGCATAAGTTCATATGTTAAATGTAGTCACAATTTTGTTCCATATGTTAGGTAAATAAAAATTTGCTATGTTTTGTTCTGTTTTTTTTTTTACTGTCTCCCACAAGTTGGTTATCACACTTTCCTTCCTTTTAAATACTGTTACAAGGAGATTAAGGCTTAATGGAGGAATAGGCACCATAAATTGTGGGTGAATATCATTCCAAAATTTTGCCTTATTGTCTTGTACCTTAAACCTTCATTAAAACTTGGATAATGTTTAAATGGTACCTTTATTTGTCGATTTTAAACACTTTGCCTTCTTTCATATACCATGCCATAATAGAGCTTTTGCAGGTGAGACCAATCCAACCATAAGTAGTAGTATGATTTAAGATACATTTGGTGTTATTACTGACATGAACCACGTCCACAGATCTTGGATGCCAATTTGGCAGGTAGACTGAGCGGTTTGTGCTCCCTACCACTCCACAAAGTACATCGCTGCATCACAGGTGCAAAGAAAAGTAGATTTTAACTTCTGGCAACATTCCAAATGGGGTTTGACCCCTGGATCATTGTTCTTCACCAACATATGTACCCATGGTAGGTATCACTTTATCATCACAGTATCATTAACCTGCTATAATTGCCCTATAGAGAATTTGACTTACCACAAATTTTTGGGTCAAGGAGGTTGGCAATTGAATTTTTAATATTATTGCAATCAAATTAGAATTATTACTGAACACATTTCAGAGGTTACCATTGCAGAGGCATACCTATATTTTGGACCCTTTGGCTGTGTATTTTTTTGTCTTTGTAATTTGATTTAAATAAGAATATTTGATGAAATGTGGGATAACTTCCTGCTGAAGGTCAATTAATTCTAGCCCCAACTGAGACAGCAAATAGGCTTGCTGTACGTGTCATAACAGTTGAAACATTTGTGAAGCCACCTCCTGTTGCATCAATTATTTCAATAATTTTGCCTACAGTTAACATTATTATTTGGGCCAACATTTTCATCATCTGCACATCTATAATTTCTTCCTTTGTCCCATCTAGGGTTGCCAATTTTGGTTGAATGTATTCCTGGAAGTTTCATCACATGACAATCTTTAATTAAAGATTAATCTGTCATTCCTGGAGACTCCAGGACAATCCTGGAAGGTTGGCAACCCTAGACAAATCCTAATAAGGATGGGACTAAGAACTTGGTTAGCTCATGTTTGATATTCCCACAGAAATTTAGTGTCACGTGTATTAACACCAGAACCAGCTAATGCTAACCACTCACTGAGATCCCTTTTCTGTCTTATGGGTCCTTGTTCTTCCTGATCCAATGCAACCTAGATGCTCTTCTAACCAATATTCAGGGCTGGGCTGAGAATCAGAGAGCTGTAACTGGCTGCCTGACAGCCCTGCCTCTCTGCTGCACCCAGCATAAGCTGAATGCCGCAGAGAATTCTGCCCTAAGTCTTTTAACAGATGTTAGCCAACACAGTGTTGTGATACACAGAGAATACTATTAGAGAGGACTGGTGTACCACAAACTTGGAGTCCAGCACTGTAGACACTACAAGCATTAGTTTCTAAAGCTTCTACCTGAAGTGGGTCCCCATGAACACATACACTTCCTTGTAATGGGCAATTACTTTAATAGGACGGGCATAAACTAGCCTGCCTTGAGTGAGAGCAGTCACAGCGAGAAGCAGCATGAGTCCTATATTCACACTGCCACGTCACTCGCTCACTTTACCACTACTTCTGAGGACATAGTTCATGGTTCTGTAGTAGGCTGAGCCACTCTTTTCTAGTGAATTATGGGAGAAGAAGTCTGTTCTTGCTGGGCACAGAGGGGAATTGTGGGAAGGCACTGGTGGACTAGTGGCATTCAGGTACAGCTAGCCTGCATTCTCAATAGAGTAGTCCTGTTAACAACTGCCAAGTTGTGCTGACTTGAACTTTAGCCTATTGCCCTTGATAGGCCAGCAAAGTTGAGTTAAAAACACCACCACAATCAAGTTAAGGATTTCTGCCTGTGGATAGGACTCAAATTAGGAGCGATACTTGAGTGAGTAATAACTTTGCAGTGAAGACAGGTTGAAAGAGGTAGAAATACCCTAGTCACAATTACTAGCCCATCTCTAGGAACCATCCTGTCCAATTAAATCTAATTTAAATTTAATTTTCATACATTTCCTTTTGTTTTACTATAACTGAACTCCAGGGCTGTGTGTGATACAGGAGCAGTGGGCTAAGGTAAATTGAGCTACACTGCTTCTTTGGGGATGAGGATTTCTGTGGATATCCAGTGGTCAGGGCTGGATACCACAGGGGGACACTTTGAAGGTACTCAGGCTGGGGTGCATCTATTGCCAACCAGCAAGATTGGGATAGCCCAGAGGAGAGTGCTCAAGTGGCTGGCAGGCTAGTTGTGCAAGGGAACTAACACCCCAATAGCACAGGCAAGACTTCCTCACTCTGGAGGCAAGTGGCAACAAGGTAATTTTCATCCCTGGGAGAAGTGTCACAGTACCAAACTGCCCAGTAATGGCTAGATCCTTTCCCATGAGGTCAGTCAGGTTAGCAGAAGGTACCCAATCATGAGCCAACAGTTTCTTGCAATACCCATAGTTACCTTTGTGAGACACTATTACAGTTCTAAGAATGAACACTAATGTTAATGTACCACTGATACATAGAACTATCCCTGTAGTTTCCCCTCATATTACATAACAATAGGTGTTAAACTGCTATTAATTTAAAAAGGGATCACTGGCTACAAGTGCTGTGTTGTTGGTATGGTAAGCATAGTGTAGGAGTGCATGGCCCTCCCTCCCCATCAGTCTCTGAGAGAGGCCATGTCCCCATAGGTCCTAGCAAGGCAAGGGGCACTGGAGAATTAGCAGTCTCTAAGGCCCTGACCCTCTAGGCAGGGCCAAGCACCCACCAGTTTAGGGGCTCAGGCCCTCTAGGCAGGGCTGAGTGCCAGCTGGTCTGATGTCTTAGGTCTTGCAGACAACAGAGAAATGCAGGCCTCTTGGCCTAAGGTAGGGAGGCTACCACCTCAGGAATGGCATTGGCAGCAGGGGGCATGGGAACCTGGGCCCACTCTACTTCACCAGGTCCCAGCCCAGGGCCCTAACAGTGGCAGAGTGTTCCACCACTAGGTCAGCAGGTATCCAACAGAAACACGCTGACCAGTTCTGTGGCAAAAGCAGAACCAGCCTAAAGTCTGATATCCCTGGCTACTTCCTACACTCCCCTCACTGTGTACTTGTATCTCGGGGTTGTCCTCCATCTCCCCAGGGTACACCACCAACAGCAGTCCCAGTAGCTCCTCGCATCCTGGTTGGCTGGCAGCTCTAGCAGTTCTGGTGAGTCCTCAGTGCTGCAGACATCCTCTTCAGGCTCCTGCTCCAGCAGTGGGTGGGAAGTGTCTGTTTCCCTCGGTGACTCCAGCCCAACTGAGCTGCTGGGCCTACCCTTTATACTTCTTGTCCCGCCCCTCTGCTTCCAGCTGGGTGGGTGTGAGGGTCCTGGCTCCGCCCACCAAGAAGTGGGCAGGAGGTTCCTCCCTGTTAGTCTGAGAAAGGCTACACCCCCTCACTACAATAGTTTAACACTATACTCAGCTACATAAAACCGCAAAGGTCTTATAAATATTAGGCACGACACAATATTTGAATATTATATTTCATGTTGGAAAAAGTACTCTTGTGTTTTCACTCCAAATTCTTCTAAAACTTAGTTGAAATATGTGGCACAAGCAACATGTAACAATGGGTGGCAAATCGGGGATATTTACAGGTTCTTAAAGCTTAGGTTCAAAATATGGTTTGGTTAAAGGTGACAAATTTTCACTCTTTAAGATGCTTTGTATATTTATGGTGCTATAGACAAATAAGCAGCAGCAGGGTGTGGAAGTAGAGCAAAAACTGACAGGGATTTGAAGGGAATTTTAATGCAAACAGGTTTTTTTTTTTTTGGTCAGCAAGAGTCAGGCTAGCCATTAGCCCAACAACACGAGATTTGTAGAAGCAAGAATTGTGTAAGGCAAATAAAAAAAAAAAAAAGTGTGAGAAGTTGTTGCAACCTTGTGTAGATAAGTATGAAATGTAGACTAGAGTTTAAATAGATGTAAAAAATAAAATATTAGGATAACCTATGTATAAACAAAATGCAGCTGTTGCTCATTATTGTATGTAACACAAGGTATAAATTCTTGCTGTAATTGTTTACCTGGAGAGAGACCTGCTTAGAAGGGGGAAAACCCTGTGTCCTAGTGCACTCTCTCCCTCTATGCAATTGCTTAAAAATAAAGTATCTAACTTTGCTCCACCCAACCAGAAAGTAAGAACTCTGTTTTTTTCCAACAAGGGAGTTGAATCTTGGCTTTAGGTCTCAGCTGAGTACTGACAAATTTATTGCTGGAAACCAGTCTGTTTCACCTGTTTGTTAGTATGGTTAAGATGGGTATTGAACTTATAACAATGTGTTATAACAATGTGTTTAGACTTTATGAAATGATTATAAGTGGCTGCATTAATGTCACTTATAATGTCTGTGTCCCATGCTATAAGGCAGTGGTTCTCAAAAAATGTTTGTTGACGGATCCCTTTTCAAATGCAATGTTAATCATGGGCCCCCAAATGAGGAAACCAATTGACAAAAGTATGTGTGTACTTCACATAAGCACATACTATTAGCAATGCTTTAAGAAAAAGAGTATAAGAGTACTTACAGATATCACTGAGATGGGTGTGCCGGCTTCTTACTGCATTGGTGTAATGGTTGACAAGCAAACTTGTAAATCATTATACCGCTGCTAGAAGGGAATACTTACGTGTTTGCTATATAACTGTAGAATGTGTGTTCTGAACTATGTAACTCACCAAACAAGAAAAAACAAACACACAAACAAACTTTACCTAGTGCAAAATGCTAAAACCCTATGAACGGTATTAGTCCTTCCTCATGGGCAAGAGGTATCAAAACTAAAATGGGCCAAAGTCTTTATATAGAGACTTTCCTAATTGCCCCTATACACCCACGACACTGCTACATGCAAAAGGGTTTGTCCAATCATCTTGAATTCTGGAAGAGGGAGATGGAAAATTTTCCTTCTCTCTTTTGCTGTTTGGACTCTCACAGGGCTGGAGCTACAAAACGGAAGAAGAGAGCCCTAGGATCAATCTGGGTTAGCTCTAAAAGACATTCAGTGCTGAATGATTGCTGAAACTTTGTCACCTTTTGGAACCATAGACTGTAACTCACTTGTGTATACATGCTTGCCTGCTTTAATCTGTAAATAACTCTCTCATTTCTTATTCCTAGTTAATAAATCCTTAGTTTACTATAGGATTGGTTACAAACATTGTCTTTGGTATGAGTCCTGAGGTACAAATTGAGCTGGGGTAAGTGACTAGTCTCTTGGGACTGGAAGCAACCTGAATCATGTGTGATATTTGGGGTATAGCAACCAATTATCACGAGGTCCAGATCACCTGTGTGGCAAGATAGACTGGAATGCCTAAGGGGACGTCTGACTCCGTGGTAAGGCTATTATAGTACTTCAGGAGTTCATATTTGTTATTGGGTTGGTGAAATTTAATTATAGAACATACAACCCGTTTGGGGTGTCTGCCCTGCTTTTTAACAGCCTGCCCTGAGGCTGGCACTCACAGCCATGAACCACTCTGGACAGAGTGACTGATTATAAAAGAAGATATGAATAGTCCAGAAAAACAAATAAGAACAAACGGTGGAAAAAAGTAATCTGATGTGCATTTGATTGTTTGATATTCTGGTGAATATGTATATGGACATGAGAAGTGCAAGCTATGTATGTGAACAATTCCTTCCAAGGAGCACATGATGGTAGAATTTTCCTTCCTTTTCCCATTTAAAATATGTCATGTCTCATTTGCCCACCTCTCCCCCCACTGGAAAATACTGCAATACATTCAGTATCACTGGATTAACTGAATTTGCTCTTTTTCTGCTTTGCTGAATATTTGCTTCTTTTAAAATTTCTATAGGAAAGTCATGTAAATGATACTGAATGGATTTCAGTGATTTGAGGATCATCACTGGATGGAAAAGAAAAGGTCTTAGAGCTGATCTAATTTCCTTTAGGAATAAACTTCTCCATATAAATACGCTGAACTACTCAATATGCCAGTAAATCAGGGTAACGAACCTTGCTGCAGTTCAGGACTCAGAAACAAATATAAATAGTTTGCTTTGTGTCTAAACTGAAGACAAGTATTGGATCTAAAGCTTTTTTAATTTAAATGTCTGATATAGTATATTGCGACACAATCGTTTAATTTAGGTTAATGTCACTTTTAATTGTTTTAGACTAAATCAAATTGTGAGATGTAATGTAAAATGAAATGGCATGTGGTAAAAGCACACACAACTGTTTCCATTAACTTTTCATTCATTGTTCAGGTAAGATCCTGGCCATACTGACATCTATGAGACTTTTGCCATTGACTTCAATGATGCCAGGATTTCACCCCTATAATTTGGGCACCGCTTTTTTTAAAGCTACTGCACCAGAAGTTTGACATGATTGACAGGAAATTTAATTTTCTAAAAGTGAGCAAATCAGAGCATCACATGACTTGTTCAGTACTGCTCAAAAATGTGCAAATACAAAGCAGAGCTGTGACTACAATAAATTCTGGGGGCAGGAGAAAAATATGAGGACAAGTTCCATTCGGTTCAGACAACTTTATACAACTGAAACCCACTGTACTGGGAAAAAAATAGATCTCAAATTACTACAGAAATGCTTTCAGTCCCATGCATTAGCAAAAATGCTGTTGGGGCATGACAGAGTGGAGGGCGTGAACAGGTGAACCTGCATTCTGATCCCTCAGATGCTAATTAATTCCCCAGAGGAAGCTGATTGGGGGTAATTATCTGATCAGGCTGGCCAGCTGGGTAGGATAAGGAGCCAATTAGCCCATCAGCCCAAGTCTGATAAACAGGCACAGGAAGGCAGTGCTGAGGGAGGGGATCAGGGCTGGCTGAGCTGAGCTACATGGTGGTCTCAGTGGAGTAAGAGCTGTTCTCCTCAGGCTCTGAGGAGAGGGTCATAGCATTGTAGATATTGTAAATAAACTGGTGCATAGGGATTGTTGTGGTAATGGTGGAGGGAATTTAAAATAAAAGTGCTGTGAATGCATAACCACTGGAGTCTGTGCAGTTTCTGTGGGGAAGAAACAGCAGTGAAGTCATGCCCTGTTACGGGGGGGTTTGAATTAAAAGAATTAGAATCGTAAGATTTAGAATACAAGATTCTAAAGAAGGTGATTGACACACAGGATGGCAGTAACTATTCCATTCTGAGATCTTTAGATAGTCACTTTAGTTGTAATGCTTATCTCCAGGAAAGGAGATTTAGTGTGAATATTTAGCTATGGCCCATAAACAGCAATATTTGCCAATTTACTGCATGCACAGAATGATTACCCCGCTGAGAACTTGGGGCACTTAGTAGGAAGGGTTTCATCCAGTAGCAAACTTCATAGATGTTTTGTAAATAATAGAGAGAAGTGGCCAAAATCTGATGTGCAGTTCCACCAATGGGGGATTACTCCAGGCCCAGAGGAGGTCACCACCACTCTCCTTTCTTTATGGCCAAATGGGAGGGAATCCTATATTTCTTTTATGTTATAACATGGGATCACCATGGAAAAGGGTGAGAATCACTGCTTTGGATTTACAGTACATTAGTGTATCTGAGTTTTGCGTCTGTCCCAAGAATTTTTGTTTTTCAACATGAAACTTTCCTAGGTGGTCCAGAGCGTTACAAAATGGATATGTGTCTGGTTGAAGAAAAATCCTTCTAGAATTAGGAATCCTAGGAGGAATGTGCTAAAAACAAACAAACCAAAAAACACACAGTTTTTTACTGAGAAGACAATGCAGAGTTTCAGATTATAAATACGTTGGGACAAGGATTGTGTCTTGTCATGTGCTTGGAAGACAGCTTGGTCATTGTGAGTAGTACTGTAGAACTACTACAATCTAAACAATAATAATAGGTTTACTAGAATCTCCAAATAAATTATTTTTAAAAAGGCAGTCTGGAAAGGTAGTAAACTGCATAAAAGAACATTTTATTTCCCCCTTCAGGGAGCTCAGGATTCCAATGCTGGTATTATCTTGGGTTCTAATCCACTGTTAAGGAACTACTTCTGATAGATCAGGGGTGGACAAACTACGGCCCAGGGGCTGCATTTGGCCCTTCAGACATTTTAGTCCGGCCCTCAAGCTCCTGCTGGGGAGTGGGGTCTGGGGTTTGCTCTGTTCCGGTGCTCCAGCCGGGGATCAGGGGCTTGCCCTGCTCTGCATGTGCCGTGGCTCTGCGCAGCTCCCAGAAGCAGTGGCAAGTCCTCATTCTGGCTCTTACGTGTAAGGGCAGACAGGGGGCTCCGCACACTGCCCTTGCCCCAAGAATCGCCTCCACAGCTCCCATTGGCCAGGAACCATGGCAAATGGGAGATGAAGGGGCGGCACCTATGAACGGAGCAGCGCGCAGAGCCGCCTGGCCACGCCTCTGCATAGGAGCTGGAGGAGGGACATGCCACTGCTTCCAGGAGCTGCTTGAGGTAAGTGCCACCTGGAACCTGCACCCCTGATCCCCTCCCACGCCCCACCCTCCTGCCCAGGCCCTGATCTCCCCCCCCCCTCTCCAAACCCCTCGGTCCCAGCCTGTAGCACCCTCCTGCACCCCCAACCCCTCATTCCCAGCCCCACCCCAGAGCCCGCATGCCCCAGCTGGAGTCCTCACCCCAACCCCCAATTTCATGAGCATTCATGGCCCGCCATACAATTTCCATACCCTGATGTGGCCCTCGCTGTGATAGATAATTAAAAGTGGTGGTTTTTTTGGAGGGGGGAGGGAGACAGGTTTCCTTTAACATATCTGTTAAGGTTTAAGGTGTATAAATATGGAGAGTTTATGTAAATGATTTAATAACATAATTTGCATAATCTGTGGATCGTCACTGCTTTTTACATAAATGACCAAAAGTAATTAGTTTACAACAAATTTAAGTTCAGAACATAAAGCCCACTGTCCGTTTCTCCATCCATCCATCCTCAGTTCTTTCTAACTTTCTTCATCTCAATCACAGGTACTGATTTTTTCCCTTACTAGAAAAGATCCTGGGAGGGGCCTGAAAGCTGTTCAGCAGATAGCTCACCCTTATATCCACTATTGCACCAAGTCATCTCTCATGTGGGAATCAAGGGTCATGTGTAATGCAACAAAGTTGAATAAGAATTTTACATGGTAACAATAAGCAAACAAAATCTGTATTGTCCAATGAGATGCACAGACAAGGTGCCACTCAGAGTGTGCATGGGGGAGTTTAAAGATCTGGTGGGGTATTGGCCCTATCTGCACAAAGACTGGGCTGTGAACCTAAATATCCTGGCCAAATCTCAGTCGGGGGTGGGGGGGAGGGAGAAATCTACTCCCTTGCCTCCCCCTTAAAATTCTCTTGCAGTTGCTTTTCCCCAGCACAGCCACCTATGTTTCCCCCAATCAACAACCCATTCCATTACCAGATGCCGCTGCTTGTATTTACTGAACGATAGTGGCCCACTACCAGAGACGGCGTTCCCTTGCTTCTTCCAGACCTATGGCTCTTTCCTGTTACAAGCACCTTGCTAGGGCTGGCTCTCTTTGTACCTTTGGTTCTAGGGTTCTCTCAAGTCATACTCTGCTGCACAAGGGCCCCAAGGATAGATGTGAAGGTGGATAATGAGATAATTTCCCCGACACTTATGGAGAGAGCCACCCAAACATGGGCGGGGGGCAACACGGGAAAAGGCACAAAGGTACTTTTTTGAAAATTTAACAAGTGGACAATGCAGTCTGGCATCTTGGGCTGATCAGAGGCGAAAGTTGACAGCTCAATAGCAAATCAAACATGATAGGCAGAGTGGGGATAGACTGGAAAAGACCTTGAAAGTGAATACAAGCATAGGGTTACCATATTTCAGCACGGAAAAAAGAGGACGGGAGGAGCCCCGCCCCCGTTCTGCCCTAGCCCCGCCCCCGTCCTGCCCTAGCCCCGCCCCTTCCACTCCCCGCCCCCCTCAGAACCCCAACTGCCCCCCTCAGAACTCCAACCCTCCCCCTGCTCCTTGTCCTCTAACTGCCCCCCAGGACTCCACCCCCTACCTAAGCCTCCCTGCTCCTTGTTCCCTGACTGCCCCCTCCTGAGGCCCTCCCCCCATCCTAACTGGCCTCCTAGGACCCTACCCCCTACCTGTACCCTAACTGCCCCAACCCTTATCCCCACCCCCACCCCAGACAGACCCCCGGGACTCCCATGCCCCATCCAACCACTCCCCACCCCCTGATAGCCCCCCCCAGAACTCCCGACCCCATCTAAACCCCTCTGCTCCCTGTCCCCTGACTGCTCCAATCTCTCTCCCCACCCCTGCCCCCTGACAGCCCCCCCAGAACTCCCAACCCCCCCCTCGCTCCTTGTCCCCTGACTGCCCCCCTCCTGGGACCCC
>NW_020664463.1:14200459-14217039 GCF_002925995.2 Terrapene triunguis | reverse complement strand
CCCCCCCCTCGCTCCTTGTCCCCTGACTGCCCCCCTCCTGGGACCCCTGCTCCCAACTGCCCTCCAGAACCCCACCCCCTACCTAAGCCTCTCTGTTCCTTGTCCCCTAACTGCCCCCTCCTGAGACCCTACCCCCACCTGTACCCTGACTGCCCAAAACCTTATCCACACCCCCAGAAAGCCCCCCCGAACTCCTGACCCCCCCCCCGCTCCCTGTCTCTTGACTGCCCCCTCCAGAACCTCCCTGCCCCTTCTCCGACCCCCTTACTCTGCCGCTCAGACCAGCGTGCCGGGGAGGAGCTCCAGACTGCCGGTGCAAACGGCTGCCTGGTGATCTGCAAATGCAGGGAGGGAGCGATCTCTGCTGCAGGGGAGAGGAGGGGGAAGCGGGGGAGGGGCTCTCTGGCTGTCGGAGCCCCATGTAAGTGGCACCATCCTGCCGGCCGCCCTGTTAGCCGCGCGTGCTCTGCATGGGGGGGGAAGTCCGGACATTTAGAAATTCCCCCCGGACGCTATTTTTAGCTCTAAAATCCGGACATGTCCGGGGGAATCCGGACGAATGGTAACCCTATGCAGCTTATGTTTGATGCAATAGAGAAAGGGGAGACAGTTGGTGGTGCAAAGAGAGGACTGACATAATCAAAGTGATGGGCTAGGAAAATTATTCTGGCAGCAGCATTCCCAAGTGGATATGAGCAGAACAAGATTGCATTTGTCAATGCCAGAGAGAATGATGTTGCAGTAATTGAGACGCAAGATGAGGAGAACCTGGACAAGAGTTTTAGCTGTGTGGATGGATAAGAAAGGTCGTATCTTAACAATGTCATACAGAAAGACTCAGCAAGATTTAGGTAGCGCCTAGATGTGAGGACCAAACAACATGAGAGGAGGATACAGGCCCATTGTATTGCAGTCTCAGAGAAAATGGACCCCTGTAATTACCATGCCAAGTGCCACTCCCTGCCTGTTCTTATCTCTCTATTACAAATGGTGAAAAAAGGGATTTAAAAATTAATGTCAAACAAAAATACAGTAGCTGTGTTGGCCCTGATACTGTAATAAATAGAGGCCAAGAAATTGGAGTAATGTGGAATCTCATAACCTCATCTTCTATATGTTGTAGTCTTCCTGACAGAGCAGTTATGGGTGGCAATCTATGACTAGAAAGAGGTGGGGAAAACAAAAAGCCCTGACAGTGCTCAGTATTTAGTGGATTTGGTCTTGGCAAAAACAACAAGAAACACCCCCTCTGAGCCCCCCAGATTCTAAGAGAATGTCTACAGTGGAGCAGGTGGTGTGATTTCCAGCTCAAGCAGACATATCAGAGCTAGTGCACAGATAATAGCAGTGTAGCAATGGCTGCATGGGCAGCAAGATGAGCCAGTCACCTTGAGTACAATCCCATATGAACCCCTAGATCAAGGGTGGACAAACTGTGGCTCTTTTACAGTTAAAGTGCAGCTTATAGAGCCCCCCCACACACACCTCCCCCATTCTCCACCTACCAGACTTGGGGTGGGGGTGCTTAGGACATGTGCCTTACAGCAGGATGGTGGGGTAGTGGCTTTTGCCCAGTGGGGAGGGTGGTCTCAGGGCTTCAGCCCTTCGGGACACACCTACCAGGGCTCAGGGCTTCAGCAGGAGTGGCGCTGAAGGTCTGAGCCCCATCAGACGCCTCCTGCGGGGCTGAAGGCCTGAGCCCCATCAGCTGTGCCCTGGCTCTTGAACTTCTGAAGATTGGCATATGTGACTCGGCAGGTCAGTAAGTTTGGCCACCTCTGCCCTAGATATATATTCAGGGCAGCGAGCCTGTCCTGCTACCCATACAGCTGTGGCTACAGTGCTCTTTTTAGCATGCTAGCTCTGACTGAGCTAGTGTGGGAATGTCTACTGAGCTGGAAATTACACCCCTAGCTCCAGTATTGACATACCCTTGATGGCAATGATAACGCCTTGATTTTAGGGACGGAAGGACTTACTTGCAATTAAATTCTTAAAACTCAGAACAGGTATTGGGGCACTTCAAATAAGATCGAAAATTAGCCACACAGAACTGACTATGCAAAGGGATTTGTGTTCTGTGGAATGTCCTGTTTTCTACAGGTACCTAAATTACTCCATCGTAAGCTTTGAAAGTTGAGAGAGTTTTGATACGAATGTGGACTTGACAGTTTGGAATAAAACCTCTGAATTAGTCTCAGAAAAAGCTGTCAGACTCTCCTAGTGCTTGAAATCTAAGGACACTAAGGGGCCTATTCGCCTGTCATTTATGCCACATACAGCTTTGGGTGTCATTTAAAGCACGAGTCATCTTGTCACTCCCAGTTTATGCCAATCAATATTCTTCTATTAGAAAATGAACAAATTTCACATTATAATTGTGCAGAAAAGGAAATAAGGTTGCCTCTGAACATGGGTCATTTCTCCATATGAACTAATTGACATTAGTTCTTCCAAAAGTTTAATTTAAAAGTTCAGTTCAATTTCCTATCTCCTGCCCCCAAAATGTGTGTGCATAAGCAGAAATCAAGGCACTATTAAAGTGGAGAATATGTAGACCTATTTTTTTTAAAAATTACACCCAAGGCAAATATGCAATCAGTGTCATTTTGCAAAGTTTTAAATGCAGAACACATATGTTTACAGAAACAATATATGTATTCTGCATCTAGCCCCAGTGATGTAGGGATCTGCAACTCTATTCTTCTCCCTAGCTAGGCAGGATAGTCAGCTCTCCCACTCATATTCTCCCTGTAAGTTCCCCACAGTGTCTTACACACACCCCCAAACCACCAACCCCCTACATTCACTTAATCCCCATTTTTCCTCACTTTCTCCTCAGTCTCCTACTCATCATATTCTCCTTCCGTGCCACATTCGTCAGTGTGCTTCTTTCTCCCCCTAGCATCCTCCTCATCCACATGACCTGACTCCTCATAACTTCTGGAGCAGTTCGTTACCACATTCTTCCCTGGTTTTTTCTCCCCCAAAGTCCCATTCCTTGGCTCCTCCACATTTTTCTGTCCTCTGCCTGGCTTTCACATGGTGATTAACGGGCCACCATTTTCCCTGAAGGCAGCCTGGCTTCAGCCCCTGTGAAAAGCTGCCTAACTTTATGCCCTGAGGTTTAATAACTTTGGAGTACAATTGCTGTTAGTGCTCATGCTAACAATGTTCATTATCTGAATCCCTATGTAACCTATCAAATGCTCTGCCATTAAAAGATCATAGTAATAAATTACATTTTTAGAGAGAGAGAGAGAGAGAGAGAGAGAGATTTCCTCCCAAGCTGTGTACTTGTTAATATTACTTCCACCCGCAACTTGTCTCAAGTCTAAGACCTTAAACTGCATTAATCAGTAACTATGGTATTGGTTTCATAATACATTGTTATTTTTAAATTTCACGTAATGTGATGCTTTGAGTTTTACAGCAGTTCACTTGTGCATACCTACCAAACAGGGGTGAAGTTTACAGTACTTAAATGCCAGAGATACTGGAAACATGCTGTATAACAGGTAATTGCTTTAACGTGTGCTAATCCCTTTAGATGGTGATATGCTTTATAATAATCCCTTGACAAGGCAGGAAACCTATTACATGAATGAGAAACCCACATGGAAAACAATGAAATAAAGTGCCCCAAATTTTCTCTTCACACTTATGCTATGCCATCAATGAAGGTATAAATTAAACCCAGTTCCTGTAAGGGGTGTTGTATGGATTAAAGCTGTGTTTCATCTATTTCTGTCATTGCTAACACAAAGTTTGTTCCAGTTCCCACTGTAATCAATTGCAAAACTTCCTCTAGTTTCAATGACAGCAGATTCAGGCCTATAATGAAGTTACAACTTATTCTAGATTTGATGAGTCAAATTCTACTTTCCTAGGCATTTGTGTAGTTGAGAGGAGATTCTGCTTGATAATAAAAATAATTATGCAGAAATTTAGTGAAGTTTCATACTACAATGAAACAAAACAAGAGGGATCAATTAAAAAAATTGTGAGTAAACATAAATAGAGCAAGTGGACTTATAATGAATGTCTGCAGTGGAACAGAGTCAATCATATACATTCACCCTGAATGTCATCATTTCCTAATTTTGAGTACTTAACCATGAAACCTTAATGCTGTATAATAGATTCTGGAATCTAATTGTGCTGAATATCTGTTTTGATATAAGCCCCCTGCAATTCACCACCATTGTAATTTTCATATTGCTTCAATACATAGTACATATTGAGTAAACGTAAGGGCCAAACTGAACTCTGGAACAAAGATAGGTAACTCTATTGAAATTAAACTACTTACACCAAGATTGGCGTATGGCAACAGCTCTTCATAATTTTCATTTCCTAGCACAGTGCAGCTGGAACTTCTATTTTAATTAACTTAACATGAAATTTTAAAAGAGGTTTTAACCACTCATTTTGGATAGTTTTCACACAGTGAAGTTGAATACGGAACATATATTAATTAAATGTATAGCTCAGTAATCTCTATACAGTGTGTGTCTACGATTAAGTTTTTTCAATAAATAGATAATGCAATGCATCTATTAAAAGAATAAGAACCCACATGTGACATACTGAAATATTATTGTTTCTGTAATAAGATTAACTATCCATTTATACCAAGAATATTTAAAAAGATGGAACTATTCTTAAATTAATTCTAGCAAAGAAATAAACCTGGCATTATACCAGGCATCTTTTGCCTAGTTTTACTGCTACCATCCCTCAATTGTTTAAATATCCAGTGGACTCTGCACACGGATCACGGACTCCCAAAACTATTCACATTAGGACTCCCTTTTCCATACCACAACCATCAAACCCCCACCACTTAGGCAGGGCCACCCTCCTGTTTAGTAATATGGGAAGGACAGGGTCACCATGTGCCTTATCCCCCCGTTTGAAAATCCTTGCAGTATATATTTCAGTATAGACAAGTGTATACATAAAGAAAGCAACCTCCCTCAAGAGTTCATCTTGACTCCAGAGCATACCACTTATTTTACTTGTTTCATAAGATGTTTCCATTTTCATTTTGACCTGACTACTATTATGGCCCAATGGATGGATCTCTGATCATTTTGATCCTGTGTCTAGTACATTCTTCCATGCACTTGAATATTTGTGTATGCCAAGTCTGACACCAGTACCAGTGGAAGCTTAAAAGGTGCAGCAAGCTTTTCAATCTTGTCATTAAGTGTAGTATGCCAGAGGCCAGCATTTTAAGTTTTGGTCCAGAGCACCAGAAAGGGTTAATCCATTACCACTTCCAGGACTGTAATGGACTTTTTGGCACTGAAGAAATCAATCAAACTGGTTCTGTTCAGAGTTGTTTTTATTACTTGACATACTTTGTTCCCTTTAAGTTTTAGTGGCTCTTCTCCAAAATAAACAATAAGTCAAGGAGAGGACAAAGCTTGAAAGAAAAAAGTGCTATATAAATCTGTTCAAAGCACATCCTGCCTAGTTAGCATCAAGTTCCCTTCCAAACAGAAAAATAGGAACTGCTCGCAGAAATTTGAGATTTTTCAGGCCAGAATTTAAAGAGCTCAACTTCCATTTAGACACCAAAGTAAGTGACCAGCACATTGAGTGCTGAGCTCTTCTGTGAAATCTGTCTGTAAGTGTCACAGTGGGAACTGAAGTCTTCTGAAAATCTGACCCCAATTATGGGTGCACTAAGCCCTTGAAAATCTGGCCTCAAATCCATAACTCTATGGCACTTCAGAACATGTGGTGGAGAACAAAACCAGAAGGATAGACAGATGACCTAATAGATCTTTTCCAGCTTTGACTTCTATGAAAGCTATTGTCATTAACAGAAAGAATTGCATTATATTGGATGTTTCACCACTGCTTGCAATTATGTTTATAGGGTTAATGGCTATTTATTTCACACTAGAGATGATTGTTTGCAGTGTTGTTGAAGCCATTGGCCCAGGATAGGAGACACACATGGTAGGTGAGGTAACAGCCTCTCTTAGACCAAAACCACCTATGGTGATGAGAGGGGTAGGTAGTTGAAAATGCACCTCTCTGAGGGGCAGTAGCTAGGTTGATGGAAGAATTCTTCCGTCAATGTTACATGATCTACACTGGGGGTTAGGTTGGCCTACTTATGAGTTTACACCCTTAAGAGATGTAGCTATCCCAATGTAAGTTCCCAGTGCAGACCAGCCCTAAACTAAATACATGCTGGGACAGATTGAACCCCTTATATTAAACACGCTTGCTGTAGGCGACCCCTTAAAATGAAGTGGGCAACTAAGGTTTAGAAACCAGTAGGTTGTGTCAAAAACTGTTGTAGTGAGCCATGAAATCAATCTTGAGTCCTGGTTTTTAGTGTCTAGAAGAGTTATGAATTTCAATTCCCAGGCTTGTCTTCTGAAGTGTTTTGAAGGTTTCCTTTGAGGATGAGATTGAGAGCTCAGCTATGAAGTGATAGCTTTGTGAAAAGTGTTCACCCACAGATGATATGGTGTTTTTAATCTTTTATCATTTTTCTGAGTGAGTTCATTAGAGAGTGTAGTGATTGGCTGGTTTCACCCACATAATAGTTGTTGGGGCATTTGATGCACTGAGATGAGCGAGTTTACATAATGAGTTTTGCCTTATTAACTGTTCCTAAATCTACAAACATAGCATATTTCTTGAATGTATTAATTATTCTAAACTTTTCATTAATTACTTCTGTGAATAATCCCAAACTGTGAATATTATAGTCAAATTCAAAATTTATGCTGTGAATTATGGAAAGACTTGTGCAGTTAGACACACTGAATATTGAATTGTACATTTGAAGGTTCACACTGTATGGGTTAGTTACCCTTACATAAGTCATACGATCAAGGAACAGAAATAGTGCCCTGTGATTTATGTAAATAACAAACACACGGCAAATTGCAAACTGATTTTATAATCAAGTCTGCACTTTGAAGTTCCCTTTTGGCAAATAAGCATTTGATCTAAAAATGCACTTTCACAAGGATTTGCACTAGCAACACTTAAGTGCACAAGTGTTCCCGGAAAATAGTGAATCCAACCGAATCAAAATTTACCTTTAATAAGAAGTTTCATCCCTGGAATAAAGAGAGGTGTTTCCACTGCTGCTTTCTCCAGCATTTTCTGCCAAGGGAATGCAGTTCTAAAATGTGGCATTGTCTCCACTGAGGGGTAGCTGCACCAGTGCAAACTAGACCAGGTCAGAAAATGGAAGTCCCTTCCCATTTAAAAAACAAAAAACAAAAACAAAAAAAACCACCACCTTGAATAAATTTCTGTCCTGAACCATGATAAAAGGTCAATACTGCAAAATTTTATCATGGGAAGAGATTTCATGGGAAAGTTCCATTTTGGGAGACCTGATACTGAATTTTTTAGCTTTCTGGCTGCCCTCCTAGAAGACTATTGTCAATTTCACTTTCAGGAGGGGAGTGGACAACATCTTATCCTGATGTCAATTATTTTGGCAAAATTGAAGTTTTGCAACAGAAATTTTCAATTTCGGGAAGAGGGTGTTTCCCATTGGAAAGTCATTTCATCGAAAGGTTCCTGACCAGCTCTAGCGCAAACTGTAGTGTACATAAGCTATGGCTTGCACTGGTGCAGTTTTCCTGCTTGAAAATAGGGTAAGTTGCTCAAGTGCAAACTGTGGTTTTCCCTCTATGCATAAGATTTGCATAGGTGCAGTTAAACACCGGTGGCTGGCCACCGATGTCTGAATGGGGGATTTGCCCCAATCACAGTTAAGGCCTTTATCTAGAGATCTATAGGTGTTTTAGAGGTGTTTGCTTCTGCAGCAGCACTGTTATATATGCACAGGGAGCGCTATAGTTTTATGAAGGGAAATGCACTCACCGGGGCTCTGCTTTTAGTACCCATGAGTTATTGTCTAGCGAGGAAAGGATTTGCTTGGGGTTCAGTTCCTCCTTCCTAGAAAGCAGGTTGTCTGTAGCGTACCAGTTCCTGAAAACAAAATAAGAGTTCCTTGTTGCTGCTGACTGTTAGTAATTACAAAAGTTCCTCACCACACAAATACATCACCTAATTTTTCTGGTGACGAGGGTGGGATTCTGTTGAAAATTACAGACAAGCAGCAGGACTTTGGAACTGCCCCAACAGAAAAAAAATTGTTGTTATTTCAAGAATGCCCAGCAAGCATTTGAGTCTGAAGGTGCCATCTTCAAATCTGAACCAATGTTGTTCGCTTGCAACTTGAAATGGCCGCACTGGGACACATTGAGAACTTCGATATAAGTCAACCTGAATCATGGGATAATTATTCAGAAAGACTTTCTTATTATTTTGAAGCAAATAAGATAGATGACCCTGAACAGAAATGGGCCATTCTCTTGATAGTCTGAAGGGCCAAGACATTCGACATTATACGATTGCATATTGCGCCTGCTTTGTCCAAGATCAACACATACAACAAAATCATAGCTTTGCTGAAGGCACATTTCTCACTTACACCAGTGGTTCTCAAACTGTGTGAGTAAGGACCCCAAAGCCCAAGCCCCACCGTCCATGGCTGAAGCTTGAGGGCTTCACTCCTGGGTGGTGGAGCTCAGGTTCTGCCCCCTCCCCGCACTTGGGGCTGAAGCCCTTGAGCTTTGGTTTTGTCCCCTTCCTCCCCGACCCTGGGCAATGGGGCTCAGGGGCAGTGGCGCTCAGGCTTCGGTCCCCCCTCCTGGGGTCATGTAGTAATTTTTGTTTTCAGAAGGGGTCACAGTGCATTAAAATTTGAGAATCCCTGATCTACACCATCTGTCATTGTTTGGAAATTTCAATTTCATGAACGAAGTCAATGAGTTGATGACTGCATTGATGCCTAAATTGCCGAACTGCATCCGATTACTGAACGTGGTAACTTTGGTAATTTTCTTAATGACATGTTGTGAGATGACCTTGTCTGTGGAGTTCAGGCTGAATCACTTCAATGCTGTCTCCTTCCTGAGCTGAATTTGACATTTGCCGTCACTCAGGAAAAGGTCTTGATGTCCAAAACAGAATCACTGCACACTAAGGAAATTTATGTCACGACAACCAACATGAAGGCTGGCCATCAAGATCAAAAAGATGATTGTCCTCGACAAACAATGGGAAACTCAATCACATTAATATCATTGGACAAGATTAATCGTCTAAACATCTACTTATGCTGCAAAGGACAGCATCAATGCTCTGCTTGTAGATTCAAAAACTCTGAGTGATTCAGCAAAAAGAAAGGTTACAGCGAGAGAGTTTGTCAATCAAAGGTCAACAGTGTAAGGACTGAAGCAAAAGGACTGTAATAAGCATTCTCATCCTCAAGTATCAATGGTTCCTTTGACAAAGATATCAAGAAGCTTTTCAATATTCAGAGCATCTGTGACAAGGAATCTTGAGGTTCTGAAATGTTCGCAATAGTGTTCATCAACAGCCATGACTGCAAAATGGAAGTAGACTATTGTTCTGGAGTATCGATCATCACTGAAGACACATTTTGTTGGGGTTTTTTTCAAATTGTCATCCCAACTTGTAAAGTCAGTCATGCAACCTTCAGCACTACAATGGACAAAATGTTGACCACATCAGAAGGTGTGATGTGAATGTTTGCTACAGCTCTTTCCATGCAAGATGTCCTTTTGTGACGATGAGAGGCAAACATAAAAGTCTCTTGGGTAGATTCTCTGTTGGGAATCAGCATCCAAGGTGTCCATGTCATCAATGAAGAGCAACTAAGAAAGATTGTTGACAAATTCCCTCAAGTGTTTTCTGAAGACCTGGGAGCTTACAAGGGGCCGCCAATGTTGTTGAACTTGGATTCAACAGTCATGCCAATCCACATGAAGGTCAGAAACGTACCTTTTGCCTTAGGAAGATGGATGCAGAGCTAGAGCATCTCATTGCACAGGGAATCTTTGAGCCACTTATGCATACAAAATGGGCTAACTTGACTTTACCTGTACTCAAGCTGAAGGGCAACATGTGAATCTGTGGAGATTACAAGATATGAACAAGTCTCTAAAAGAGTACTTTTACCTAGTGCCCATGGTTAACCAGCTGCTCACTGCTCTTGTTGCAGGAAGAGTCTTCACAAAACTTGACTTTGCCCAAGCATGTCAACAACTGATTGTTGATGAAGATGCTGTAGATGCACAGACAAGTATCACTCATCAAGAAGTATTTAGAGTCAAGCGTCACCAGTTTGGAATTCCATTTCACTGGCAATTTTCCAACACTTCACGGAAACTCTACTTTCCAGAGTTCCAGGCACTGAACCATATTTTGGCAACATCTTGATTATGGGATAAGCCAGGGATAAACTTGCTGAGTGACTTCAAGAAGATGATGTGCCAATTCGAGAAGTCAGGCTTTCAAGTCAAGAAAGAAAAGTGTGAAATTGAAGCTATAAGTGTTACCTTTTTGGGTTATTGCATAGATGCATCTGGTGTCCACCTGACAGAAAACAAGGTACGGGTAATCCATGATGCCCCTGATCTGAAATCCAGACAGGAACTTCAAGCATTTCTTGAGGTGTGTGATTCTTGTCCAGGAGCATGCGAGCCATTTGCACACATTAGCGTGACTAGGGACAGTTGCCGGTGAGCCTGGTGTCTGCCCCACTGGGCAGGGGAGGGGGTGGCACAGCCACACCAGGAGAGCTGCCCAGGCTGCGGCCTGGCTCCTGTGAGCAGTGGCCTGACATGCTGCTGCTCTCGCCGCTGCGGTTCCTGGCCCAGCTGGGCCATGGCTAGTGACTGGTCTCGCTCGTTGTCATTAGAGCCCTGCAGCTCTGCAGATATACACTTTATATTCGCAGATATCCTCATCTGTGGATATAAATTTTGTGTCCACGCAACAGGCTCTAACAACAACAGAGAGTCCTGTGGCACCTTTAAGACTAACAGACGTATTGGAGCATAAGCTTTCGTGGGTGAATACCCACTTCGTCATACTCTGTTGCTTTTTACAGATCCAGACTAACACGGCTACCCCTCTGATGCTCTAACAACAGAGCATCACGCTAAGTGCTTATGACTACATGCTTGTCCACAAGCCAGGAAAGTCGATTGCCAACACCAACGCACTGAGCCAAATGCCGCTACAGATGCCAGGTAGTGCCATTCCTCCTCCAATGGAAGTTTTGATGTTGGAATCCTTCCCTGGCTCACCTTTTAGGCCAGCCAGGTCACAAAAATGACTGCCATGCTGGCATGCATTCTCAACTGGGTGTGGAGGGGACAGCCCGCTGGGAAACTGCCTGTGGATTTCAAACCATTTTTAAACTGTTATCATAAAAGCTTTCCGCCCCTAAAGGATACCTCTTGTGGGGACATCACGTTGTTATTCCTGAAAGAAGTTGCTGTGTCATCTTAGCTACATAACATGCAGCACATCTAGGAATTGTGCACATGAAAGCATTGGCCAGAAGTTGTCTGGTGGCCCGGAATCAATGCTGACATAGAAAAAAATCAAATGCGTGTAGCATATGCCAAGCTACTCGACATAACCAACTGAAAGCCCCAACATTTCCCTGGGTAGTAACTAAGAAATCATGGTCAAGAATCCATATTGACTTTGAGGGACCCTTTCAGGGAAAGAACTCTGATCATAGTAGACTCTCTGGAAATCCTCAGAGTGATCTTGGTCTCATCAAATGTCTTCTGCAACAATCACAGATCTACATCAACTGTTCACAACGCACGGGTTACCAGATACTATCGTGTCTGATAAATGAACTGCTTTTACCTCTGACGAGTTCAAGGACTTTGCCAAAAGTAACCTCATTGATATTGTCACCATTGGTCCACACTGTCCCCAAACAAATGGTCAGGCCAAATGTATGGTGCAGAAAACCAAAGATGTCATAACGAGGATTATTGAGGGAGACTGACTGAGAAGGCTTGCCAGGTTCCTCAATTGCTCAACATGTCACTCCATGCCTGACTACTGGAGGTAGCCCAGCTGAGATACTCATGGGACATCTTAAAACATGTCTCAACCATCTCAACCCCAGCCTATCTGAGAAATTACAGCACAAACAAGATCAGGCTCTGGATTCCTCCCTGTCATCATCTACCCTGCATTCCTTCACACCACAAGAAGGTGTATTCACTAGAAGTTACGGAGCTGGACCGAGGTGGGTTCCTTCAACATCAAGGTCACCTGTCCCATCTCATACAAGGTCCAGACTACCAACGGACAAGTTTAGCATCACCACTTTGACCAGCTGAGAAGACGCTCATCTCAGAGACTTTAAGGTCAGAAGGGATCATCATGATCATCTAGTCTGACCTCCTGCACAGTGGAGGTCATAGAATCTCACTCACCCACTCCTGTAATAGACCCCTAACCTCTGGCTGAGTTACTGAAGCCCTCAAATGATGGTTTAAAGACTAAGTTACAGAGTATCCACCATTTATACTAGTTTAAACCCGCAAGTGACCCATGTCCCATGCTACAGAGGAAAGTGAACCTCCTCCCCCCAGGGTCTCTGTCAATCTGATCCAGGGGGAAATTCCTTCTTGACCCCAAATATGGTGATCAATTAGACCATGAGTATGTGGGCAAGTCCCATCTCTGAGCAACATTACTCCAGAGGAGCCTTCAAATGTGCCTCATCTAGAGCCAACCATCGATGCTTCATTACCAGTACCGCCCTCAGTCTCTGACATTTTGAGCTCACCAAAGGTGCTACTTGAAGGAGATAATGCTCCTGACTTGCCAGGGATCAAATTGAATCACAGTCACCAAAGACACCTGCCCTGCTGAGCATTGTAGAGAGACCGCAGCGCAGAAGAGAGCACCCACGATGGTTGGATGATTTACGTTGCTTAAGAGGGGAAGGGTGTTATGTATGCATAATGGGCGCTGTAGTTTTATGTAGAAGAATGCACTCACCAGGATTGCTAGTGCTGGTACCCGAAAGTTGTTGTCTAGAGAGGAAGGAATTCATTCAAGGTTCAGTTCAGCTTCCTCCTTGCTAGCAGGTAGTTTGTCTGTAGTTTTTCTGTTCCTGACATAAACAAAATAAACGCCTTCATTGTTGCCGTGACTGAGTAATTACACAGGTTCCTCACCACACAAATACAACAAGCACATTCTCAGCTTTCCTACCCATGCCCCTTCCTGGGCCATCATCATCCTGTAACTGAGTAACCTCCTCCCAGATGCCCTCTTATAGTCTCAGGGCAGCCATGCAAGTGGCTGGCCCCTTGGTTCGCTTTCCCATCTGAGTCCCCAGTAACTCCATGGAAGCATGTGCTCAGGTCTATTAACATAATTTATTAAAAAGTCCCAAAGCATAGTCCATATCACACCAGTATAAGTAGTCTTCAAAATGACATATCCTCTTGGCCATTTTTATAACACATACCACTTTCCAGAGTGTTTTGTCACACCGACTTTTTGTCAGCCCTCCTCTGTCTCTCTATCAGGTCAGCCACCCCAACCCTTCCTTCTCGTGGGAAACCCCTCTCTTAGCAGCAGGAACTCCCATGGCCTCTCCACTGGGAGCCTCTCATGGTTCCTCATTCCTCAGATGCACAACTCTCCACCATGGAAACACCATTGGGTAAGCCCCTCCACCTCTCCCCCTTCCCTTAGGGATCTCTGGCCTTTGACTCCAGCTCTGTGGTTTAGAGCCAACAGGCAGCTCCTTCTGCTGCCACCGCCCTCTCCAACCCTCTGGCCCTGGCTTCTTGGCTTGGAAATGCCAGCCACCAAACCCCTTGCTGCGCTCCTATCTTCAGCCATCTTCCAGGAACCACCTTCCCTCTCTCTGGTAAGTCTCACCTCCTGCTTGGTCTCCTGACTGTCTGCTCTGACACACTGGATCTTACCAGATCTCTTATAGCTCCATAAATGCTGCCCCACCCTCTTAATTGACCCAGCTGGCAGCACCTGGACTGGAACAGAACAGCTGAGCCCAGTTTCACTTAATGGTCCAGCTACCCTGGTACACGTTCACTTTTGGGTTGCTTTGGCTGTCACCCATGCAACTTACACCACTCATGGCCCACACCTCCTCTTCTGGATTTTCTGCCGTAATGAGCTCATCAGCTGAGGTTCTCCTAGGAGAAGCTCTTGAAACCAGGGAGCAAACAAAGCCCAAAATTCATGGGTTTTCAGGTCAGAAGGGACCATTATGACAATCTAGTCTGATCACCTTCACAACACAGGCCATTAAATTTCAGCCACTGATTCTTGCATCAAGCCCACAACTTGTAGCTGAACTAGAGCATATCAAGCTCTTTATTCTGTGAAGTTCTACAACTTAGTATTGGGCTGCAGAATGAACATTCCTGCTAAATGTAAATCTGATCTGAGGAAAGGCCTTCTTAGATCGGGCTGGTTTCATTCAGATCAGTATTAAACACCACACCTCACAGCCTCAATGCAAAGCATTTAATTACTTTTTCAACACATTTTACTGTCATATCTTGACAAAGTAGTTTACTTTGATTCAAACTAACTAAGAGTACCTGTTCCATAGTCAGCTCACTGCAGCTCAGCAATGGAGCTGCTCTGTTATCTAATGCAGCTTAAATACCAAATCCTATGGATTTACATTAAAACTAAACCAGTCTAACAGCAGGTTTGATGCAAACTGAGAGGAGATATGCCTTCTCACTATGATCCTCAAACTTGGCAGTAATATGCTACAGTATTGAGTTATATCTGCTGCTTGGGGATAGAATGAAAAATTCTCAAAGAAGCTTCACTTTTTTCTGTATTGCTTTGGATACACACAATATCTATGTATTAGCAAAAGTTCTCTCCAGAGATATAATTTTCTTCCATAACTCTTGTCACTATGATGTCCTAAACCCTGAATTAATTCCTGTGATTAAAATAATTGTGATGTGACCAATACTACATTATTGCATCACCCAATAAACCAGAGAGGCAGCTAGTTATGGCCCCAGTCCTGCAAACACTTATGAACATAATTAAATGTTAAGTACATGATAGTCTCATTGACTTCCTTCAAACTACTCATGTGTAAAGTTAAACACATGTTTGCAGGATCGGGGCCTATGACAAAAAAAAATACTAATTACCTATGGCTATCTGATTAATTAGCAATAACGGAAAAGGAAATTGATGAAAAATTGTGGATCAAGTTAATTGTGATTTAGTGGCAAATTATATATTCGCCAAAGTTTTTATAGTGTACCAGACATTGAAAGTAAAAAAAAACAAAAAACAAAACAAAAAACCCAACCCAGTATGGAGTCCATAATTAAAATTATCAAAGTTTCTTTCTGTGCTACTGATTTTATTTTATTATGTTGCATTAGCAGATAAAAGTTATTTAAAAAATCATGGTGGACTCACAAAACCTAAAGGAGCCCAGTTTTTATGTTGCTGCACAAGCTAAAAAACCACAGCTTAGTATTAAATCTTCTTTTAAATGGAGCTGAAGTTTAGTAGCTACCTTCATTCGGTGACCACATCTTCTTTTGCATCATATAGAGATTGTTAACTGGAAGATATAACCGCAGGGAATTTAAGCAGCTGTTATGTGGCTAACCACATTATGCAGGAGGCCTGTCAGGTGAAATACATAATAAGACACTTTGCAACTTCCCTGCAAAGACTGCTGTCATACAGTATGCTTCAGTATGTCACTTTTCATATATTAAATTACTGCTGTAACAAAGCTCCAGGGTATGTATGGATATAGAATTGTCAATATCTACCAGGTTACTGGTGAAAGGAAAGAGGATAATAAAAAGCAACAGATACTAAACAACTAAATATCATTTTTCTTCAAACATATTCATAAACAAAGAATCATGGGAATTATTGTGTAACAAACCCCTGAGTGCCACCACTTTTTCTGTGGCTGGATCAAATGTTTTCAGAAAAGACTTTAAACAAAACACAGTGAGCCAAATTCTCATCTGGTGTAAATCAGATTAGTTCATTTGACTTTAAATCAGTGAAATTACATTGATTTACATCAGCTGAGGATCTGGTCTGGTAAGTGCTCATTCTCTGTATGTTTATAGTAACCATTCATTCACCACTGTTTGCTGATTTTCTGTAATCAAGAACGGGCAGCATGGAAAGAAACTATCCGTGTCCTCGTTCACATTTGTCAACCTAAATTAAAAAAGAAAAGACCATTTCACAGAAAGAAAAAAAAAGGAAGACATTCTAGAAACAACCCTCCCCCCTCCAAGTCCCTAATTTTCACTTTGCTGAAACATTTTTTTCCTTTAAAACATTGACAATAGAACAGCACAGTGCATAATTATCTACCAACATTTAAATGCTATAAATAAAGATTTTGGGAATAAAGTAGATACACACTCAGACTTCTCAAGTGGCCCTCTGTCAAGGCTGTATCCCCACTTTGAACTTTAGGGTATAACTGTGGGGGCCTGCATGAAGACTTCTAAGCTTAACTACCAGCTTAGATTTGGTCCGCTGCCACCATTCCCAAAAGCTAATTCCCTTCCCTGGGAAGCCTTGAGAAACCTTTCACCAACTCCCTGGTGAATACAGATCCAAACCCCTTGGATTTTAAGACAAGGAGAAATTGACCATCCCCCTCCTTTCTCCCACCAACT
>NW_020664463.1:14193298-14200449 GCF_002925995.2 Terrapene triunguis | reverse complement strand
TTAAGACAAGGAGAAATTGACCATCCCCCTCCTTTCTCCCACCAACTCCTGGTGAATACAGATCCAACCCCCTTGGATCTAAAACAAGGAAAGATCAATCAGGTTCTTAAAAAGAAGGCTTTTAATTAAAGAAAAAGGTAAAAATCATCTCTGTAAAATCAGTATGGAAAATAACTTTACAGGGTAATCAAACTTAAAGAGCTCAGAGGACCTCCCTCTAGCCTCAGGTTCAAAGTATAGCAAACAGAGATAAACACTCTAGTAAAAGGTACATTTACAAGTTGAGAAAACAAAGTAAAACTAAGACGCCTTGCCTGGCTTTTTACTTACAAGTTTGAAATATGAGAGACTTGTTTAGAAAGATGGGGAGAACCTGGATTGATGTCTGGTCCCTCTCAGTCCCAAGAGCGAACAACCCCCTAAACAAAGAGCACAAACAAAAGCCTTCCCCCCCCCCCACCAAGATTTGAAAGTATCTTGTCCCCTTATTGGTCCTTTGGGTCAGGTGTCAGCCAGGTTACCCGAGCTTCTTAACCCTTTACAGGTAAAAGGATTTTTGAGTCTCTGGCCAGGAGGGATTTTATAGTACTGTACACAGGAGAGCTGTTACCCTTCCCTTTATAGTTATGACACCCTCATTGGAAGAAAGGAGTACTTGTGGCACCTTAGAGACTAACAAATTTATTTGAGCATAAGCTTTCATGAGATGCATCTGAAGAAGTGGGATGTAGCCCACGAAAGCTTATGCTCAAATAAATTTGTTAGTCTCTAAGGTGCCACAAGTACTCCTGTTCTTTTTGCGGATACAGACTAACACGGCTGCTACTCTGAAACCTCATTGGAAGGTATTTTCTATTACTTCAGAAGCATTTGATGGAAGAACATAGGTTTCAGACTCTGATTTAGGCTAAACAACTGATCCCACATGATTTTATGCTTTTTGCACAATCCTTTTTCTTGTGTCTTGGGTGACTAGATAGCAAGTGTGAAAAATCGGGACGGGGGTAGGGGGTAATAGGCACCTATATAAGACAAAGCCCCAAATATTGGGATTGGACCTATAAAATACAGACATCTGGTCACTCTACTTGTGTCTCATGTTGAGTTTGTATCTGACATTATTATTATTATTTATATTTACTACAGTACCGCCTAGGAGCCCCAGGACCCATTGGACCAGGACCCCATTCTGCTGCGCTTTGTACAAACACAGAACAAGATGGTCCCTGCACTGAAGAATTTACTATCTAAGTAAATAATCTAAGCAGTTGAGAGGTACTGCATGCACACAACTTTTAGCTCCACTGAAATAAATTGATCTGGGAAAACATTTAGGAGAGATCAGAATGGAAAAATGTCAGATTGTTTCCCTTTTACATAGGAATTTGCCTGACTTACATAGGAATTTGAATGAGCTGTCAGAAACAGAGCTCTGTAAAGGCAGCATCCCCCATTGCCAAAGAGAGCAGCAGCTTCCTGCAGTTCCCTACAGCAAGCAATCCCCTCTGGCAGCCGCAATAGATTGCGGTCACCCAGTCCAAGTGGAGCCATGGCCAGGCATGCTCAGTAGAAGGCAAGGTTGTTGCTACTGCAATACCAGACCTTTGACTGAAGGATGAGTAGGTAATAAAATAAGATCCTCAAATGAGGCAGGAGGACAAACACAGTTAATGCACAAAATGATTTGGAACATATCAGTATAGAATGTATGGGTTTGGGTTGCTTATTATTATTTTTAAGTGTCTGAAGTAGACATACATCATGTGAGGCCTTTTTGAATAAGGGCCAAGATTTTTCAAAATGAACTTCTATGGAAGTTGGTAAACCCATCATTTCTTGCTGTCAATTGGGGGGGCAGTCAGACAGCACATATCTTTGACCCCACCCACAGCTCCCAATCCACTGTAACCCCCTCCTGGAGCAGCTGTGATCCCCAAGTGTGGTGGAGTCCATTTGCTTCTCCCACATAATTGGCTCCCTGTCTCACCTTAGAACCAATGGACCCTGCGTCCTTTGTTTTATTTGAGCTAACAGCAGGTATCAGCCCTCATGTTTCTGGTTGCTGGAGTTAACTGAATTCTCAGTATGCAATACCTAATGGCCAGGTGAATAAATTAATTAAATGGCACACACACACAAAAAAATCCCTACGTTAATGCAGAGGTAAAGTTCCTTGGTAGTATGTCATCCCCTTGCAGAATGCTGAGTTGAACAAACCTTAAACTTCTGAGAACCAGGAAAAGCAGAGTTAAGGTTGTGTGGGAAACTTTTTTAAAACCTCTTTGTCCTTTAATAGTGTTAGATGGAATCATGTGGGTCAGAATGAATGGGTTATAAAAGGAGACAAAGACCTGTTACTTTTCAGCAATTGTGGAGTTGGCAAAGTAAAGATAGGTGTGTTAATGGGGTTTATTGGAACATTGCTGCATGGGCGACCTTAACTGTGCGTTTCCTGGATTTTAGAAGTTTGAGATTTGCTCAGCTCACTGTTCTGCAAGGGGATGACCTACCCACAAGCAACCTTAACTCTGCATTAACATAGATTTCTTTTGCCACTGAATGGCCTAGTTTTTTGAACAGGAAAAGATATGTTGTTGATAGGAATTAGTAGTCATTTAGGCAGTTGCACATATATCATGTTCCACAATTTGCCAGCCAGACCCTGCTCTCCACATCATGAGGGTCTCACAAGCCCTGCTTTGCCAAGCTCCCTAGCCATGCCCCTGACTCCTTCACTGCATTTCCCCCTCCAGCCTCCCCACTACTGTAACTAGGCTCCTTCACCACAATCAGGAAACACACCTCCCTGAACTCCTCACTTCCACGTATACAAGCATTTCTATTGCAATTACTTTCCGCCATCCTAAAACCCAATTCACATGCAGTGCCTTAAGTGAAGAACAGCTAAGTTATAGTGGAATGTTGTTCCTGGTTGTGTTTCAGAACAGGTGGAGTGTGGAGTTTGTGGTCGGGGTGGCGAGAGAAATCACAGCCAGGGTTTCTGGTCCAAAACACTGAGAGTTTTATGTTTGAGAGAAAGATCCTCTGACTCCTGTCCAATAGATGCACCCCATCTCCAAGAAACAGTGAGCTGTCAGAACTTGCAATGTTTCTGTGCCAAACAGCCACGAGCCCTCCAATTTCCTGATTAATCTTCTTCCAACGCTTATTATTAGCTTTCGTATGGTGTCTGTAGCAATTATTCAGATGCTCAGCCAAATCAGAGAAAATTATCACACTTCCTGGACACAAATCTCTGATGCGGTTAAAAATCTGCTCTCATACACTGTATGAGGTGTATATCAGGAATAAGGCCAAGATTATTTCTGCCTGAGTGAATCACCACAATGTCTAGTAGCTCACAACCCCTTAAGTCACTAGTTAAATGCTGCAGAGTGGACAAAACATGATGCCAATACAGGCCTCCTGCCTCTACCCGAATCAGCCTGTAGACAGCAGTGCCTATGCACGGTATACTCCTTGCTCTCCCACAAACTTCTGCAACCTCAGGATCAAACAAATCACCCTGAATCCACATGTTGGCAATTCTGGCAGTGCAGCTATTTCTTTTTCGTCAGCAGACAAAGTACCTGCACTGTCAGTTCCTAACTTCCACGCTATGTGTTTTTGGAGACATCACATGAATCTGCCCCAAGATCAGGAACCATCCAGGGGCTAGTAAAGTACAGATTTTCTCAACCAATCCAAGGCTTGCCTTCCACCTATCCCCATTTCCTACCCCTTTCACAACCCCTCTCCCGGTCCCTGTTGTGTCCCCCACTCACAAAGTCCAAAGTCTCTGGCTCCTCCCCACCCGATATAATAAAAATGTTGGTTAAAGCAGTTGCTGATTATTCTGTTGTGTTCACAGGAAACCTCCCCATAAAATAAAAACATGTTATGTTATAAGAGAGACTGGCAACTTGTAGCAAGCAGCATGAGTTATCAGATATTTATTGCACAGGTATACAAAGGTTCAGATTAGAAACCTCAATGGCAAGGTGTTCACTGGGGCAATGGCATCACCACATTTCCCTCGCAATAATATCCAGGCAACTGTAACATGGCTGCATAGAAACCCTTTAATGTTTTTTTTCTTTACTGGTGCATGTACACTGTAATTTTTCCAGACTGCACATCTATACAAGCAAAGACGTGAACAAGTTTTTAAATATTGTTCACAGGTTGGGTGTCCCAAAGATTTAGTGGGAGCCGTGCAGAACCTTGGGTAAAACTTGACTCACTGCAGCCCCAACCCCTTTATCCTTCCCAAATTTGGAACATTAGTGCCCCATGAGGCACACCAATTTAAAAGCAGTACAATAACTTTGGATTTTAGAGCACTCACAAGAGTTGAGCTTTAAAGCATATAAAATTACAGGAATAGAAACCATCCAGCTATTTTTCTGTATTGGTGCACGTGCACTGTTTCATTGCACATTTTCTTAAATACCGTTCTCAGTTTAAGTCCCCCCAAAATTTAGTTGGTGCTATGCACTACATAAAACTTGACAGGTTGAGATCATTTTGACCCACATCACAGCAATAGTTTGATCTCTAGATCTGTGCAACCCCCCTCACCTCCAAAACACCTGGAAACTTTTTGAAAAATAGCTATTTTTTTCCCAGAGCTTATATTTCTGCAACCCCTAGCTCAAAGGACCCCATGCTTGGATTGCTAACCCTATTCTGCACTCTCCTGAGGAACACCAAATTTTAAAGGAATCTGGACAAGCATGTTGATTTTATAGGATTTAGAAAGGTCAACCTTTAAACATAAGTCATGACACAACCTGAACTATAGTGGAGCTGCTGCACCACTATAATACATAGCCCTATTGCCTCTATGATGTTAAGAAGTAAAAGGAATTAGGACCAACTAATTATAAAAGGGACAACACTATTAGGAAAAAGGATAGGGTTAAATTAACAAAGAGACAAAGATAGGAACTGGGATAAGAGAAAAGGCAGGAAAATCAAGGGGAACAGATAAATGAATGAACAAGTTAAACCCACACAGTAATCAGATCCTCCCTCAAATAAAAACATCCAAGTTAATAACTAAATGTAATCGAAACCCCACACACAATATAAAGGCAAGTGGGTGCAATCCAGACTCTGTCCACAAGTCCTGGGTGGTCTGTGTGCACAGTTTTTTGGTTTGGAGCTCTACAGGTAAAATGGAACCATAAAATAATCAAATAGACGTTGCAGGCCTGATTACTGCTCGTGTACCACATGGTGTCAACACACACTCCTTCAACAATAGGTCAGCCTTCACCTGGATGTACACCTACTGACCAGGAGCTCCTCCCCTCTGAGTCTTCGCTAACTAGCTACGTAAGGAATCATCAGCACTCACTCTAAGGCATTTCACTGCAAGGCACATCCCTCACTGGGCTGACTAGGCTCCAGGTTGCTCACACCTTTCCCTTCCCTTGGCTTCCAGAATAAGGGAGGCCTAACAAAGTGAAGCAGGCTGATGCATCTCTCCCTGCGGATATGGAGCCTGTGGTTTCTGTCTCCATGCTGGGCCCAGCTTATGGCTAGCGATGGACTAGCTTCTCCATATCTGATGCTTTTGACAACCAAACTGTTTCAGTAACAAGTAGCAGAGGAAGATGTCCCACTAGGAGCTGGGATCCTCTGGCCAAGGGGCAAAATGGAGTTCTCTCCCCTGCACTAGAGAGCAATTGAGGAGCGGTCTCTCCTTCGCCTGCTAGCAGGAGACTGCCTGGCCCCAAACACTATGTCAGTCCTTGTTCAGAGCACAATCTAGACAAAGTCAGCCATGTGCAGGCTATCCAGGCATGTCAATCAGGCCTCTGGATTGGTAACTCCTCTTCTTCTTCACTGTCCACCCTGCCACACCTAGGGTGAGTTTCAAGTGTTACAGTAAATAGATCTCCAGCAGAGGAGGTGCTATAGTATGATTAGAGCATTGCCAACTCTTGCAATTTTATCATAACTCTAGCAATTTTTGGGATTTTGTTTTGTTTTAGCTACCTCATGCAAACATGATAAAGGTGCCAACAACTCATGAATTTTCCCTTATTCAAAATGGCCACCATCTCCCATTACTGTGGATGGGGGCTGAAGCCAGCACTTCCATACAGCCCATCTTCATGTGGAAGTGAGGCTGTCCTTCATAAAGCTGGCTGCCACCCCCCACTGTTTTCAATGAGATTGAAGTCCTGCCCACAGGCAAAATGATTGCCACTGTATGGTTCAAGGGGGCCGGATGGGACATAGGGAGTGTGAGGAGCAGACGACAAACTATGAAAGGTGGATGGGGAGAAAGAGGGAGAGCAGGAGGCAGATTTCAGATTTGCAGGAAAAGGGGGGCAAAGGTGGGTATCCAGAGCAGGGGGAGCAGGGGTGGGGAGGGGAAGAGAAGGTCTGGAGCAGCAACAGGTGGAGAGAATGGAGGCATGCTGCCCAGTCTCCGGCACAGAAGTGCGTGTGTTTTGGCGGGAGGCAGGGAAGTGATACTTCCTGCAAAAAGCTAAACCAGTCCCATATTGTTATTGCTTATTATATCAATGATTGATATAATTCTTTAATATATCTGTAACTCCACTCTAAAAAAGTAATATAAGTTCTGTGTGTAAGTGTGAAGCATGATGCATTAAATAGGTTGGTGATTCTAAAACTATTTATCCTCTAGCCCTTCCATCAAAAAACAAAAAAACTCGGAGGGGAGGGAATCAAGACAGGAATAAAAAAATGGATGGTTGTTCCCCTATCTCAGGGGTGAAAAGAAGGTAATTTGAGTATCTATCTGAGCAGCCAGGGAGAGGCATGTGTAATCTTTGGGAGGCATAGAGTTTACTTTACCACCCATCTCTTAGTGCTTCAACACAACAACAATCACATAGACCCCCAGAATTCAGTCTTTGAGGATTTTCAGCAAGGATTGCACAGGGGCAACCTACCCACAGTCAAGTCTGAAAAGAAAAAGGCGAATGAACTTAAATAAGTACCAACTCTATAAAATTTTATAATGAGAAAGAAACATGGTAATAATAGCTTAATTTCTATTAAACAACAAGACTACTTCATGATCTACATATATTATCTTCACAGTTATACATAAATATAAACAAAAGAAAGAAATTAAATCTTAACCGCTCAGTCCCCACAGAAATGCA
>NW_020664463.1:13976773-14193288 GCF_002925995.2 Terrapene triunguis | reverse complement strand
AATAGAATACCATTTATAACTATTATGGATGTTTTCTACATTTTCAAATATATTGATTTCAATTACAATGCAGAATACAAAGTGTAAAGTGCTCACTTTATATTTATTTTTTATTACAATTATTTGTACTATAAAAAATGAAATAAATAGTATTTTTCAATTCACCTAATACAAGTACTGTAGTGCAATCTCTATCATGAAATTTAAGCTTCCAAATGTAGAATTATGTACAAAAAACCCTGCATTCAAAAACAAAACAAACAATGTAAAATTTTAGAGCCTGCAACTCCACTCAGTCCTACTTCTTGTTCAGCCAATCGCTCAAACAAGTTTGTTTACATTTGCAGGAGGAGATAATGCTGCCCACTTCTTGTTTACAATGATCACTCAAAAGTGAGAACAGGTATTCATGTGGCACTGTTGTAGGCAGCATTACAAGATATTTATGTGCCAGATGTGCTACAGATTCGTATGTCCCTTCATGCTTCAACCACCATTCCAGGGGACATATGTCCATGCTGATAATGGGCTCTACTCAATAACAATCCAAAACAGTGTGGACCAATGCATGTTCATTTTCATTATGTGAGTCAGATGCAGGGCCAGCTCCAGGCATCAGCTTAACAAGCAGGTGCTTGGGGCGGCCAAAGGAGAGGGGCGGCACCTGCGGCAATTCGGGGGCGGCAGGTCCCTCACTCCCTCTAGGAGCGAAGGACCTGCCGCTGAACTGCCGCCGCCAATTGCGGCTTTTTTTTTTTTCCAATTGCCGCCGCCGATCGCGATCGCGGCTTTTTTTTTGTGCTTGGGGCAGCAGAAATGCTGGAGCCAGCCCTGTTCAGATGCCACCAGCAGAAGGTAGATTTTCTCTTTCGGTGGTTCAGGTTCTGTAGTTTCTGCATCTGAGTGTTGCTCTTTTAACACTTCTGAAAGCATGCTCTACACCTTGTCTCTCTCAGATTTTGGACGACACTTCAGATTCTTAAATCTTGGGTTGAGTGCTATAGCTATCTTTAGAAATCTCACATTGGTACTTTCTTTGCATTTTGTGAAATCTTCAGTGAAAGTGTTTTTAAAATGAACATGTGCTGAGTCATCATCCGAGACTGCAATAACATGGCAAAATGAGGGTAAAACAGAGCAGGGGACATACAATTTCCCCCCCAGGAGTTCAGTCACAAATTTAATTACACTTTTTTTTTTACTGAGTGTCATCAGCATGGAAGCATGTCCTCCGGAATGGTGGCCAAAGCATGAAGGGGCCTACGAATGTTTAGCATATCTGGCACATAAATACCTTGCAATGCCGGCTACAAAAGTGCTATGTAAATGCCTGTTCTCACTTTCTGATGACATTGTAAATAAGAAGAGGGCAGCATTATCTCTTGTAAATGTAAACAAACTTGTTTGTCTTAGTGACTGGCTGAACAAGAAGCGGGACTGAGTGGACTCGTAGGCTCTGAAGTTTTACATTGTTTTATTTTTTAATGCAGTTATGTAACAAAAACAAAAAACCCTACATTTGTAAGTTGCACTTTCACGACAAAGATTCTACTACGGTACTTGTAGAAGGTGAATTGAAAAATACTATTTCTTTGGTTTATCATTTTTACAGTGCAAATATTTGTAATAAAAAAATATACACTTTGATTTCAATTACAACACAGAATATATTTAAAAATGTAGAAAAACATCCAAAATATTTAATAAATTTCAATTGGTATTCTGTTGTTTAGCAGTGCAATTAAAACTGCGATTAATCGACAGCCCTAGAAAGAATTAAATCCAGAGAATGTGACTCCAAGTAAGAATGGTCTGAACTTGCGGGGGTTAAAAATATGTTCCATATTTTATGTGTTTACATTTGATAACGGCAAAGCATTCTCAACTGAGATAAATATTAGTAATGTTTGAACTGTAACTTAACAGTTGACATGTTATTACGGAAGAGTTACTAAAATATATATATATATAGTTAGCCCCATCATAAAAGTGAAGTGACCACGTACTAGTGAGAGGACTGCTTTAAAAATATTGTGCCATATCCAAAGACCATTGAATCAATGGGAGCCCTTCCTTGGCTTCAGATCTGGTCTACATTTATTAATAAAAATGAATGGATACAAATTGAAACGGTGGGAAGAAGAATTGAAAAAGCATTTTTAAAGCATGAGGCCAACACTAGCTTGCTTTACCAAGTCACCTTGTTCCCTACTGACGGGAGTGAGTATGGCAAGCAAGATTTGGCCTTAGAAACTGAAATGTTAGGTGCAGAAAAAGAATGCTTTGGGGGCTGGGAGGTGTGGGTAGGATCAGAATAAATGCCATGGAATTTCAGATACCATTTGGGGCCTACTACAGCTTCCAATGCAGTCAACGGAAAGACTCCTATTGACTTTAATTGCAGTTGGACCAGGCCTTTACAGTCTGATCCTTTACCATTAAGGCCAATAGGAATTTTGCTACCGACTTCAGTCGAATTGAGGCTCTGTGGGCATGACCTTTATATACATGCCAGGCATTTCAAAGGAAATGAGGATTAGAGGGCCAAATGAATTATATCAATTTTTAAAAGGGAGCAAGTTAGCTGTGCACACAGTGGGGAAGGATTATGAGCTTGTTATGTATTGTTTGCAAACCTGATTTCTTTCAAGTTTTATATAATACTCCAAAACTTCTGTCATTATTGTTGAGGTTAGTTCACAAACAAATGTTGATTTCTGTCATGCCATAAAGAGTTTAAGGATTTGGATATGTTTTGATAAATCTTTTTAGCATACGTGGGCCTGAATCAGAACACTGGGTCTGAACCCTTAAAAACTGGGGGAAATTTGGATCAGGCTCCAGACTGCTTAACTCAGGACCATCTCTGTAAGATGGATCAGAAGCAGAAAAAATGCCAAAGTTAAGGTCAATATGTAAATAACCTCAAAGTTAAAGGGTACCTCTACCTTTTAGGGCTGGTTACTGCTGGAAAGATTTACTGATAAGAATGCACAATATGATTAATCTAAAATACATTACCAGATATGAACAAGCAGATTAATTTGAACTTGGTGGTTTTGCTCTTCAGTTCATGCCAGCCAAAAAGTTTGCCAACCCACATAAATTCTTCAGTGTCAGTGTTTAATATCAAGGTGGCAGGATTAGAAGTAGTTATGTATTTCACTCTTTAATTTTACTTAACTGTTTTATTATTCTTGGACTACTTCTATACATAGCTAATTCCTTTATTATCTGAGGGGGCATGTTATTAAACTGAACCACTGACCATTGTTTGGAATAAGAACATTGATGGGAAAGTACTTTATTCTATGAAGCCTCCTTCCTGAGCTGATAAGCAAGGCCACTACTCTCTCCTCATTCAGAGTCCTCCCAAAGACCTATTTCTACTTTTATAGCTACAAGAAGTTAGACGACTAAGAAGAGTGGAGAGGCCATAAGGGATACCAACAACATTTTAAAAATTAGATATTTGGGTTATTACCACCCTGTGAAAAATCACTTTGCTTTATTCTTTTGTTATGTCCTAACCCAACATATACAGAAGATTCAAGTTTCACAATATTTCTAAAAAGCAGCATAATTAAAGTATATTACAAATTAGGCTAAAGTGGCTTGGTCTATCAGTTGACTTCTGAACACAGGGCTGTTCATAGGTCAGAAAAGTGCTATAGCAGTAGCACACCAGCAATCTGCCCAAGACAGGTTTTGTATAAGAGAGGATTTATGACGAAAGGCTTCTCTTTCTCTCAGAGTTTGTTCTCTCTGCCATGTGCTCTCTAACGACCAAGCACAGCTGTTTCAGGTTATTTCTATGTATGAAACAGGGAAATAAAAATCACAAGCCTGTGGAAAACTAGGTTTTAAAAAGTGGGGAAGGAGAGTGCAGGATGACTTAGGGGCAGAAGTGGCACCAGGGTTTTTGCTGCCCTAGGCGGCAGCGCTCCTCCTCTGAGCATTCGGCGGCGGGGGTCCTTCCGCTCCATGTCTTCGGGGCACTTCGGCGGCGGGTCCCGGAGCGAGTGAAGGACCCACCGCCAAATTTCCGCCGAAGACCCGGAGCGGAAGGACCCCCCCCCGCCACCGAATTTCTGCTGAGGGTGGCAAAATGCCGCCCCTCAAATCCTGCCGCCCTAGGCGATCATCTAGGGTCGCCTAGTGGAAGCGCCGGCCCTGCTTAGGGGACTGCTGATGGATCTAGTGCCTTTCACCTCTAAACTGACATCTTAAATCCATCTCAGGTTGCTTGTGGCTGAAAGCTGGTACCATGAGGTGGCCTATTAAAATGAGTTGTTGTTTAGGTCCACCCACAAAATCTTCCCCACAGTCAGCACCCACTAGCATCCTTGGCAATCTCAGAGTGGCCAAAAGCTGAATGGACATGAAGAATGAACCATCCTTTCTTGACTAAGTATGGTCTCTGAGTGGGAACTGAGGCACATTGCAAGAAAAATATTTTCAGGCCTGATTCTGCCACTCTTATTCAGATTGAATATTAGCTTACTCCATGAGTAATCCCACTAAATTCAATGCCAGTAAGGCTGGCAGAAAGTGACTCAACAAATTCTTCATATTCTTGTAACATGTCAGCTACATTTAATCACTAATCCCATGTTAGGTAAAACTCTGCAGCATACTGCAACAGAAGAAATGCGGCTGAACTTAATGATTTACAGTTTTCTTCTCCCCCTCTGCCCCAAAAAAGGGTCTAATTCAGGGGTAGGCAACCTATGGCATGCGTGCCAAAGGTGGCACATGAGCTGATTTTCAGTGGCACTCACACTGGCCAGTTCCTGGCCACCGGTCCGGGGAGCTCTGCATTTGAATTTAATTTTAAATGAAGCTTCTTAAACATTTTAAAAACCTTATTTACTTTACATACAACAATAGTTTAGTTATATATTAGAGAGACTTATAGAAAGAGTCCTTCTAAAAACATTAAAATGTATTACTGGCATGCAAAACCTTAAATTAGAGTGAATAAATGAAGTCTCGGCACACCACTTCTGAAAGGTTGCTGACCCCTGTCTAATTCTTCTCATTTTTAAAAAATAATTTGTATTGAAATTTTATTTATTTATTTGGAGGGGGGGGGAAATAAACCCATTTGCACCTATGGGGTTAAAAAAACCTTAGAGTTGAGAACACATTTAATTGAGATTTGCAGCCCATGAAATTACAGCATTCCCTAAAAAGTGTATTTTTACTGGTGGACAAACTGCATATACATAGTTAAAAGAGAAGCTAAAGCAGAGCTAAATAACTTAGCATTGTCTTGTAAGTTACCACTCCAATATCCAATCCACACATCCCCTTGAAAAATACTATTCTGATCTAGTTCTGTTGCATGCTAGATCTATGAAATTAATGTGCTTTTTGGAAACTAAAGTCTCTGATGTTCTGCTTTACCTGCCCAGCCTCTATGTGCTGATGTCCAGATAGATGACCATGAAACTGAGGGATGAGATTTCCCCCCACACACACACTTTTGCTTTAAAATCTTTTAATTTTATTAAATATTTCCCTTTCATTTGTCACTTTTGTCACAGTTCAGCAACTGCTTCTGTAGCTCCCCGCTCAGGATCAATGAAGGGCACCCCTTCTAGGCTCCCAGCTCCTCAGCTGTCACTGTCTTCGGTAGAGGCCCACATCTCTCTCCCTCCTGACCAGGATTTTGTCCAGGCTGCACAGTTCCCTGCCTACATTGTGATATTCCTAGTAATTCTGACTGCCTAAACAGGCCAGCATTGGTGATTTGCTTTCTCCCCTGCAGCTATGAACAGCTGTAATTACCAGCAGTTCTGAGTTACCACACAGCTCTTTATAAGCAAGCACATTTATTCTTAAGGTGAAAGCATTACAGAGAAAACATTAAACAATAAAAGCCTACGCACATGCTTTTAAAACAAATAAAAACCCACCAACTTACCAGAGGTCATCCCAGCTACAACCTGGGTCTCTGGTAGGTGTCAGTCCTTCAAAACCCACAAGTGGGTTTTCCCCATGGTTACAAGTTTATAACGGTCTCAGAGTCTGAACTAGACCAACCATAACAGTTCAGCTTTTCCTTTGTGCAGCTTGAGGCTTTGATCTTGGCCTCATGGAAGAGGTCATCAGCAGACAGTGGCCCATTTCTCATAGCATAGCTTCAAAAGCCTGGGTTTTTTTGCATAACAGGATATGGGGAATATGCATTCACCTCCCCTTAGATATTTCCCAGGAAATCCAGTTCACATGTATTGTCCCAAAAGTCCTCTACTTAGTGGGGAAGGAGACCTAATAAGCGAAGCCATCAAGAAGGCTGAGATGTTTAATGCTGATTTTGCTTCAGTCTTCACTAAGGTGGTTAATTGTGAACAGATACTTAACACAATGGATCATAACAAAGGGGGAAGGAACACAAGCCAAACTAAAGCAAGAACAGGTTAAAAAAAATATTTAGATAAACTAGATGTAATTCAAGTCAGCAACACCTGATGAAATTCATCCGAGGGTACTTTAGAAACTAGCTGAATCAATCAATCAATCTCAGAACCATTAGCAATTATCTTTGAGAAACTCCAGAGGGTGGGGGAGATCCCAGAGAGCTGGACAAGCTTAGTACCTATCTTTAGAAATGGAACAAAGTGCCCAGGGAATTATAGACCAGTCAGCCTAACTTCAATGCCAGGAAAGATACTGGAACAACTTATTAAACAATCAATTTGTAAGCACCTAAAGGATAATAAGGTTCTAAGGAATAGATTTATTTAAGGCCTGGAATCATCAAGAACAAATCATGCCAAACCAACCTATGATCTTTATCTAGGGGCCATGGGAGGCAGTAGCTGTGATATATCTTATTTTAGTAAGGCATAGGACACCACAGTCTCACATGAGATTCTCATAAGCAAAATAGGAAAATATGGTACTTATAAGGCAGTTATCCAACTGGTTGGATGACCAAACTACTCTGAGTATAATCAGTGGTTCACTGTCAAACTAGGAGACCATATCTAGTGGGGTCCAGCAGGGGTCAGTCCTAGGTCTGGTATTATTCAACATTATCTAAGTCATTAATTAAAATACAGTGGAGAGCATGCTTATAAAACTTTGTGAATGACACCAAGCTGAGAGGGGTTGCAAGCACTTTGGAGGACAGGATTAGAATTCAAAGTCTGTGCAGTCTGAATTCAACAAAATGAAATTCAGTAAAGACAAGTGCAACATACTGCACTTAGTGTCATTCTTTGAGGTGCAATCCAGACCAGTCAGAGGTTGTGTTGCCAACTGTCCTGTACCCCAGAGTGTCTTAAAATGCTCTGCTGCTGTAGCCCCCTGTCTGGATGCTCCCAACCAGCATACAAGCATGCACTGAGTGTCTGTGTTAAGCAGCCTTGGTTCAGCAACTGATTCCAGCAGCCTGCTTGTTACACCACAGCCACACTCTGGTCTCCACCAGCCAAGTGACCCATACACACAACCCACTTTTGAATTTCCCCCAAACAGTCTTTCCTGAAGTGTCCAGCCCTCTCTAACAGCAACAGTGCAGAACTGCAAAAGTAAGGGTAGTGTGTGGTACAAGATGTATAGCACAGCCCACCCAATTTTCTGTCTAGCCCACCTCAGCCCTCCCACTGGGAAGAGGCTGGCGCTGCCCCTAGAGAAATGGTTACAAGCAAATGAAAGTGCTTGCTAGTGACTAAGACTTAACAAAACTATAGGCTTGGTTCTTACCACACCTCCTTCCAGCAAGATAGCTGCCCACCTCCTTGATGGGGATCTCCCACAAAGTACAAAATGCTTGGATCTGTAGTAGAAAAAGAGCCTGAAATATAAACCCTTGTATCAGAGGCCTGGTATGAGGCCTAAGCTAGAGTAGTGGGAAAGCTTTGCTAATATAAAGCAAAGTTGCAAAAGTCAGGCTGTGAGCAAATGTCAGGCTCTGCCTGCTTGTAAGTTCACAGAATCTAGCGAGAACAGGGCTAATATTGCAGAAACACACATTCCTAAGAAGTGCTAGGCATGCAAACACGTTCCAGAAGAGTGGTACTAGAACATCCCCATGTAAAGGATGGTACAAAAACATATCCCCAGGGATAACAGGAACACACTGACCCCTCCTAAAAGAGAAGGTCAGAATGACAGTGTGATGAATAGAGATGTTTTAAATTGAACTAACACGTACAAGGAGATGGGTAATAACAAGCCACATCAGGGGACAGTAACTAACAGAGGCAGTACATAACTTGTTTGTATCAGAGTATAAAGAGGTATCTCAGAGAACATCTTGGTCCAGCCAAGGGGGGAATGGAAAGTCCCGCCCTTCACTAAGCTGCCTCCAATGTCATGGGCATACAGGTCTTAGTATCCTTGTAGAGTCTGCCAGGTGCTATTACCATGTTTTGTCCACAATAAACCTGGCCTGGTGTCTTTGTACCTTAATGGATCTTGTGATCATTAGGCAGTTTGCTCAAGCTCTGCTGTGCCAGCTGTCTGTGCAGAGGTGGGGCAGCACATAGGGAGAACACACACACACCTGAACATCTAACAGAGTCCTTTGTCTCCTTTGGTGAAAGATAGAGGGGCAAAGAACCCAAAGTTGTTATAGTCCAGTGAACCTTAGAAATGTATTCTTCTGAAGGGTACATTAATAAATAAGGAAAGTTCATTAGTATATGCTTAAGAAAGGAGCCAGGTCTGGAAGATAATGCTCCCTGCTAGTTCCTCTCACACTGGTGGTTGCTATTATGCAAGTTCTCTCTCCTGCTGCAATCTCTGATATAAATGAATAGCCCACTGAATAATGGTCACACCTGGTTTGAAGCATCAGCCTCTTTCCTTTGTCTCTGGAGGAAACCTGTTCAACTCCCCAACATGTCTGGCTTAACACCTTTTAGGGCTTGTCTACACTGGCACTTCACACCCCTGAGCGAGAAAGTTGCAGCATTGTTTAAAAAAAAAAAAAAAAAAAAACGCGCTCCCAGTGCTGGTAGCTTCACCTCTCGTTGAGGTGTTTTTTTGTTGTTGTTGTTTTTTAAGAGCACTAGGAGAGCTCTCTCCCAGCGCTGCGCCACAACCACACAAGTCACATTAAAGCACTGCTGCGGCAGCGCTTTAGCGTTGCTAGTGTAGACTAGCCCTAAGTCACAGACTTTAAATCATAGTATCAATGACGATCCATAATTTCACATGCAGCAATGCTATATATTTTACAATGATTTTTTTGACCAGCGTGTTCTTAGTTTTCAAATGAAAAGGCATATTCTGTACAAAAAATCATTGCAGTACTGTGTAGGGTGGGAATACAGAGGTGTTTAGTGTTAAGAAATAAAATTCAAATGCACAGCTACAAAATGGGGAATAATTGTCTAGGTGGTGCTGCTGAAAAAAGATCTGGGGTAGTTGATCACAAGTTGAATATGAGTCAACATGGTACAGCTGCAAAAAAGGCTAATATTCTGGGGTGTGACGGGATCCCCAGAGTGCAGCCTGGGACCACTGTGCCCCCTTAATTCTCTAGCCTAGGCTGTCTCTCTCAATGCTTTGCTACTGACAAGCAGCAAACCCAGTTATCACTCAGCACAACTGCATGTGGATCCCTACACCCAGCTAGATTGCATTAATGCTCCCAAAGCCACTCATGAATCACACAGAAAAAGGTACCAGCCAAATCCCCCCAGCTCCCAGCCTTGTACCTCAGGAATATACCGTCTTGCAAATTTATGAATTGGTTCACCATTTCATCAATGGAAAGTGGATACACACCAGCCTTTGTAAACCTGGGCAGATTTACCAAACACTTCAGGCAAACTCACTGGTAAAGATAAACTGTTAAACAAAATTTATTGACTACAAAAGATAGATTTTAAGTGATGTTAAGTGATTGACTTTTTGCCTGAGTTAGTTATCAAAATAAAATATAAGCACACAGTCTAAACTCTCAACCCTATTAGACTGGGCAACATCTAAATTAAGCAGTTTCTCACCCCAATGGATATTGCAGTCCTTAATATACAGGTTTGTCCCTTAAACCTGGGCCAGTCTCCTCTGTTGGAGTCTTCAGTCCCCTGAGTGTCCTTGTTGCTTGTAGCATAGGTGGGGGAAAGGAGAAAGTGGCCCTATACTTGGCCTGTGTTCTGTTTTATATCCTTAGTCCTATGTGCTTGGAGAACACAAGTCCAGGCATGTCTGGTGGGCATTGCTGAGTCACCTGGTGAAGCAATACCCTGGTGTGTCTCCTGTGAGTGAGTCATTGAATTGTAACCCCTCTGCTGGGCAATGGCTGGTGATGTCTGTTCAGCACCCACCCAGGCGTTGGTTACCTCTTCCCTTGTCATGGTCTCTGGAGAGCTAGTAGCTGGGTGCTTCCCAAACCCACAGCATATTTTAGTGAAAACTATACAACACAATTCTTATAATTTTATATGCATTAATGATACACATTTAGATGGAACAATGGGTTTCAGCAGATCATAACCGTTCCCCTGATATCTCACATCGCATGCTCTATATGCAATATCACAATTATATATACACACACACACACATGAGGAATATGGGGGTTACAGGGCACTCCCCCCGAGGTATAGAGTGTCACAGGTGTATTAAGAGGAGTAAGACACAGGAGGTAATTGTCCCACTCTATTCCACATTGGCCAGGTCTCAGCTGGAGTAGTGTGTCCAATTCTGGGCACGACACTTTGAAAAAGATGTAGACATATTGGAGAGAGTCCAGAGGAGAGCAACAAAAATGATACAATCGTTGGAAAACCTGACGGAGGAAGGCTAAAAAAGCTGGGCATGTTTAGTCCTGAGAAAAGAAGATTGTTATCAGGTCCCCTTTCAGTCTTCAATTATGTTAAGGGCTGTTATAAAGAAGACTGATCAATTGTTGTCCATGCCCACTGAAGGTAGGGCAAGAAGTAATGGGCTTAATCTGCAGTAAGGGAGATTTAGGTTAGATATTAGGAAAAACTTTCTAACTACAAGGGTAGTTAAGCTCTGGAATAGACTTCCAAGGGAGGTTGTGGAATCCTGATCATTGGAGTTTAAGAACAGATTGAACAAACACCCGTCAGAGATGGTCTAAGTTTATTTGGTCCTGCCTCAGCACAGGGAGCTGGACCTGATGACTTTGAGGTCCCTTCCAGCTCTACATTTCTATGATATGTTATGTTGCAAGCATCACCATGTGCTGTTTAAAGTCAGCATCCTTCGAACGGGTAGGTGCTGCACTTTAACAATGGGTGAAGTGATCCCTGTATATGGTTTGTAATCGCTTCATGCATGGTGGGATCTTTGAAGTAAAGAGAGAAAAAGTGCTTAATAAAAGTCCATTAAAAAAAACAAAAACAAAACCACACACACACCAACCTCAAGGGCCTGATCCAAAGCTCACTGAAGTCAATGGAGAGAGGAGCTCCCCATACCAAGATGGTATTGAGATCTTCTAAAGTGTACCATTTCACAGAGTTTTTAAACTCTTCATGGCTTAAAATTAACACACTAAAGCATTCACATGGCTGAATAAGATTTAATGCGAACTTATGTTAAAAGGCTACCCACTTAAGAGCATATCAGTATAGATGTAATGTTATTCTGCTCCAATTCACTATTTTTCTAGACCACTGCATTTTTTTCCAGTGCCAATGCACTCTAGTGGACTGACCTTTCTGTTGTACTTCTCATGTTCCAGACATTTGGAGGTCCACGTTCTTTGTGCTGTAGCACTACACAGCAGCCCTGAAGGACTTTAGATCTTGAAGATTCTGCTTAAAAATTCTTTGTATGTGATACCAATCTGCTATGGTTAAATGACTTGAAGGCACAGTAATATGAAAAATGAACTCTGAAACAGTTCTGGGAAGAAGAAAACAAGGACCAGATTCTCAGCTGGTATAAATTGGCATGGCTCCATTGAAGTCAATGGAGATGCATCGATTTAAACCAGCTGAGGATCTGGCCCTACTTTATCAGTAGCTTGAGTTCTTCAAATGCACTGCCTCTGTAGGTGCACGCTCTTGGAGTTGTGTGACTGCCTGTGGGCCTAGAAACATTATCAGCTAGCCCGATATAGGGCTGCGGGCCTAGATTGAGAGTAAAGGACTCAAGTTGACCCTGCTCCCTGAATCTTTTCCCCCATCTGGAATAAAGTTTCCGAGGACAAGGAGCGATGTTGGAAAAATAAGAGGCATTATAATCAGAAAACATCAGTTACTAAATAACGTAATTTTCTTTTATAAATATGCCTTCATAGATCCTCCTGTTCCTGGACTCCATGTGTATAACAGTTTCTATTACATAGATTCATAGATTCATAGATTCTAGGACTGGAAGGGACCTCGAGAGGTCATCGAGTCCAGTCCCCTGCCCGCATGGCAGGACCAAATACTGTCTAGACCATCCCCGATAGACATTTATCTAACCTACTCTTAAATATCTCCAGAGATGGAGATTCCACAACCTCCCTAGGCAATACATCAGTAAACCTTATTTAAACAGTTTTTTTAAAAAATGGTTTCAGCTAATATGACTTTGCTGGCCAGTGTAGAAAGAGCTTAAACTTTGTTAAAACTTTTAAAAATATATATATATTGTGACAGACCCAGACCAGTGGGCTACAGGAGTCTGGTAGAGGACAAATATACTGGTCACTGGATGAGTAGTTTTCTGTTCCCTGAGTGACCAGAGCAGGGGCTGCACTAGAGTAATCAGGAACCTGCTAGAACCAGTTAAGGCGGGCAGGCTAATTAGGACACCTGGAGCCAATTAAGAAGAAGCTGCTAGAATCAATTAAGGCAGGCTAATCAGGGCACCTGGGTTTTAAAAAGGAGCTCACTGCAGTTTGTGGGGGGAGTGTGAGGAGCCGGGAGCAGGAAGTGCAAGGAGCTGAAAGTGAGAGGGTATGCTGCTGGAGGACTGAGGAGCACAAGCGTTATCAGACACCAGGAGGAAGGTCCTGTGGTGAGAATAAGGAAGGTGTTTGGAGGAGGCCATGGGGAAGTAGCCCAGGGAGTTGTAGCTATCATGCAGCTGTTACAGGAGGCACTATAGACCGCTGCAGTCCACAGGGCCCTGGGCTGGAACCCGGAGTAGAGGGTGGGCCCAGGTTCCCCCCCAAACCTCCCAATTGACCTGGACTGTGGGTTCTCCCAGAGGAGAAGGTCTCTGGGCTGTTCCCCAACCCACATGGTGAATCTCTGAGGCAAGAAAATCCGCCAATAAGCGCAGGACCCACCAAGATAGAGGAGGAACTTTGTCACAATATATATACCACTCACATCTGGGTCATATGTTTAAAAGTGACTTAGCCTACATAGTGCAAACCAACTTGTAAGCAGGGCCTAAGAACAAAGTGAAAAAGATACCTTTTTGAGGGGACCCACTCAAATGAAATAGGGACTGCAAAAGTCATAAGACTTGGCCTCTAAACAAAAATGTGGTGGTAGTTTTTGCTGTAGCTACCTAGAGCTCTCAGCAGTATTGGGTACTTTGGGTTATGTGCACCCTGCTGGTTTAATGGAAATTTGTAACTTGATCTGTGTTTTTTGAGAATACATGCAGAAGTTATAAATTACTTTCAAGCTAGACTAAAGTTGTTGAAAGTAGTATCTTGTTTTGTCATAAATTGTGCAAGCTAAGAATAACCCAACATCAGCACCGACTGTCCCAACTATTCAGAAATCATGAGTACCTTAACGTTTTTTAAAAAAGGGTTCTTATTTGTTGTCTGGTTTTTCAGCCATTAGAGTTCACCTTTTTAAGTTTTTCTCCACATCATGAAAGCTATAAACTTACTCTTCAAAAAACAAAAGCTAAGATTCTGATGCCAGTCACATGACTTCAGGAAGTCACATGGAGAAAAACTCCAAATATTGCAAGATTTGTGATAAGACCATGAGAGTTTGCAACACTTCTAGTATTTTTAAATGGTTGCCCACTGCAGTATTTTTTTTTATCTTTCTTATGGAGTTTTGTTGGGTCAAATATTACTCTACCCAGTGCCTCCACACCCATTCTCCAAGGTGAAGTGGAGAGATGTTCCCAGGAACCATGCCATTGCTCCTGCATTTCTGAATGGGAGGCCTTAACAGGCCCCTAGCAGCACCAGTCTTGTCCAGTGTATGAAGAGAAGAAAGCCAGACAAAACAAGAGCTTCCATGACCTTTGCCCCAGCTAGGTAGGCCAGAGGACTCATTGTACTAGATTACTTCAATGTGCTGTGGAGAGACAATCTGCACAGAGAGATTGTGATACAAGAGATTCATGCTATCCTGTATGGCAAGTATGAAGGAGGCTGTAGCGGGGTGAACACCTGCTCTGGCCCTGGAGGGGTTGGAAAAGCCCGCAGAGGGCTGGGGCTGGGCAAGGTAAAACCCTGGCTGATTGGGGAAGTAGCCACAGCTGGGCCAAGCCCCAATCAGGCCACAGCTGGCCTGTATAAAAAGGCTGGGAGCCAGGAGCCTCTCTCTGCTTTCAGAGGGAGAAGGGCCTGGCTGCAGTGAGCTAGACACAGGGTACCTGAGTGGAGCAGGGCTGGGAAAAGGCTGAGGAGCTGGGGAGCTCCAGCCTGGATAGCCCCAGGCTGCAGCCTAGTAAGAGGCCAAGGGCTACTGGGGGTTGCAGAGGGCAGCCCAGGGCTAGGCCAAGGTAGCAGGTCCAAACCCAACCTTGCCTGTGATGAGTGGCCTATACTGTAGTCTGCCCCAGGGAATGGGGGCTAGTTGGAGACTGGCAGTGGCCTTATTCTGAGGTGAGGTAGAGATAGTGGGTGGGGGTTCCCCAGGGAGGGGAGACCCTAGTACTGAGGGGTGTACTGTCAGGGGGCAGCACCCCAGATACAAGGGCACAGGGGTCTGGGAGGGACATGGGGGCCAGAGGACAGGTGGATCACTGGCCTGCAGAGGGTGCTCCAGGATGCTGGAAGAGCTAATTCCCAGAAGTGACCAGCAGAGGCCAAAAGATCCTGCTTCTCTGAAGACATCACTTCATCAAAACCAACCAAAGGGACTATCCCGAATAGTAAGCAGCTGTTGTCACCACCTCCTCACCACCTGCTTTGGGAGCTGACCACTCATTACAGAGGAGTGGGTGGAGGGGAAAAAAGGAAATAAATCCAACTAATTCATGGCAGTCTCTTAAACCCTGAGGGGGTAGTAAGAGCAGAACGTGGCAATCATGCTGCCATCTTAAAGTTCAGGCTATTCATGCAGCCATAAATGCCCAAATCCCTAGAGGTTTGTACCACCACGTGTGAAAGGCACCTATGTCTCTTCAGGCTGGAGAAAGACCGTGAGAAGTGTCTTAGTCCATTGCTGACAGAGCTCATTAACGCCTTTCTAAGGGAAGGATTCCCCACCTCCCTCCAGCCACTTTGAAATATGTGATAGTCTTAGCTATTCAGAGATGCTGAAGAGGTTATTAATTCAAACTGCCAGAATCCTGTGGCTATTAGGACTCAGGGAGAAGCAACCTTAGATGAGCGAAATAAATCAGAGCTGCTGGGTATAAAGAACTTTTCAAAACCAAGTAGTTTATTTCGGAGCTTAACTTGAAACACTGATTTTTGAAACTCTTGACCTCCATTTATCAATTCATAAATGGGGATGACATTTATACCCTCTTTTGAAAAGCACTTTGCGATTGCTGAATGAAAATCACTATGTATAAATGCAAAATAGTGTTATTTCCAATTGCTCCCCCATTTAAAAAAAAAAGTGCAATGCTTCCAAAAAACATACCCTGCCTCCACTATTCCATAGGGGAGTCCTGAGACATTACTGATGTTTTAAAAAAATAAAATTAAAAAGAGGGAGAGTGAATGATCAGGCATATATTATAGCTGTACCACTTCGTTAGTAAGTGAGAAATTAAAAGACGTTCTTTCAATGAAACATTGATTCTGGAAACAGATTACAGGAAATCATATCATACCACTAACTTAAATTATGAGTATTTATATTGCAGAATTATACCAATCTTTCAAACACAATGCCCCTCAACCTTAGTTCAAAAGAAAGTTTTATCTAAGCTTTAACAACAGAGCTGAAAATAATTGAGATGATATGGGCAGCATTATAGCTGCCCATTTTCATCTTCTTTAAAAGCAGCTCTATTGCATGATGGTTAAGGATCAAACTGGGATTATGTGGAGAATGTTAAACATATTCAAAACAGATGCAGTATTTTGGTATAAGAGACCTTGCACAGAGCCCCAGCTCACTTTGGTTAAAGTTCTTTGCTGCATGTGTTATTGCTGCTAAATGAAATCATGCAGCAGATGAATTCATCATTTGAGCAGCAGATTGCAAAAAATGAGTTGCCATATAATATGCTGGTTAAAAATACAAAGTGGCAAAGGTAGTTCTATGAAACAAAAAATGTTTCAAAATGTCAAATTCCAGTGTTTCTCCAGGGCCTCAATCTTGCACCTGTTAAGTTTACAGAAGTGCTGTCATTGTCTTCAATGTATGCTGGATCTGCTCCCATGTGTGGGAGGACTAACAATGTATACCAGAATTTTCTGCCCTTTACAAAATTAGATCTAGCTGTGAGAGATGTCTGGATCTACTCCTCAGAGTTCATGCAGCAGCTGGGGATACATTTAAGCATCTTTTGTTAAGTCAAGTTACCTTTCTCCTCCCCTTGCATTTGCTAGGAATAGTTGTTTCCTTTTTCTGAACTGGGACCAGCATTATCTGAATCCAGTCTATGTCTGTGCAGTAAAACCATGTTCCCACAGATGAACTGGAAATATTGTTCTACAATGGATTGTCTTGGACAGTATGTGGAAGGGTCACATCAAAAATGTACAATAAATCACATGGAGCAGGAAGGCTAATTATGACCATATAGTATTAGGGAGAGGACGTGTTGTGGTACTCAGATTGTAATATGCTAGTATGTGCTTTTCTATGGCATTCAAATAGAACTCCTTCACTGTTTTCCACTTTGGCCAATTAGATTGCTTCCAAACGCTGAATCATATAGCCCCAATCTTATAGCCCAATATACTTAACTGGTATGCACTGAAAGATTATGTGATTAAAAGTAGACCTAGTTTCCTTCCCAATCTTTTCTAGTCTGTACCCCTCTTTCCCAGTGTTTTTTTGTGTGCCTGAGTTAAGCCTAGAGTTTGTTGGGAAATGAAATTTCCATTTTGTAGGAAATTCCAGCATTGAATTTGTTTAAATTTTGAATTGGTCTGAAAGACAGATTAGAGTTTCCCATAGAATGAAATTTAAAAAAAAATTGATTTGGGAATATCAAGTTGTTTCATTTTGATAGTGTCAAAACAGAAGAAATAAATATAAATTAGACAGCATTAAATAAATATTTTAATCGAATATAGAAGTGGAAACAAAGTGAATTGAAATGTAATGTTTCCACATTATCTAAATGAAACAAGAAAGTTCTAAATAGACATTTTTCCTGGCACTTGTTTAGTCAAGAAGTCACCACATTCCACAAACAGTTTACATTGAGGACATGGGATTTTTTTGACAGAGAACAAGAGTCCTATTGGAAATTTTTTAAGTTGTTAAGCAGCAGAACCCTGATGTGGAAGCAGAAGAGCCATAGAACTGCCTGTGGAAGGGAAGCTGACTTTGCTGCTTGTCAGATGTACAGAGTAGAGCTGCTCCAGGATTTGCCTTCAATCAGTGTGGCTGGATCATTTCCCAGGGTTGGAGATGGAAGGGAGAAAACCCAACAAACCCTCAGACAAACAACCCAAAGTTGAATTACTCAGAAGCCCAGCCCTGCTGGAGGTGCCCCTTCAGTAACCGTTGGGCCAATGCAGTGGCTAAAATACTGCTTTTTGGGGGAGGGGGGGAGAGAAACACCAGAATTAGAAGTAACAGCTTCCAAAAATGCTCTCTGGCTTCCCAAATCCCAGTTTGTCTCAGATGTATAGATGTGTATCAGAAAGATTCACACTTCCAGGCAAAGGGCCAGAGCCAGGCATTTGTTGCTGCTCGCTCTATCTTCTTCTTGAGTGAGAAAAATCAGAGGGAGTCACCAATCCAAAGTTTATGCTGATAAATGCAAGGCTAGTCATAAATAAAATCACCATTATGACCTGATCTTCAACAAAGTACCTAAGCTGGTAGGATGCTTGTAGTAGCCATAGACTGAACTATCTTGTGCAGCACATCCCTGGACACTAGAGTGATCCGTTTCTACAAAATGGGGGGGCGGGATAGAAAGAAGAGGAGTAGCAGAGGTGGCACTGGCGTACTACATCAGATGCAGGGGACTTCCACCTCTAAAGAGTCTGAGTATTTTGGTATAAGAGACATTGCACAGATCCCCAGCTCACTTTGGTTAAAGTTCTTTGCTGCATGTGTTATTGCTGCTAAATGAAATCATGCAGCAGATGAATTCATCATTTGAGCAGCAGATTGCAAATAATGAGTTGCCATATAATATGCTAGTTAAAAATACAAAGTGGCAAAGGTAGATCAGCAAACACTTTCAGCATGTACTTAAGTGCCTTTCTGAATAGGGGCCTTACTGTGTACATCTTAACTTTGACCTGAGATTTATAGCTTATGTGGTAACTTCAGAAGGTATTCAAGGTTCTTCAGACCCTTACTGACGTCTTACTGGGCATTGTAGAGCCAGTTAGACTGGGATGCAGGTGATCAGACCTAGTGGTCAGAGCAGGATTTGGGAGTCAAGCCAAGGGTGAGGGTCAGAGCCAGACTCAGTAGACTAGGGTGGGACATAAATGCAGGGATGTGGAACAGGACAGGAAGGCAGGAATCAGGAACAAGGTAGGGCTCCAGAGTCAAGGATTCACCTACTTGCTCGGACAACTTCCTGTGCCTCCTTTGGTCTTAAATAGTGAGTGAGCCAATAGGCCTGGCTGGACAGCTCTTCCAATTGGGAGTTTTGTAGGCAGTGCCTATAGGGAGCTAGGGTCCACCAGCCCCCACTCCGTGCTAGTAGCAGTGAACTGTCAGATGGTGGCTACAGTTAGAACTGCCTGGGGACCCCCTGGGCCCAGGTTTGTGACCTGTGATTCCCTCCATTATTGGCAGTCTCCAAGACTCACTTTACCAAAAGACTTCAATATTTGTTTGGATGTGATCCATGGTGGAAATAGCCATTATGGCTACCATGGGACTCTTCTAGATTGTGTGTTGGGGGCAGTGGCTTGTCCTAAGACAGGTGATTTTTGGTCTAGGTGTGTATATTGGAGAGCATAATAATCTCATCTCCATATAGAACCACTCCAAGCACAGATCAGGGCTTTCTCATCCCTCTCAGGGATGAGGAGCAACCAAATGGGTCCACACCCCCTAGAGACTTATGGAACCCAAAGGCTTTCAAATTCCCTGTGGAAGAACACTACCCACCCCCAGGCACCATAAATTGAGAGTTTAGCACTACGCAATTGCTCTCTGTAATTCGTAATCATTCATGCACTGGCTCTTTTAAACCAACACCTCCTCCCTGCCATCCTCTATAGTTTTGCCTGACAACTTAAGACAGATGCAGTGTGATGAGTGGAGACTCACTTTGAACCAGATTTATTGCTGCATCAGGAATTTGTACTGTGATTGCAAAGCACGCAGATGGAGGTTTCTTATCTGCTCAGGCTTGATTAGCAGATCTGTTCTGTCATCTAACCAGCTAAGATCCAACCACAGACCCAAGTACCATCCACACAAGGAAGAGTCAGAGTCTCCTCGGCCCCAAAGAAGCTGTCAAAGTGTAAGGGTATACGCACACCACTCTCCCTAAGGGAGCTGAAGGCCAGTTTCACAAGCAGAAGTCTTGAGAGCCAGTGGCAATCTGGCATGCGCAAGAAGTGTAATAGTGCCCAAAACAGTTTGATTGATGGAGTGTGAAATTCCCAAAGGGGCTCTGACAGCCCAAAGGGACATATACTTCGAGTCCTTAAAACTGCCCCTGCCCTTATTTTTAGGATCTGTACCAACTAATACAAGCTAAAGCTAAACAAATAACCATTGGCCTAAGCAGGCTTCAAACTTACAAGCAGTGTTACACTCACTGAGGACCCAACAGCTATTCAGTGGGGCCAGAACTTCATCACACGTGTCACTGAGCTGCAAGTTATCAACTGTTAGCAAAAACAATGGCTAATTTCCTCCCAGAGCCTTGCCATGTACTAAATGCAACCTGTGCACATAGATTTCCTGCAGCACAAACACCCAAGACACAAAGTGGTGATCAGAAGCAAGATCTTGTTAACTGTCAATAACCAAAGAAAGTGAATGCAGATGCAGCCATAGCTTTCATGGCCGTGCTCAAACTATAGGTGCTCTGAAGCAATAGCAGGACATTTAACAAAATTTAAAAGCAGATTTTTACCAGCTAAAATGCTGTAGCTCAAAATGTATTGGCAATGAAAGGGGTCAGGTTCTCAACATCCCCATCCCAGATATATGGTGGCTAATCAGGTCCCTGCCCCCACTCTCTGTGAGGGCAGCCTCTCTGATGGGTGCCCCCACCCCTGCTGCATTTAGAACTAAATCCCAGATGATCCAGATTAGGAAGAATTAGAATCCAGATTAGATACCACTGTCATTTAACATGTAAACCAAGAAAATTAGATTAGTAAGTCACACAGGCCTGGTTTGTTACACAAACCTATCTACCTGACCTAAGAAGTCTAAGAAATCAGAGCAACAAACTAAGATGCATGTTTGCATATTCCCCAACAACAACAATGTGTCCCTGCTGGTGAGATGTTTTCCACAACATCTGTGGAAGCTTTATCTATTTTATTACTTTTTTCCTTTACAGTGTCTTCTATCTTAGGTCTTTTAAGAAGAATTGGAGCAGTATTCTTGCCTTTAAGATCTGAAGAAGTGCTGTCAGCATCAGATACACCTCTTGAGACTGTAACAGCCTAAAACAGTTTTCACATTTCCTCTTGACACTAGATAATGATCTGTGTGTCAGTCATTCTGTACACGCATAAAAATCTTAGCTCTGGAATATTAAATTGTTGTAATCCCTTTATCATAGCTACTTTGAATGATTTCTAAACATGGCCCAGATCCACACCAGTCACTTGCACAATTTAAAAAACATCTTTTGCAAGATATGGTTTACTCAGAGTATATTAAAGCAAGTCTCAGTTGCTTGTATGCATCAGTACAGCCAATGGAAAAAAAGCAGCCATCACTAAAGCAATATGACAAGGTGAATAAATGGAAAAAAGGTTCAGCATTGATTAAGAGCAAGTAGAGCATCTTATGTTTAGATTTCACATACAATCCCTGGATAATGGACTTTATTCTTTAAAAAAAGTCACCGTTTTATAAAAGGTACTTTTAATAAAGTTTCCTAGATAGAAAATATTTTCTGATTCCTCACTGATAACCAAATCCCCTACAGATATATTTAACTCAGTGCTTCAAAATAGATTTTAAAGATGGACAGAGGGAACACTTATTTTGAAGATTGAAAGAAACTAGCTGAAGCTTTGATGCAGAATATAGGCTAAATTCTGCTTTGTTACCCTATGTAAAGCCTGGAATAACTCCAGGGAAGTTACATTTGAATTATACCAATGTACTGAGTGCAGAAATTGAGTCTGTAGCTTTATAGATCTAATTCATTAGGGGGCCTAATCCAGCTCTTCCTGAAGTCCATAAGGGCTGGTCTATACTTACCGGGTAGTTCGACGGCTGGGGATCGAAGTTCCGGGTTCGATTTATCGCGTCTGGTCTGGACGCGATAAATCGAACCAGGAAGTGCTCGCCGTCGACTGCCGTACTCCAGCTCAACGAGAGGAGTACCGTGGAGTCGACGGGGAGCCTGCCTGCCGCGTGTGGACCGCGTCTGAACCGCGGTAAGTTCGAAGTAAGGTATGTCGAATTCAGCTACGTTATTCACGTAGCTGAATTTGCGTACCTTACTTCGACTTGGGGGGTAAGTGTAGACCAAGCCTAAGAGTCTGACCACAGTGGGAGCTGGATTCATCCTTAGATGAAGGACATTGTGCCAGGAAACATATGGAGAACTAGAGCAGGCTCAGAATCAACATAGAATATCAGGGTTGGAAGGGACCTCAGGAGATCATCTAGTCCAACCCCCTGCTCAAAGCAGGACCAATCCCCAGACAGATTTTTGCCCCAGATCCCTAAATGGCCCCCTCAAGGATTGAGCTCACAATCCTGGGTTTAGCAGACCAGTGCTCAAACCACTGAGCTATCTCTCTCCCCCATACTATAAGACAGAAGAACTGTTTCATGGGGATAGCCCTGACTGACAATGTTTTTTATGATCTAAAATATGCTGCCTTTCAACACTGGAGAAAGAATTCTACCCTAGAACTTTATGCAAAACAAGTTCCATGGATGTCAATGGGAGACAGAAGCAGCACAAAGTAATTATTTGTGCATGTAAGTGTCAAATAAAGAAAGTGTTTAAGATCATCAAGAGGTGGAGTGTTGTTGCTAGAAGATCACCATTTCATTGCAGGGGAGACTTGAAGGGAAATCTAATGATCAGAACTCCGTTTGGAATAAGCTCTTGAACAGTATCACTGTCATAAAATACGGCAAGAGAAGTAACAGAAAAACCTCGATATAAGCCTTCATGTTGGATTTTTCTCTTATAGATGTTTGAGAGATGGAGAGAGAGAGATTTCAAAGCTGATGTTTAATGTTGATTGGATGACGAGTCTGTGCCTAGAATTAAAGGCAAAATAGCTTAAGCATAGTTAATTCCTGGTCTACACTGTAGATTCCTGGTCTACCTGGGCTGGTCTACACTGGTGGAAATCGATCTAAGATACGCAACTTCAACTACATGAATAGCGTAGCTGAAGTTCAAGTATCTTAGATCAATTTACCTTGGGTCCTCATGGCACGGGATCGATAGCTGCGGCTCCCCCGTCGACTCTGCTACCGCCGCTTGCTTCGGTGGAGTTCCGGAGTCGACGGGGAGCGCGTTCGGGGATCGATATATTGCATCTTAACGAGACGCGATATACCGATCACCGATAAATCAATTGCTACCCGCCGATACGGCGGGTAGTCTGGACGTACCCATAGTGAATATATTACCTCCTTAAGAATGCTGTCAATGTAACTCATCTTAACATCAGATAAATGCTGGTCATTCAAGTACGAGCAGGGCTGTGTCTCCGGGAGGGGGGACCTGGATGGGGTAAAGGGTCCAAGGCTGGGGCTGGCAGCCAGGACCCTGGGTGCAGGGCCAGCAGCTGGGACTCTCGTAAAACCTGGAAGTGCTGCAGCACCCCCCCCACGCCCTAGTTCCCATGCCTGTTTCCTCTGGTCTTTTCAGTTGGAACCTTCCAAATATGTATTAAAAACTACCTTGTTGCATTCCAAGAAGCCTGAGGAAATTCTGTTGAATACAATTTATGTATGTTATACAGGAAAGGTGCTTTGGAAAAATATTTTGATGTACAAGTTTTAGGAAATTTAGGCTTAATGTGAGGTATACATCATTCATGAACTAGGCACTTAATTTTTATTACCTTGTTGGTTAACTTAATTGCTTTATAACTGCTAGCAATTTTTCATCAAAACGGGATTAATTTACCACTTTCTCTCCCCCCCCCCCCTTTTTGCTCCACTGAAAAGTATCGTAGATGTAGACAGGAGATCACTGTTGTATGGTGGAACTTGTGCTAGCAGTTTTACTGTACAAAAAAAATGCTGTAAATCAGTAGAACGATACAAGAGCAACGCTTAGGGACATGGATTGAACGGGACACTGGATTAATGAAGATATGTCTGTGTCTGGAGATCTGGATTCAAATGTAATTTAGGTGACTGACAGTCAAGTTATTTATTTCCATTGTGGTAGTATGAGCGAGTGTAATAGTGCCTGCTCTATTCTGATCCGCCAAAAGATGGGACCCACCCTGAAGAATTTACTGATTTTAGGGCAAGTCTACAGGCCCTGTTCTGCATTGCTTACCCAGGGGCACAACCAGAATTTTGCTCAGGAGGGGTTCCAGGTTACCTGCCTGGCTGCCACCAATTTGAGTGGCAGTGTCCCTGCGTGCTAGGTCACCATGCCACTCACTGAAATTTGGTCCGGCAACCCCTCCATCATGACAAGGGTAGGGGACAAGCTTCAGTGAGTGTGTAACTCATTGAAATCTGCCTCAGGTTTTGCCCTCCTGCTCCTCCATCATAACAAGGAGGCAGGTGGGTGTGCCAAATTTGAGGAACTGGCATTGCAACACCACTCAGATATGGCCTGGCCCCCTCCATCGTCCAGTCAGGGTCCAAGGTGGGGCCTGGGCCCCCTGCCCAGCTTGAATTCCCATTAGCTATGGTGAACATTGCAGCTGTTCAAGCAACTAAGGAGCAGGCCCTTAGTATTCACTGTTCGGACAACTACTACAGTTTATTTTCTCCACAAGAATGTCAACCACCAAAATTTTGGTCCCATTCCATTTATTCCGATATCCCCTCACATGAAAGAAAAATCGGTTACATACAAGGAAAAAGTAAAGCCCAAAAGGAAAGAGCCAATGCAATGATTTTTTTCCTACAAATGTTAGAAAATGTACATAAGAAGGTAAAGTTCTTTTAAAAAAAAAAAAAAACAACAACACACCATCCTTTTCTGTGCCCACAGTTACGCACAGGTCCAATTGATGTTATTTAGATGTCTATGTACAGTATCAGACATGCAGATAGGTAGATATCAAAACAGCATTTATTATACCTGTACTGAATTGTGGTTACAATAAAAGAGGCCTGGTTAAGGTGCTCGCCAAACATCAGGCCCAGAGTAGGAATATATTTTGTCGCTTTTACAACTGTATTAAAAATATGCATTCAATAATATCTTCCCTATCCCTCTCTTCATCCTTATAAGTAAATCATGGCTAGTTTGGTAGTACTTTTGCCTCTGAAGAGGTAACAGGTTCAAGTCTCATGGCAGGAAGATGCTTTTCTTCTGATGGTTGAAGCTAGGTAACTTGACTTTCTACTTTCTTTGTACTACCCCTTTAAAATACTACAGATTGAGTGGGAGCTGCTACTATTTTCTGAGACAAAGTTGATGCAGCCTGGTTCTTACTGAAGACCCATGCTGTCACTTTTATTCTTTGTTTTGTTGTCTCCCTTAATGAAAGGGTCATCTACACTGGAAGGATGGACAGAAACATCCAACACTTCTGATAAGTGAATAAACCCAATCCCTCCTGAGCCCAGTTTAGTAGGTGAAAGCTATTATTTATATAGTGCCTAGGGACCCTAATCCTAGGCCAGGGCTCCATGGTGTTAGGTGCTGTCAAATGCATGACAACAGTCCCTACCCTAAGGAGCTCACAATGTAAGATGACAGATGGATACAGAGTGATTGAAAGCAAAACAAGCAATGGCAGTTTTTGGCAAGAGAAAAGGTAATCTGCGTCTCTTGGCCAACGTTCCTTCTCCATAGTAAGGCAGGTGCCAAGATCCAAACAACTACAGGTACATGATCAAGTTTTGCTTGTCTACACACACTAGCTCAACAGAAAAATGTAGTTGTCCATGGAGATATCAGATCCCGTCATATTTTTCCCCACAGAGAGAGGGGGTTGAGGGTCCAAAGGGAGGGGGGGCAAACCTGTATTGACTTCCCAACCCTAAAATCCCCTGCATCTCTGAGGTTCTTCAGAGAGTTGGAGTTTCTATACTACGCTTCCAGTGCCCTTCTTCATGGCAGAGCCATTTCAAGCCATCATCTATGAAGGGGAAGTGATGTGGAGAGCAGTTCTTCTACTTCTCTCTAATGCCCCACAGAGAGAATTCTGCATGCTGAGAGAAAGGGAAGATGAAGCTGCAGAGGCTGTAACCCTCTTCCTCTCCCTTCCCTTAGCTTGTGAGTCTCCATACTCAAATCCTCAGTGCTTTGGGGATATTTTGTTTCTAGCTCCTCTGTAACCAAATTCTACTCTGTTCTTCAATAAAACTAAGCTAAAAGGCCTGATGAGGCAATGCTGCTGGAATACACACATGGTGTTTTGTGCAATGGAAGAGTTAAGATTATTTTCATAAATACTATAACACAAAAACTGTGAAAGTCCAGCCATCGTGTTGACTTCCAAGTTTTATAGATATATTTGTCTTTCATATTAGTAAACATCTGAACGAAGATAGCACATTGTCAGTGCCTAACAAGAAGCAGCCTTTCTGATGACATCTGAGACATCTTTGCTCCGCTGCATGGATGTATTTGAAACTTAAATGCTATTTTGTAATGTATATCGTAAAAGGACCCAGTGCTGCTCTCACTGAACTCTGAGTGTTTTGCCATTGACTTCAACAGAAGTCAGAAGCTGCATCAGGGCCAAAATATGCTTTGACTTGATTGCTTCCTACAGTAATGGGGGGGGGGGGAATTCTAAACGAGGTGCTGAGTATTTTCAGCTTCCATAAATGGCCCATTAACTTCAATCAAGACCAGTGTGACTGATGTTCATAATCAGGTTTCTGTATATTTAGCAATATGTATTATGTATAGAGAGACAATGTATTTCTGAATATCTTGGTGAGCAGCTAGGGCAGCCTTTAGAGCTGTTTCCTACAGTACCTTACTTGGTATGGGGCCCAATGCCATTTAACTTACTGATGCAAGTTTAATTTCAAAAAGGTGCTACTCCACATTGAGTAAGGGTGATAGAATTTAGCCTTTTAAAGAGTTTAGAATGAGTAGATAAACAGGATTTGACCCATGCTAGTTATTTACCTATAATAAAAGTTATAAAAATAGTTATGTTACTAAAATCACTATTTAATATAAGTTATATTGAGAAGACTAACTCCACTGCCCTGAGCTATGTTGCTAAACATTTCATTGTTTGGGGGAGGGGGAGGGAACCCTACAGAACCCCAGATCTTTTGCCACACCTTTTGTTTAAAAAAAATGATATTTTTGGTGATCGCTGTAGGCTTTAACTTCTATGTAACGATTTTTAATGCAAATAGAACTCAATGGTGGATGTACTCTTGGAAGTTACAGGCCATGCTGATTTGTTCAGTTATTCTTTATAAAATATATGGAGATATACCTGTATCATAGAATTAGAAGAGATCCTGAAAGATCATTGAGTCTAGCCCCCTACCTTCACTAGGAGGACCAAGTACTGATTTTGGCCCACATCCTTACATGGTTTACTCAAGGATTGAGCTCACAACCCTGGGTTTAGCAGGCCAATGCTTAAACCACTGAGCTGTCCCTCCCCTGATGCTTTTTTTGTGCATGCCGCCTTCTAGTTTTCTAGTGCTTCTCTCCCTTCTTTTAGCAGCTGCTACTGTGCCCTACACATTAACTTTGAAGATAGCAGGAGAAGATTTCCTTTAAGATTGTGCCAATGACCTCCACAGCCTGATAGATTCACTTGGCATCCTCTCAAAGATTAAGTGCATCAGCCTCTCTACTGAGTCACCCAAAGCCCAGCCAGATAGACCAAGTATACTTGGCTGCACTTCCAGCTGCTCAGTCTGATTTTATTTGTCTACAGATATTCATCACCAACTCCTGTTTACCAGAGGGATTTTATGTTGGTGTGTCTAGGGGGGAAATGGGTGTTAGAAATGTCACCAATACATTTTTTTTCCTGGGGTAGTCAAATCACTGCCTCATTTTTCTATGAAAAATAAAAGGATAGTTGTGTAATTAAGGCACTGGGTGGGACAGAGGAAATCTGGTGGGAGTATGTGGCTCTGCTGCAGAATTCCTGTTGAGCTTGGGCAAGTCATTTAACCTCTGACTTTGTTTTCCCCATCTGTAAAAAGATAATAGGACTTCCTTTCTTCTACCCTTTGTCTGGATTGTCTATTTAGATCACAAGTTGTTTTTGTGGGGGGGGGGGGGGGGAGTTGAAGCCGTCAGTCAGTCTGTCTGTGTGCACACTGCCTAGCTAAGCAAGGTCCCTATCTTTGTTGGTGCTGCTCAGAGCTATTGTAATATAAATGTTATGAAAAATAAGTCAAATCTGTAGCTGTCCATGCTAAAGAGTAAGTTTTAAAAAAACAGAGGCAATGTCTGTGTGTCATTATGTGCATACCGTTACGGTAGGATTCACTGCATGGCATTTTTACAGTCTTGTAAGTTTTTTCTTAGCATGTGAGCAGAGCACAGTCCTTGAAGAAATATCTGTATTGCTGTAGAGATGAAATTGTGTGCGTGCATTTTGGGGGTCTGGAGGGAGTTTGCTGTCTGCCTGAATCTCTGTAACTGGAGTCAATTCTTGGGGGAAGAATTGCCCCATGGAAGGCAGACCTTGGTTGTTGGACTAAGATCCCTGAAAGAGGGGGATTTCCTGTGTGTTATTTGTGACCACCTGATTCAAGGGCTGATGTAAATAAAACAAGTGCTAAGAAAATTTCTAGACTCTGCCTCACTGATTTCTCTGTCAAGGGAAAACTGTAAGGCCCTGCAATGTGCTACTTCTCAGCAGATGTGCAGCCATACTTGCATATATGCAGATTGACAAATTGGATGAAGTAATTTCTTCTTGGATCATCTTGTCTCTCTAATATCCTGGGACCAACAGGGCATGCATATATGCAGATACACATGCATTGTGCTGTAGGTATGGTTTATAAGCCCCAGTTGAGGCTTTTTATAATTTTCCTCAAAAAGTGTCTCTTTAGGTTGAGGTTTTGCCTTGGGTGTTAATTCCCCCTCTATGCCCATTGGGGAAAAAAATTATATATATATATATACACACACACACACACACTCTCTCTCTCTCTCTCTCTCTCTCTCTCTCTCTCTCTCTCTCTCTCTCTGCAAAAACGCTATGCTAGCACAACAATATGGTTGAGATTATAAACACTCAAACATTATAAGGAAACAAAGTTATGGTACCAAAAATAAAAGTAACGGATTCTTATTAAGACATGAAAATCAACATCATGCTGAAACAAGACACAAATATGATGCATTTACAGCATGCCCAACTTACAGTTGCTATGGGAAACCTAACTTTGAATTTCCTGAATTTTGTGTTTAAAATCTCAAACCATGTGCCCCAGGGTTTTGCATTACATAGGCACAAACACAAACAAATGCAGGTGCTCAAATAAAATAGTTCCAAATATTTGACGCCGTTTAGAGAGCCCTAAGTGACCCTTAAGTTTAAATACAACCAGCCAAACTTTTATCCCAGACACTTAAGACGGAAAATGCGGTAATGTCACGCAAATGTGATCCAGTGACTTAATTAGAGCCAAGTTAGCAAAGACAGGCAATAAATCGTTTGAGCTTCCTTTTTGTGCCTCTGGATGAAACCTTGTTAACTTGTATCAGAGTCAGCAATCCACATGTGAAACAACTCGTAAGTCTTTCAAAGAAAGGATGCTGAGGATCGGTTTTAAGGGAAGAGGGCAAACATCAACCAATTCAGGAACCCAAAGAGAAAGAGTTAACCTTCAGCAACATACGAAAGCAATTCAGAGACACGAATCAGTAACCGGCCTTTGAAGGAGCCTAGCGCCCTCTAGTGGAAGAGATCCTACAGTGGAAATTTCCTTTAGAAACCAGCTTTATTTTAAAAAGTACACACTTATTTAGGGTGGACAGCAAATGTGAAAAATCGGGACAGGGGGTGGGGGGGTTAAATAGGAACCTATATAAGAAAGACCCCCAAGTCAGGACTGTCCCTATAAAATCGGGACATCTGGTCACCCTACACCTATTAGATGGACTGTCTATGTCTCACTGTGATGAGAATTCATTTTGCAGAACAAATCGGGTTCACCGCTCTTTGCTTAAGCCTGTTGCGTGAGGTACGCCCATACATAGTTCTGGTGGGTGATCAATACACTCATGGAGCTGGTAAAGGTATTATGGATGGGTGGGGACTTTTTGTATTGTTTCTGTGATTTTTTTTAAACTCCTGCGCTTGATTTCAGGTTATCTAATTCAAAAGCGAAATACAATCTGGGGAAATATACTGTCTCGAAAACCAGGCAATGAAATAAAAGAGACTGTAGACTGCTAGCAAGATCACACACGCAGTGTGACAAACAGCTTTTAAACCACTATTTGTCCATTTTCTGCATCTGTAGAAAGTACTAGCTAAACTATACTAAGATCCAGGCAGGAAATATTTTCTCTAAATTGTTTTAATATTAAAGTGACACTGGAAAAATATTGAAATAGGAAGTATTAAGTCTCAACACCTCTCTCTTCGTTACAGTTTAAGAAAAACCTGAAATTGTTATACAGTAAAAACAGTCCTTATTAATTTCCTTAGAACTGGAAACATCCTTCTGTTCAGAAAGGAAAAAACCCTCATGTTTTTATAGCTTTAAACTGGAAAGGGTTTTGGTTAAAAAAATTGACAGTTATTTTTTTTTACCAAGCATTTTATAAATTTAACTAACTACAACATGTGTGGGGGGGGAATTGGATAGCAAAACACAGGACCATTCATTTAGTAATCTACCCAGGAAATCCTTATTGTCGATTTAATACAATTTAATAAAGCAGAATAAAATGGCAGGAATGCAGTATCTCAGCTCATAAGCTATTTACAGTTCAGTTCTAGTGCTGAATAAGGTGGCCCAATTTCCAGTAAATACAGCCTGCGAACCCAAGCTTATATTTGAGACCTTTAACAAAATGCAATTATGCAAAATAGCTTTGCACTGTGTGGAAGTGGAAATCCCCATTGTGCACGCACGCAGCTCTGGGATACTCAGTGTAAATACACGAGAAGATGCTTTTCACAGAGAAACAGTCTAGTGCATACTTTTAGGACTGAAAATTCTTCATTAATAAATTTTTAGTAGGTAAGGTGCTAATAAGAGTTTTAGCCCCGATTTGCGTGTATGTCTGTTCCTCTCATGCTCCTATTCACGGACACCAGGAGATTAGCTTGCTTCCCCGTTTAAAGACCTTTTAAGGCAATTTATCTTCAATATACGTTTTTTCCCTCTCCTCCCAATAATATATTAGAAAGTTTGGGAAAATAAACATCAGGTCCCTTATGGCCGTTCTGCTTCTGGACAGTAACCAAAACGCTGTGAGATTTCTTCAAGCAATGCATTTCCAGTATAAATACGATATCCAAATTAAAAACCAAATAGATCTCTGCTTTCTAACCGTATTTGGAACATACTAAATGTAACGTTATGTGTACATACATATGCGGCCCTTCATCAGAAATACGGATCTAACAATTTCAGGAGGGAAATGTGTGTTTCCATTAAAGGTCCCAATCCACAGCTAGTAAATATATTCAACTCAAACTGTCACCGGCTATAGATAGGAAGGGTCACGAGCAAGCAGATTTGGCCTATTAATATAAGGCAGGAAGAGAAACAAGTCAAGACCATCCGAAAGCCCTGAAGACAACGCGGGGCATTACCTTGGGGAGTGAATTAATGAGGAACATTTGAAATGCAGTAGTTAGAAAGTTCTTTAGTATGCGCGCAAGTATGTTGCGTGCCATTTCTCACAAAGCAAAAATTTGGAATAATCGCCTGGTATAAGTTTGCTGCGCATTTTATTTAGTAAATGGAATCACTAGTAAAATAGAAAAAAAATTTGAATCCACAGGGTAGCTGTGCACTCGAGGCTAATCAACATTATTGATTGTAAACTTTCAGCCGCTGCGTGATTCTTTGTTTCAAGTCACAAGAGCACACAGGATCTATTTAAGCAACAACTTTTATTTTAACTTTAAAAAAAGGTTAGAAAGTATTAAGAGATTGTCCCGAAACTGCTTGTACCTTAAACCCCTCCCTCCCAGTACCTTTTAGTGAGCACTGTTGATACCTTGGGGATTAAACCCCCAGGATTTAGAAAGAAAGAGGCACATTTAGAAAGTTCTGATTTCCTACTTTAGAATTGCACGTGCCATATATTACTCATAACAAAGACAGTATGGTCAGGTTGTTATTTTACTGAAATATGATCAAATGTGTATGCAAAATGACATTCAAGATTCGCTAGGAATACATTACTATAGATGTAAATGCCATTTAGCAATGTAAAATTCATAAAACAGGACTATAACATTTTAGGTTTTTATACTTAAAATCAAACTAATTCGTCACTGTCCTTAGAAAGAACTGGTCTGTTTTTAAAATGTACTCCAATAGATTATGCGGATAGGTCAATATTTCTACACAAGTTCTTTAACTCAACCTCTCTGTATTTTTGTTTTATCAATTTAGAATTTAGGCTTCTCTTCGGTGTTTATTTGTTGCCAATATTTGTATTCCTATTTTAAGGGCCCGATCCTGATCCTTTACTAAGTCAATGGGCGGGGGGAGGGCTTTAAGAACAAAAACACATAGTTTTTGTCCGGTTCTTCTTCCTCAGTTCACTCTAATACGCTAGTAACGATCCAAATACATACTAATTATCGTGGGTTGTTTTTACACACTAATATAAACAAACATAGACTGAGCCCGATCATACCCTTCTTAGGCAAAAACTTCTCTGCAACTGGAAATGAGTTTGACCGCATGATTTATTACATAGGAACGATAATATTTTTCTGCCCTCTTTGTAAACATCTTTGGCTTGTATAGCACTGAAGGTGTTAGGAAAACTCCAGTGATCAGAGAAAGAAGACATACATTGTGCTGCATCATTTAAAGGCTCTGTCATCTCCATTTGCTTGAGGCTCAAACCCTTCAAATCAAGTCCGATTGAGATCTGTATTAGCATATACAGGCTCACACTCTCTTTTCAAAAGAAGATGTTCACATGGATAACTTGGGGGGGGGGAGACCATGTGGATTGATTTGGTTATTACTTTTACAACTCGGGAAGAAAAAAAGAAAGAAAGGAAAGAAAAGAAATGTGCAGCCTTATAGTCTAAGTAGACTACACCTGTTACTCACTCATGTTTTAAAATGAATTACTACTATAAGGACCTACACTATTAACTCTCCACTAATCCACGGGAGGGATTATTTACCTAAACACTTTGCCAGTTTCCATTAATTTCCAACTTTAATGGGGCTTTGTCCAACGAAGTAGTGCAGGATGGTGCTCAGAGTTAGAACAGGCAAACATTTTAAAGTGTAAATACTAAAAGTTAGGCTCCTAAATCCATATTTGGGCACCCAAAATAAAGTTGTTTTCATAACTGCTGAGCACCCACCTCACCTGTTTACTTCCATGCAAGCTGCTAGATACCCAGCAACTTGGGGAGGGGAAGGGGGGAGAGAATATCAGGCCTAACTTTCAGCACCTACTTTGAAAAATTTGGTTGTAAGATTTTTCAATACAGTTCCGAATTCAGTATATCAAGGTCAAGAGATGAGACAAACTGACGCTGGGCCTACAGAAGCCGTGTGCAAAAGCTACAGCATGTATGTAACATACCATAATGCAAGCTCCTATTGAAATCATAGATATAGGATTTACATCTATGGTCCTGATCCTGCAAAGTCACACATGCTTAACTTTATGCATTATGAGTGTTCCTACTATCCACAGTAGAACTACTCACAATGTATAAAGAAGTTAAAAATATGTTGCAGGATCAGGATTTACAATAGTACCTCAGTATAAGAGCCTAAGGAACTATGGATCGAGATCAGAATTTTACAAATAGATCCTATGTTTCTATAATGGGTTGAACTAAAAGCTCTGGGATCTCAATACCCCTGAATTTGAGGTGTATGAATCAAGTTCTGGGTTTAGACTGAAAAACTAAGATCCATCTCCAGTAAAAATCAGTTCCATTAAACTCACATGGGATTTGATGAAGCCACAAACCTAATACAATTTCAAGGAAACGATAATTTTTAAATAATCAGACCCATGGGCTCATTCTGCTTTGAAAGCCAGCAGGAGTTTGGGTATGCAAAGGAAGCAGGATCAAGCCCATAAGTTTTTCTTTTATTGCTAGTCTAAGACAACTAATAGATAAATGAATATTAAAAAAAAGCAATATTTTCTATATGTTCTTAATAAAGAGATTAAGGCCCCAGTTCAGTAAAACACTTCAGCATGTGGTTAAGTACTCTGCTGAATCTTTGCTTTTATTTTGTTCCCATCTTAGAGGGAACCCTTTACTTGCCCATTTTTCACAATTTTGCTTATTTCCTACTCAAGGAAGCACCTACATATCAGGGTGTTAAGCCTCTTAGAAATGCCTAAAATAGATAATTCCATGTTTAAATAAGAGTTTGATCTAGGATTTAGAGAGATGTACAGGGAATAGATATTTTTATGCAGTCATTTCTTTAATAAAATATTAAATACACTGGGACAAATTCACCACGGACATTATTCAAAGTTAATGAAGTTACTGCAGGGCTTAGAGTGCAAGCTCTTCAGGGAAGGGACTGTGTGTGTGTTACATGTGTGTACAATGACTAGCAATATGGGTTAGCACATGGTTCCTAGAGGCCCCAACCAAGAATCAAATGCAAGACAAATTAATATCTTCTCATTCTGAAAATGCTCTCATTATAGTGCATTTCTGATAGTAGTCCTTCCTCTGACTAAAGATTGTGATGTCAAACTGTTACGTCACTGTGAGCTCCAACAAGGAAAAATTAAGCTGTGATGGAGCAAAAAAGGTCCCACTTCAAAAATAGTTTGGTGGTTACATGAAACAGTGTTCTCACCCAGTTATGCCCATGAAATACCTTTCAAGGGCCTCAAAATACTGTGTGTTTCATTACTCAGATGGTAAAGAATGGAGAGGGAGCCTCTGAGTTTTCAAACATTGATTAGTGAAGTTAGAATTTAATAAGTTATGCAGGTTAGAAAAGAAAAGAAAAGAAAAGAAAAAAAGAGACCCCCACATCAGCAACAGGAGATCTTTGAAATTTGGGAGTAGGACCCATGTAGGCCCTAATTCTGAGTTTCTCGCACACCCAAAGAATAAGGTAAGATAGGATAGTCTCACAACAAGACATTCGCAGGAAAAGATGGGGGGTTGCCTTTTTTTTTTTTTTTTTTAATTGTGACTTCATAGTAGTTGTGGCTTCTTCAGCCTGAGAAGCCCAAAGGCAAAATTCAGATCTAGATCTGGATTTTAAACACACTGCAATTTGAGGGCATTTGTATCTCAGATTTATATTCTGTGCTCATACAGGTGTGTGGGGGGGGGAATGTTCATTAAACTTGCCTTGAGCTCTGTGTTTAGAAATTGACCTCACCTTTCTGGGCAAAGTTCATGGGTGTTCACACCTAGCATTTGTAACTTGCAGTACTGTGCTGATACCTTCAATTATAGTTTATGATTATAGGAATTTATTTTTTCATGTCTGCATAGCCTGTTTTAAATACACATATCCTCCCATGAGTCTCATGATAATTAATGCTTTCCTTAAATGGGTCGCTGTGTGATAATTTCAACCATCATTCTTAAAGAAAAAAGAGTAAGTTTCTAGCCCTCCTGGCTGTGGAAAAAGCTCCAAAACGGGGCCCCAGTGCAGACAAAAGGCAGAAGGCAAATGAAAGACCACCAAATCTATTATTTTTACAGAATCTCATGATTTTAAAGCCAAGCTCATGATTTTTGGTGAGCCTGACACGATTTATGAACATTTGGGGTAGGCAATACTGCCTCGACCTCCGGACAGGGGTCTTCCCCACAAGACTAAGCTGGGAGAGAGTGCAGAAGTGCCCTTCCCCGGTCTTTCCCCCCAAGCAGGTGGGGAGTTACTGCCCCTGGCTACCCTGGGGCTGAGTCAGGAATAGTGGGGGGGAGGGGGTGGTCTAGCCTGCACCACGCCCACTCCTGCTGCTGGTCGAGGGGCACGTGGGGGCAGTAGAAGAGGGGAGGATGCGGCGCCTTCGACTTCCACGGCAGGGAGCAGCCGCAATCAGCCTTTGCAAGCAGAGCTGGGCTTCTGCGCCTTTCGCAAGCCAAGACCCTCCCCGCCCCTCAGCGCAAGAGAACGGGGCGGCTGGGGGGGGGGGGGGGGGGGCGTCATCTGCTTCCCCACTGGCCCCCATCCCCAGAGGGGCAGGGAAGGGAGGCCGGGGATTGGGTTGCTCGGGAGAGTGCTGCGGAGAGGCAGGCGCAATGAGGCGGCAGCGTTCCGCAGGGAAAGGGATTCGGATTGGAACGGAGGCGGTGCCTGCGCTGAGAGGAGCAGGGGTAGCACGGAACTGGGGGCTGCGCTTCATTCTCCCCTCCCGACGGCAGGCAGCGGCCCCGCTGCACTTGGCAACAAGGCGTCCGCGCCTCTGGACTTGCCTGAGCGGCGCCTGCAGCTGGGCCTGCCCTCCCAGCACAGCTGCTCCTCCATGAGTCAGACAGGCTGCGGCCCCGGCGTCCAACGCGCCCTGCCGCCTCTACAGCGCCCTCTAGAGGCCGCGAAAGCACCCCTAGGGTTTGGCGGGCTAGGAGGGGGTGGGGTTATATTTCCACAGCAGCCCCCTCTATGTCGGGTCCGTCCCCCCGGCCCCCAAAATCAGGGGGTGTTTGTGGGCATGCCTCACTACAGAGACAGCTGCGCGCTTGCCCTGGATATAGAGTTGCCAAGTCTGATTGAAGCTATTCCAGGAGATCCCCCCTCCTCCCAACAGGATAATGTCGTTTTCTTAAAATATCCTATTAAAATCTCCTGGATTGCTTTCAACAGTCACTGGGAGATGGTTGCCAATTCTGGGAGACTCCAGGCCAATCCTAGAGGGTTGGCAACCCTGCCTGGGTGTCCCACCCTCTCTTTCCTGATAAAGTCTAGAGTCAGAACCAGCTGTGAGGAAACATTTTGTAAGGTGGCACACAGGTCCCATGCCCAAACCTGTGCGTTGGCCTGTCCGTAGGAGTACCCTGCTATTGAAGGGGTGCAATATGTTTCAAAGTAGTTAGCTGGTGATCAGTTACAATAAGTCTGAAAGGCTGATGCATTCTGCTTCTCGCAGAAAGCGTACACAGCACATTCCAGAATATTCTCTCTACAGGGACTCTCAGACTTTTTGAAGTCAAATAGCTAGAGGCTCCCTCTGCTGGCTTCAAACAGTCTCTCACGTGCAGATCTAAAGCCTAAGCAATTTCTCTTTCCCATTTTTAGCTACGGTAACAGATTGTTTACACGTAAGGGCTGGAGATCTTTCTCTGAGCCAATATCTGCTGTGGAATCAGTCAAATGTCAAGGACAGACTGCTGGTAGCTCTGCGATAGTCTTGCTGTTTAGTCATCAGGGCTTTTTCAGAAAGTGGTAGGCCGAAGGGGAGCAGAGAAAAAAAAATGTTACTGACAAATTGCATAATAGTTTGGTGATGGGGGGGGGAGAAGAGGAATCTTTTAAAAATGGATGCAATTATGACTACTGCTTGTGAATTTCCCTTTTTGCATTTGCACTATGCTTTCTGTAAAATTTCTCTCCTAAGAGATGGAAACTGGTTTGCATGCCCCTGCTTTGATTTAGAATCTGAACAGTTTACAGACATGAAAGGTGAATGGAGCAAAACTAGAGTGAGTTTATCACAGTAGTCTATGCGAATGTCCCACAAATTAGGATGAAGGGAACAGTCAACATAGAAATGGTTTAATTAGCTTATTTGAAAAAATATTCTGTGTAAAATTCCCATGGTACTTCATAGTTCAGTGAAGATCTATTGGACAAGTCTCATTGCAGCCTATCCAATCCATAATTTAAAGTGTTCTTGATGTCACAGAATAATGGGTTCTAGGATATTTTCAATGAATCAAGGAGTACTAAGATGATTTCCAGGAGGAAAAATAAGTGAGCGGAGTTCAGTTACAGTTTATTTCTGTGCTAAACTGCACCAATACCATAGTTAGTGAGGCTGTTCCGTATAGAAATATGGGTTTTACTGATTTTTTGTTTTTAGGCCCTGATCTTTTAAGCATTTTATGCCTGTGAGTAATTTGTTTGCAGGATCAGGGCCTTATTTAAGATCACCTTTAAGAAACAAAGGTTATTTGACAACATACTAAAATGAAATATAATTTTGACTCAAAGTTCACATACAGTGTTATGGCTTCTTTATACTACAGAAAAAAATTGATTTGTTTGGATTGAGACAAAAATAAAATGGGTTGCCTGTCTACAGCTTTAATGCCCCGCCACACAAATTTACAAGAACAAAAGTAAGAGTTTAATTGCAGCTTACCCTCCAACAACTAGCAGAATGCAATCTCCTGCAAAATACAGGAGTCCCCTTCACTATGTGGAAGTAACAGTCATTAAATCCCCTTCCTCTATCTGCACAGGTTGCTGCAGATGTACCTTGCAACATGCTTTGAAGGTTAAAAGGCTAGGACTGTTTTGCACTAGGAAGAGTTGGGGCTAAGACCACACTCCTCAGCATCATGAACCAAGAGATTTTTAAAACCAGGCTGGTACCTACCCAGGATGCCACTGACACCTGAATCCCAATCTCCTTCAAAAAGGGAGTGTATTCATTAGACAACAGTTGCTGTTTTACCACCAACTCCAGTATTGGGGGGGGGGGCATGCACACACCCTCCTAACACCGCCTACCACCTGCAGTGCACAAGTGAAGCACTGACAGTGCTAGTCAGTAATACCACCATGGTCACACCACTGACTTTAAAGGCTTATGTAGAATGTTCTTCAGTTTTAACTATTCTACTATAGTTAAAGTGGCAACCCCTTCCCTAGTTCAGACACAGTTGTGCTGGTATAAAAATTGTTATAGCTTGTTCTAGTTAGGGAACTAAAAGTAAGTTGCATCAATAAAACTGCATCCACATTAAGGTTTATACAGGTATAACCATATCATTTAAAAAAAATAAAAAACCCTAACACACACACACACACACACCCCTACCCCTGACATACTTATACCAGTGTAAACTAGACCTTTAAGTAAGCAGAACCAATAAGGGTTGGAATGTGAGTAGCAGTGGGCCTCAGGGAAGCTAGAAAACCAGACAGCTTCTATAACACGTATTACTGTATATATAACTGGAACTTTCAAAATCTTTGCTTTGGGTAAACTGTAGCACCATCTTGTGCTGAACATGGGAAAAAGCTCCATTTACCATTCTTAAGCTGATTGACACTGTCAGTCACTAGTGTTTTGGGCTGAAGGTATGTTATCAAATCAGATGGTCTAAATTAACATTGTGAATACTGCTTAATCATCAGTTCCTTCAATGAGTTAAAGAAATAAAATCTCAAATTAGAGTCTAAGAACTACAGTCAGCAGCGGGGGGGGGGGGGGGGGGGGGGAGGAAAGCTTGATTCCCCTGTCAGCAGGACTGAACCTGAAGAACAAGGAGTGGTGTTACTTTAACAAGTGATCTAAGTGGAAAAAATGTAAGTGCTGAAGGCAGATTTAAAAATAAGAAGACAAAGTGCTAGAGGTCTGTGAAATGGGGTAGCTTGGATTCTTAAGAGGTTTAGTGAATTCTTCATTTTGATTCATGCCTTTGAGTCCAACAGTCAAAGACACCCTCAAGGCAATAGGGATGGGTCCATTAAAGAACTATTTTATTTAATTTCAGACTAGCAAAAATGCACCATAACATGTCTCAGTGCACATACAACAGCTAACCACAACTTTTAGCCCCTTATTCACAGAAGAGTTTTTCTTAAAAAAAAATGAAAAATAATCTGCATCCACCCTTGGCAAATGCCCACAAAAAGAGATGGCCTTCATACTCTAACAGCCAACATTCAGAGACTGACAGTGGAAGAAGCAACAGAAAGCATGAGTGAAATTGGTGCATCAAGGAAAATCCCAAAACATTTTATGCATGTAGGCAAATTCATCATCATATGGTAATTAAGGATATAGAAACTGGCCATAGCAAACTTTTCCTTGTTTGGGCCAAGGGCAGCCATTATCATCAAAGAGAAAAGAAATAGTATTAGCTGCTGGTTACTACTTTTCAAAAGATTGAGCTTATTTTTCCCTGGGGAAAACTTCCCTATTACAAAGGCCAAACATCCTTGATTCTAAATGTAACTTTTACAATCTAGGAACAAGCTGCACCATTGCCAGAGAACCTGCACACTCACATCTCATGGTGACAGTCATTCAAAACAATAGGAGGGAAGAGGGAAAACACCACCTCTCCTCTGCCCACAACCCACCAAAATCCTGATCAGACAATTAGTCTGTGATGACATGATAAAAAAAAATAAATCAAAAACATAGAAATCAAATCTTTAATAGCACCTTCTCCCTATCCTGATGACACGATATTAAATTCACTTGAATAAAATAGTGAGATTCTATTGTCTTCATTTCTGTAATATTGTCTACATTTTGTAAACTAGGCCTGAATTTGCACAATGGGGTTATTTGCACTGGTGTAGCTACATTGACATAGATCCAGCAATGCAAATCCCTAGCATAGATGCATTGCACTTGTGTAGGGGTCGGCAACCTTACAGAAGTGGTGTGCCAAGTCTTCATTTATTCACTCTGATTTAAGGTTTCGCGTGCCAGTAATACAGTAACGTTTTTAGAAGGTCTCTTTCTATAAGCCTATAATATATAACTAAACTATTGTTGTATATAAAGTAAATAAAGTTTTTAAAATGTTTAAGAAGCTTCATTTAAAATTAAATTAAAATGCAGAGGCCCCAGACTGGTGGCCAGGATCTGGGCAGTGTGAGTGCCACTGAAAAATCAGCTCACGTGCCACCTTTGGCATGCGTGTCATAGGTTGCCTACTGCTGCACTAGTGGATATGCTTTGCACTGATGTGGCTTATTCTAGTCACACTCCAATGAAGGAAGAAGCAGGTAAATGAGTCTGCTCGCACCCATCTCCTTTCCCCTTGCCTGCATAGTGATCAGCTCCTCGAAGTGTTGCTTTAGAGCCAAGTCTTGTGTGTGTGGAAGGTTGTTTGCCATAGCATGCATGATGCCTAATATGACTCAAGAAGCAAAGAAATGAAGGTAGAGTATGAGCCAATAACTGCTTTGGCATAGGATGAAGGTGCTCACACAATCTCCTTTCAATAGATGGCCCACTGGTAGAGCAGTGGCTTATATATAAAACAGGAGGAGTATATGTTACACTATGAAGAGTTTTACTTACACACATAGATTTGGATGGGTAATAGTTCTTGCTGGGACACGGTAGCTTTTGACTGAGATGTTTGACATTTGTTTCTATCTTAATTGAAGGTACCCTCATCACCCTGAACCATTTCCCTCCATATATTTCTAACTACTTGTCAGCATCATTATCTGAACCAGGTTGAAGTTCACTTCTCAGCCTCTCTCTTCCCACTTCTCTAACTCATTGGGGAAGCAGAGAATCTTTTGTATTTAGCAATTGACACATTGAAGAAGGGTGACAAGATTATACCCAACAGAACTCCACCTGTGCACCCTCAGACAGGATTGAGTAAGTTAATACCACCCTTCGGTGTATCTCTGAGGAGAAGAAATGGACCCAGTGAAAACCCTTCCTTTCAATACCCACACAAGGCTCCCTGAATAAGGCATCAATACCATACAGTCATCATTATCAAAAGCTACTGATATATCTAACAAGGTCAGCAAAGACACATTACCTGTGTCTACCTCTAGAAGGAGGTTGTCAGCAACAGTTAAACTTTTCACCTATATTGTAGCCATATATGTAATCAGACCAGGGGCCAAAGACACATATTATTCAATATGTGACAATAACACAATCATTTCTCCTAAAAGGAATTGAGGAGGGTATTAATTTCAAGAGATGGATTTTTGAGGAGTGGGCTCACCCCCAATTATCAAAAAAAGGCTGCTGACCTGCCTTTATCTATGGGAGCATCAACAATCCTTGTCTGTAATGGGCTCAAAACATCCCCATTGGTCTTCACCAGCCATGAAGAGCAAAGATTCAGCTCATGGGAAGTTGGTCACAGCTTCAGCACATCACATTTAGCAACATTTGAAGAAACAAGGAAGATGGTGTATTTATAACTGCTTGCTCTGACATGGTTCCCCTGGTATCAGACGAGCTTGTTGGACTCAAATAACCTTTAGCCCAGTGATTAGGAAGTCACCCTGGATGTGGGAAACCCCAGTTCAATTCCTCCCCTCTGCCTGGTGAGGAGAAGGAATTTGAGCTTGAGTTTACCCATCTCTCAGCTGAGTGCACTCAGGAAAATGGACATTCTCACACTCTCTGGGCCAATGCATATTTAATTATTTATATAAAGTGGAACAGCTTCAACAGGAGAGATTGAAACACTCACATCAGAATATCCCATAGACCAGGGGTTGGCAACATCTGGCATGCGGCTCGCCAGGGTAAGCACCCTGGCAGGCCCGGGCCAGTTTGTTTACCTGCCGTGTTGGCAGGTTCGGCCAATCGCGGCTCCCACTGACCGCAGTTCGCTGCTCCAGGCCAATGGGGGCTGCGGGAAGTGGCGCAGGTGAGGGATGTGCTGGCCACCGTTTCCCGCCTCCCCCGTTGGCCTGGGACGACGAACTGCGGCCAGTGGGAACCGTGATCGGCCAAACCTGCCGACACAGCAGGTAAACAAACTGGCCCGACCCACCAGGGGCTTTCCCTGGCGAGCCGCGTGCCAGAGGTTGCCGACCCCTGCCATAGACTAATGGGATCTTAGGTGCCTCCAGTGTTAGGCAGCAGCAGAGCAGGGGTTTTGAGGATCTCAGTGGCACCTAAATTTTGCATTTAGGTTCCTAAACTGGGTGTTAATCGCCCAAGTCTTTTTGTGGAGTTGGGCCTTGGTCTCTACAGAAATCTTGTACTGTGGTTAATCAGAATCTGATTAAAATCAAACAGTTAAATCATCTGAAATTGAAGCATGTGGTTTTTAAATGTTCCATAAGTTGTTTATAACAGCACAAAATACCACAGGGTGTGTATTAGCACCCCCATATTTAACTGAGTTGGAGCCAGATAAGATATCCTGCAACTTATGCAGATAAAAGAGAGGCTTAGTATAATACAAAGGGAATGTAGGAATGATTTCTAGATAAGCCATCCTTGTAGTTCAGTGATTCTAAATTGGACGCATGTGAGGAGACTAATCGCTATTTGCTGAATTGATGAAAGTGATTTAAGGGGGTGAGGGCAATGGTAGTAAGTCTTTCTAGAGTATTTTCAAACTGTGGACGATCATCATGTGTGATATGGTCATATAATAGAACTCTGACTATTCCATTTTTGTTGTAGTTTCAGCAAATTAGAAGCCAATGTGATGAGAGAAAGATTGAAGGGAACTAAAGTGTTAGAAAATAGGACACAGAACTAATGGGAAAAGAGAAAAGAAAAAATGAGCTGTGTTAGACAATTAGTTTTGCACACAACTTTAAGGGAGAAATCAATGGGCATTTGTTTCTACCCAGAAATCTGCTTATTGAGAACTTATGTATTTTTTAAGAGTATAAGCTCAGGGTTTGTGTCTTTGTTTTTAAACATGACTTTAACTTTCAACCAAATTTGCCATTTCCTAGTAGACAGAAAGAGAGAGTTCAATGATAGCTGGATAGAGCAGACCATATCCTAGTGTTTATGTTAGGGCAGCATCAGCATTGCCAACCCAGGTATTCAAAAATAATGAGTTGGGCCTCCACAAAATCATGAGATTGGCTTAAATAGCAGCTTATTTGCCTTATGGTGTCATTGCCTTTTGAGTGCTGAGAGAGATCACATACATTTTCAAGCATTTCTCTGCAACCATGAGGACTAAAAACTTGCTTTACGGGGGGGAAGTGTTGAGATTCTCACCTAGTCAGGTGAATCCAGCACCTGGGGCTTTAAGAAAAAGAGCCAACATCACAAGATTTGGCAATATAGCAGTATCAGCAAGTAAATAAATCCAAAGCATTGGAGTATTTTTTTAAATCAACTTACGCAAAGCTGAAATAGCACATATTTTGAAATCAAAGAGGGCACACACAGATGTGCACTGAGACAAGCTATTTGAATTAAAACAGATTAAATCATTACAGTGTAAATGGTGCATAAACAAGCCTTAAAAAGGCTGGTACTTTAATAGAATGTTGATGAAAGAGTCATTTAAAGCATTATTTTTAGCAGAAGTAAATGTTTAAATACCCAGTTACAAAATACATAACATTTCCCAAACTATGTAATCATTATCAAAATGTACCTTTATTGTGTTGCTGAAGTTGATTAAATATGCCGTTATGGGGGAGCAGCTGTTACACGGTTTCTTGAGTTGACCATCCTTCTTATAGGAAGCACTTCCTCTGATGGCGAGTAGCTTGGATGGAGCTTTTATATCTGGGAAGGGATATGTACTTTGATCTTAGACCCTGTGCTTTTCTGGGAAATTTAGCTTAGGAGACAGGTGGCCAATTTTGTGTCAGGTTTGTCTGTTTGCAGTTAGTTAAATTAAGGATTTTTGTATAATGAGGTGATGAGTTACCTGGTCAATTTGCATTCCTGGGGAGTAATTTTTTTTCTAGATGAGAAAAAAGCTTTGAACTCTTTCAAATCAGGGATTATGGGTAAGATCTTCCTATATGATGAACTGAACTGTACTGAGTACATGGGGAATTAAGCTCTAGTATTGCTGGAGGGAATGGGAGAGTAGGTAAGAACCTAGATGTTAGCTTTGGGCTACAAGGCCCAGACCGTCAAAGGTATTTAGGATCCGAAGGATGTGGGAAGGGGCTGTGGGTTGAGGCAGTGGGGTTGGAGTGTGGGAGGGGTACGGGCTCTGGGCTGGGGGTGCAAGCTCTGAGATGGGGCTGAGGATGAGGGGTTTGGGGTGCAGGAGGGGGTTCCAGGCTGGGGGTGGGGCTGAGAGATTCAGAGTGTGGGAGGGGGCTGCAGGTTGTGGCAGGCAGTTGGGGTGCAGGAGTGGGTCTGGGGTCTGGGCTGAGGGTGCGGGCTCTGGGTTGGGGCTGGGGATGAGGGGTTCAGAGTATGGGGGGGGGCTCTGGGCTGGGGCAGGGGGGTTGGACCTCAGGGCTGAGGCGCAGGCTTACCTCCGGTGGCTCCTGGGCAGCGGGGCTAAGGCAGGCTCCTTGCCTGTCCTGGCTCCGTGCTGTGCCCCGGAAGTGGCCAACAGGTTTGGCTCCTAGGGAGGGGGGCCAGGAGGCTCCGCACTCTGTTCTCGCCCACAGGCACAGCCCCCCCAGCTCCCATTGGCCACAGTTCCCGGCTAATGGGAGTGCGGAGCCGGTACTCGGGGCAGGGCATCACACAGAGCCCCGCGGCGCCCCCGCCTAGGAGTTGGACCTGCTGGCCACTTCCGGGGCACAGCATGGTGCCAGGACAGGGAGGGACTAGCTTGCCTTAGACCTGCAGCACCACCAACCGGACTTTTAATGGCCCAGTCAGCGGTGCTGACTGGAGCTGCCATGGTCCCTTTTCGGCCCGGCATTCTGGTCGAAAACCAGATGCCTGACAACCCTAACACAGTGACCCAAGATTTGAAAGACTGTTTTTAAGAGGCCGCTGCAAAATCCTACCTCAGCGCCTCATTGTGGTGCAGTGGTGACCCTGGCCATCTGACAACTATGGTATCGGGGCATATACCCTGGTAGGTCTAACCATGCTACAAAGGTGTCGGACTATCCAATCCAAGGAGAGGGATTGCTCTCTCAGAGGAAAGAGCGTTTTTTCTTCCCCTTAGAGGTTGAAGGCTAGCTAAGCTTGAGGAGGTACGTATGCCTGCCCGCCTAGCCAATGGGATGGCTTAAAGTTAATTGCTAAAACAACACGAGTAAATGGGTCTTAGTTCCCTGCGTGTCATCAAAGCATTCTTCGGTGGTGGAGTGGAAATTGAGCGACAAGACGTTGCTAAAAATGTCAGGTGCTAGGCCAACATGGAAAAGGACAACCCTCGCTGTGTGTACCTACAATTGTAGGTCACTGGCGAGGGAGGAAACGTTAAACCATCTGATGGAGGAGAAGAAAAGGATAAGATGCGATATCCTCGGTATCTGCGAAACCTGATGAAAGAAGGAGTTGGAAGTCAACTGGAAGGATGGAAGCGCTGTGAGGCTCAGAAAGGGAGATGGCGCTAGAAATGTTGGAGGAGTCGGATTTATCGTCAGTAAGGATTGGGTTTCGAAAGTCATATCATGCCAACTAATATCATCACATATTGGTGTGCTGCATCTTCAGATGGAGTCAAAAGCTATCCTCAAGGTCATCCAGGCCTACGCTCCCACAAGTGCAAGTGAGGACGAAGAAGTGGAAGAATTCTACCAAGAGCTCGAAAGAGCCCTCGCGCAAAAGTCCACTTACACTGTTACAATGGGAGATTTCAACGCTAAGGTCGGGTGAGGGAAAGCTGGCGAAAAGTTCATAGGGAGATACGGCAGCGGCAAAAGAAATGAAAGAGGAGAAAGGCTGGTAACGGTGGCAGAAACAAAAGAACTGTACGTGGCAAACACCTGGTACAAAAAGAAGATTTCAAAAAGGTGGACGTGGATCGCGCCAAACACGAAGAGTAAGAATGAAATTGACTATATTTTAGTCAATAAAAGGCACATTGTTCAAGATGTCTCTGTGGTGCAGCCCTTCAACACTGGCAGTGACCATCACCTGCTTAGAGCGAAGTTGATTTTCGATGAAGTAGTGGAAAAGAAAGCTTTACATATGGCAAACAGGAAACAGCGCCCAAAGACATTCGATGAAGCAAAGCTGAAGAAAGCGATTTCTCGGTTTGACTGGAGCCAGATGGAAAAGTGTGATGAGGACTATAGTATCTTTGCTGACAAGCTGAGATGTTGCATAAAAGCAGCTGAAATTGAAAAGATGAAGAAGGCAAAGGGAAGAATCTCGAACGAAACAAAAAGCTTGTTAGAGAAGCAGAGAAATATGAAAAGGAGCTCGGATAACAACCTGCGTCTGACGAAGTGGGTATTCACCCACAAAAGCTTATGCTCCAATACGTCTGTTAGTCTATAAGGTGCCACAGGACTCTTTGTCACTTTTTACAGATCCAGACTAACACGGCTACCCCTCTGAACCTTGAGTACTCCATTCTGTGCAAGTTTATACGGCAAAAACTGAAGGACGACTTTGAGAACTTCCGGAAAGAAAAGCTCCTTAAAACAGCTGAATCATGCAAGAGCCTCAGGACCTGCAAGCGGGAATTGGCGCAGTATAGATTGAACATAACAGCATTGAAGAACAAGGATGGAGAGACAGTAATTGACAGAGCATGGATGGCGGAGGTCTGCAAGGACTTCTATACAGAACTGTTCAAGAATCAACGTCCCTCTCCCAACACTCCAAGAGTCAGAAGAACACATCCCCCCAATAATCGTCAGCGAAGTCCGAAGTGCACTACACCAGATGAAGAAGGGAAAAGCTCCAGGCAAAGATGGAATAATGTCAGAAATGATTTCTGCAGGAGGCGAAAAACTTTGGAAGGCCCTCGCTTTAAGATTCAGTCGATATCTCGAAGAGGAAAATACCATCAAGCTGGAAGGAGTCAAATACCATCTTGCTGTACAAAAAGGGGGATCAAGAAAATCTTAAGAACTATCGCCCTATATGCCTGCTCTCTCATATCTATAAACTCTTTACAAAGGTGATAATGAACCCGACTCTCGCAGAGTCTGGATGAACAACAGCTGAGAGAGCAGGCAGGATTTCGAAGAAATTTCAGCATGATCGACCATATATTTACCCTTAGCCAGCTTCTAGAAAGAGTGAGGGAATACAAACTCCCACTGTGCATTGCTTCCATAGACTATGAAAAGGCCTTAGATAGCGTCGAGTTCAATGCAACATTAAAGGCGCTCGCAGAGCAGGGCATTAATATGCAGTACATCAGTTTGTTACAGGAAGCGAATACTGGATGTACAACAGACATTACTCTCCTCAAAACTCCCCTCTGCATCCCAATCGAGAAAGGCATAAAGCAAGGAGATACGATTTCACCAAAACTATTTACCGCCTGCCTTGAAATGGTTACAAACAAGATCAATTGGATGAGTGGTGTTAATATAAATGGAGAACAATTATCTCATCTCAGCTTCGCGGATGACATCGTACTAATTGCCAAAAGCACCAACCAACTGCAGAGCATGCTACGAAGACTCGACAAGAAAAGCAGTCAGGTCGGTCTGAAAATGAACCGTTGCAAAACGAAATACATGCGATCAGATGTCTTAAGAAAAGCCCGAATAATGGTAACAGGAGAAGAAATTGAAGAAGTGGAACAGTACGTATATTTGGGCCAAGAAGTTAATATGCACCAAGACATGAATGGAGAACTCTCGCGAAGGATTCGGGCAGGACGGTGTGCATTTAATTCCATCAAGGACGTCCTCAAAGGAAAAATCGACAAGACCACACGTACAAATATCTTCAATTCAACAGTGCTGCCAGCCATGCTGTATGGCAGTGAAACCTGGGCACTGACGAAGAGAGAAGAACAGCGGTTGTCAGTAGCTGAAAGGGCAATGGAACGAGCTATGTTGGGAATTTCCCTTCTGGATCGTATCCCAAATGAAATGATTAGAGAACGCAGCAGTGTGAAAGATATTCTCATGGAAAGTAGATATAATAAGTGGGCCACATAGCACGGTTCACAGACAATAGGTGGACTGCAATCATTACTGAGTGGTACCCGCAAGAACAGAAAAGACCACCTGGTGGGCCTACAAGAAGATGGGAAGATGACATTGTTAAATGTTTAGGACGAACGTGGAGAAGAAAGGCAAGAATGCAAGAAGAATGGCGGATGTGTTGTGATCGGCGCAGTCTTAACGACAGCTGAAGACCGATCGATCCAGGTGATCCAGGTTTTTAAGAGGACTGTATAATTTAATGATAATACAGCCTGTTTATACCCTGGATCTAAAGGCGTAAATAACTGAAAGAGCCCATCATCCACTGGCAAACAAAGACACCAGAAAGTCTCCAAGATAGGAATTAGAAAAAAATAAAAGGAGCTCTTCATTTTTATCAGAATAAACTTCTGAATTCTGAATTTGATTGTAAAAATGGTGCTTCAGTGTAACTGTTGATTTTGAAAACCATAGAATTTCCTAAAAAATAAAAAAGAGGTTACACTTTAAATGAAATGAAAACCATTGGTACAAGATTATGCTATCCCAGCTGAAAATATTGGACAAATTTTATTTTATCTTCATTCTGGTGTAAATGCCATTAAACTCAGTGTAATGCATTGCATTCAGCAGTTACACTGGGGTAATTCCAAGGTATCAGACAGCAGAATTTGGCCTAGTATATTTATGTCATTGTACTATATTTATTGAATTATGGAATGAAAGTTCTCTATGAAGTATCACAAAATTAGGTGACCCCTCTGGCCTGTCTTTGGATCTCTGATTAACTAGAAGTTGTATAAACGCTCTAGTTACAAGACGATTACATATTTCTTCTATGTGAGGAGGGATAGAAGTGTTAGCCATTACAGTAACAACATCTAGGTCTTATACAGTGCTTTTCATCAGTAGATCTCAAAGTGCTTCACAATTGTTAATATATTTAATACCTTTGTGAGTTAAGGTAGTATCATTATCCCCATTTTACAGATGGGAAACTGAGGCACAGAAAGGCTAAGGCCCAGATCCACAAAGGTATGTAGGCTCTTAATTGATTTCAATAGAAATCAGGAGCCCACATACCTTTGTGGATCTGGGCCTCAGTGACCTGCTCAAGGTCACAAAGGAAGTTTGTGGCAGAGCAGGGATTTGAACGGAGGTCTCTCAAGTCTCAGGCTAGTGCCCTAATCACTGGACCATCCTTCTTCTCAGTATGGAGCAATTCACTTCAATAAATGAGATCCAGAGACATCTGGTTCAAATGGTGCTGTGTGAAACCCAAGTAACTATTGTGGAGAAGCTAAAATTCTCCAGTTAGTCAATCTCCATCCCATTTCAGAACTCCTCCACCAGGAAGACATACTTTTATACCCTGCCATGCTTTTATGAAGGATAGACGAATACTACCAGGACAACAGCTAAGAGCAGAGTCATCCATTAGCCCTCAAATATATACATGATTCCAATGATATATATGCATAACTTTAAAGGCTCCAGCATCTATGTATCATGCAATGCACTTCACCACATGTGCAGGACAATCAGCTACTGCATAATGTGTGGAGGTGGAGAAAGGTTCAGGGATGCCATTCACATACAGATGCAGAGGAAAACATGGCCTGAAGTACCCACAGCCTATATTAGACAGACACCGCCAATGATGACAAGCAAAACTGGAGAAGAGAAGAGAGGACATATGAACAAGGCTAGGCCCCAATCCACGTAAGCATACATTTAACTTGAAGGATATGAAGGGTCTTCTTAACTCAAGTAGGACTCTTCACATGCTTTAGTGCAGACAGGGCCGGCTCTACTGTTTTTGCCGCCCCAAGCAGCGCGCCGAATTGCTGCCCCGGACGGCGGGGGCAGTCCATGTGCCGTTAGGGCGGCACACGCGTTTCCACGGCGGCGGCAATTCGGCAGCAACTTCTGTCTTCAGCTGGAAGACAGAAGCCGCCGAATTGCTGCCGCAGGCAGCTGAACATAGAAGCTGCCACCAAATTGCCGCCGCCGCGGAAATGCGCATGCCGCCATAACGGCACATGGACTGCCCCCGGTGTCCCCGGCGGCAATTCGGTGTGCTGCTTGGGGCGGCAAAAACGCATGGACTGCCGCCCCTTGCAGATTGCCGCCCCAAGCACCTGCTTGGAATGCTAGTGCCTGGAGCCGGCCCTGAGTGCAGAGGTGTCAAGCATTTGCCCCCCTCCCCTCCCATATATTTATGTGGCCTGAATGACATCTCAGCTTTTATTTTAGTTTTTAAATACATTTTTAGCCCTCATGTTTGTGAACAAAACTTTCCAAATGGGAACTAAGGGTAAACCAATTCAATGCTGCCTTTCTGAGTCTACAGAGAACCTGAAGTAAAGGCTAGGAGAGCTGTGAACTTCTCCGTCTTCTGTTAATCTCATTGGCATGTCAACTAAAATGATGACACTTTTATGTCAACATTAACTATTTCACTGTTGATTATTTTAGCGGATGGAATGGGGTGAGGGGTAAAAGGGAAATGGAAGATGGCAATTGCTGCAGGGAAGAGAATGCAGAGGGATAAAAACAGAAGAGGTGTAAAGACAGGGAATAGGGAGAGAAATAGGAAGATGGGGAAGGAAGAGAAACAGAGGGCAGATAGAAAGGTGGCCCAAGAGGGGACATATTTTCCTCCTGAGTGATAGGTGCTATATAAAAGCCAGATTCCACCCTTGATCTTTGTGCAAACCTTCCATTGACATCAGTGGGGATCCTGCTGTGTACTGTGGGGTGTGTGTCATCCTAAATTTTTACCTCAGCCTGTGGCCCATAACTAAAAGTGGAATTCAGTCTTCTCCAGCAAATGTGTTTGACACCCTTTTGCTGAAACCAGGCCTGAAAGAAGATGGCCCTGGAGTCAGGAGCGGCGCCAGGGTTTTTGCCGCCCTAGGCGGCAGCGCTCCTCCTCAGAGCATTCGGTGGCGGGGGTCCTTCTGGAGCGAGTGAAGGACCTGCTGCCAAAGCGCCCCGAAGATGCAGAGCGGAAGGACCCCCGCCACCGAATTGCCGCCGAGGACGGCAAAATGCCACCCCCCAAATCCTGCAGCCCTAGGCGACCGCCTAGGGTCGCCTAGTGGAAGCGCTGGCCCTGCCTGGAGTGGAGGTTGGCAGCCCATGCTAACTGAAAGAGTGAGCTTTAAGGAGAGATGTGAAGGCCGAAAATGAGGTAGCTAGGTGCACAAGCATAGGGAGCAGCCTGACAAATAGCACAGAGGCATCGAGTAGAAGATGAAGAGTGGGAACACAGGTACTATACACATATGCAATTAAGCATAGATAGTATGTAATTATACATATCTAATAAACGTGCATAGGCATTAAATACTTATACATTACACATATCTAACATTCACACATAGCATTAAGCACTCATTAACATACAAGTTAGCTGACAGGGGCCATTAATCTAGACTTACTGAGAATTATTTTCTTCTTAATGCAGATATACATAACGTCAGGTGTTTCTTTTGCTGGTAGAACTGTCACTGAAATCGATGGGATTACTACATGCGAAAAGAGCACAGGAATTAATGTCCGTTGGGGTTATCTGGTTGCATCAAAAGAATACACTATACCTCCAAAGATTAAACACTAGTCATAGGAAAGATCAGGTATAAGATGCTAGCCTGTTTTGTCCTTCTTATTTCCACTTTCCTTATTTTAACCCATAGCTGTCTTTTTTTTCTTTAAATTTTCATCTCTATATTTTCAAGAAACATTTTTGTGTGTTTTTGTTTTCTTAGAGCTAGATAATAATTCCTCATCAACAATTGCATGGAACAGCAGTGCCAGCCAGTGTCTAGATTGGATAAATGCAGACGGGTATTCCTGTGGCTCACCCAGGCCTGTGACAAGAGGTAAAGGTGCTCCAGGATATAAGCGGTTACCATGTTCCTGCCCGTTATATGTTGAATCTAAGCAGAGTTATACAAGGAAAGAGGAAGCAGATGCAAACCAGGTTCTCATAGGGGAGGGATGTATTCTCTCGCCTCCTAGCCAGCTGAAGCTTGGATTGTTATTATCCAGTAGCTTGAATTCATTTGTTCTGATTTTAAGTCTTATTCTTGGAAATAAAGTAAGCCCTGAGAAAAGGGATGTGACATGACCTGTAACTGGCATTTTAAAGTTTCTTTCCTCAGCTGGTTAGTCTACACACTGGCTTATGGAACCCCATGCTTCTCTCCGCTTCCACAAGCTGAAACCCACAGGTGTGAGCTAAGGAAAGTGCCGGGATTGTCCAAAACCTGTGGAATCCAGAAGCAGAGCCATCCCTAGGGAAGGGCGAATCGGGGTGACGGCTTCAGGCCCTGCGCTTTGGGGGGCCCCGCAGGCCGGTGCCGCATGGGCAGCAAGTGAACCGTTGGCTGGGGGAGGCTTAGGCTACCCCCAGCCCAGCCCCTTCAACCTGAGGGAGAACACACCGGGAGGGAGAGCGCACGGCGGCTCTGCAGCTTTCCCAGCCCCGGGAACGTGGGCAGTGTGGCCCCAGCGCCCTGGAGCCCAGCAGCACCACCGAAGCGGGGTCCTGCGGGGGGCGGAGTGTGGGGGGGGGCTACGCCTGGTTGTTTGGAGAGGTACCGCCTCTCCCAGCCTCCCCTACCCGCCCCCGGCGCGGTCGGTCCGGGAATTGACATCACTTTCGCCCCAGGCCCCGCACCCCCCTAGGGACGGCCCTGTCCAGAAGCATTGGTAACTAGGACCATGCCAGCAATATTCTACCATAGTCTCCCTTAGCCAAACTCTCAGGGCACTTCAGAGCTCGCTACTATAGACTGGGTCTGTGGTAACTTGTGTAGGTACCTTCTCCTAGGTATGGGGGGAAACCCCTCTGACCCAGGATGTGTGTGTGTTTGTGGTGGATCTGGGCTACAGGGTAGGGGTGTTACCCCAGAATTTGGACCAAAAGGCACTCCAACAATGGTTTTGGGACACTAATTTGAGAGCTCTCACATTCGCATGGGGCACTATACCTTGCTCCATCCAAATGGGTAGAAAGGGGTTAGCTTGCCCTATAGGAATTGCCACGGTATTATCAGGGGGCTTATCTCTGACCCACAGAGGATTCCCCTAGAACAGGCTAATCCTGCTAACCCTTGGAAGGACATTGATACAGCCTTCTGCTTAAGGATGGACACCACAAGGAGTAATTCTTCGAAAACAAAATCATATGTATTTAAAAGAAATAAGTAGTTACAATATATGTAATAAAGCATGAAAAGAAGAAAAAATACATAGTGCATAGTAAAACACAATAGAATGACCTTTAAAAATCATATAACAAAGCAGCGCAACAAAATAAGACACACAATACACAGGATATATACAGACCATATAGCAGTTACAATGTAATAGGCATATAGAGACCCAACATACGCAAAGGCCTTAGTTTTAATCCGGGACCGTACTTAATATAATGTAGTATGCCTGACCTTTACACATGTATGAGGGACCATTACAATGTTACAGATTTAATACAAATATTTACTTAACACTAACATCCTGTGAGCGGTGATCAGCTGGTCGCAGGATGGGGGTTGTGGATCTCACTCGAAAACAGGCATCCAGCTTTATTAACAAACACACCCAAACTTGCTTAACAAGGGACGCACACACACACACACACACACACACACACACACACACACAGCAAAAAAAAAATCAGAGTTACACTCACACCCAGAATCCCTCTGACTTGTCTGAGGGGCCTTCTGCTCTGTCAATGTCAAAGATGAGGGTGTCCATGCCTGGGGAAGATAGTTGCTGCTGTCTCCTTTAAGGTTACAGCAGTTATCTGCAAGTGCTGCTGCAGTAGGGGAGGTAGCTGCTTTGTAGCTTCCTTAGAAGCTGTTGCCCTCTAGAAGGTTATACTACTGTTGTCGCTGCAACTAGCTACTTCTTGGAATCTTCTGTTCTTCAGCTCTTGTGTGTCCACAACATACATGCAGCTCCGCAACCCATAAAACCCCAACCACCACACTTCAGCCTGCTAGCTGTCGGCCTTATATGCTGCTGGCTCTCTTAAGGTCAGTTTATTTGCATAGCTAATTAGCCTGGCTCAGTCAATCAGGTTCCAGGTAGCAGCATAATTGCTATTTCTGTCTAGCTCCTCCCCATTGCATCATCCTATTTTTATATAGCAAAGCTCCTCCCCCTGATGCCATCTCAGGTAGAGCTCCTCCCTATGACATCATCTTTAGTCTTAGCTCCTCCCTGTCAGGGCTTGGGAGAAATGCTGAGTCATTCCCTATTAGTTGATGGAATTTTCCATACCCTAAACCCTGTGTCTTTCATAGAGGATTATTGTGTCTGCCATTCTGGATTTTTAACTCTAAACTATTACTAATTACTATTTATCTAAAGCCTTAATCTTAAAATTAACTGCTGTTTTATGCAAGTCAAAGTGTCCTGTTACTGTCACCACCTTAATTATATCAATGGGGAGAGGTGAAATTTTTTGGATATTTAAACCCCTTTTCTGTTTTTCTCTTCAAGGTGTTGCGAAGTCTTTCAGAACATCAAACCGCAAAATCCTTCATTACAGTCCTTTGCAGTATGGTTCCCACAGTAGCCATGTTATCAAGAGGCTACAGGGGCCGGGTAGCAGTGTGACATGGATGGCTCATCCTTCTGTGGGTTTAGGGGGCTGAATTTCAGATCTCTGCCACAGAGGTACAACTCCTCTATCCCGCCCCAGATGGGGGAAATGAGTAGGAAACTGCTAACTAAGGTTCACCTAATTTCCATTCCCCTATATGGGAGTAACCTGCATTTTTGCAGGGAATCAGTCCATCATTCTCTGTAAATGTAGTAAACTAAATGGAGTCTGAGTATTATAACAAAGCCTTTACCAACCAAGTTCAGTGTATCTCTATCAGCTTTACTGAATTTACATGCTATATCACAGTGGTTCTCAACCAGGGGTCCGGGGCCCCCTAGGGCACTGAGAGCAGGTTTCAGGGGGGCCGCCAAGCAGGACCAGTGATAGACTTGCTGGGGCCCAGGACAGAAAGTTGAAGTCCCACTGCATGGGGCTGAAGCCAGGAGCCCAGAGCCCCGCCACCCGGAGCTGAAGCAGAAGCCTGAGCAACTTAGCTTTGCAGTGCCCACCTGTGGTGTGGGGCCCTGGGCAATTGCCCTGCTTGCTACCCCTTAACGCCGGCCCTAGCTTTTCTATGCAGAAAACCAGTTTGTTTGTTTGTTTGTTTTACTTAAACAGTTGAAATCAATATATGAACTTGTGAGTACTGATTTGAGAAGACCCTTTGGGGTTTCAGCCTCAAGAATGTACCTAAACTAGCTTAGATATAAACAGAAAACTTCTATGTTGGAAGTAAAAATAATTTTAGCCGTTAGTCTCCTATCATCTCCAGTAAATTAATTTGAAGCACATTCTGCATAAAGCTGATTATATATGGGATGGGGTCGGGTTGGGCAATAGATTTATTTTTAAATGGACACCATCAGGTCAGATATGGCTTTAAATTTTTTAAGTTTCGTGATAAGATTTTAATATAATTTAAGATCAATATAAATGTTTCCATGATTATATATATAAAAAAAATCAATGGAACAACTAAACAACAACAAAATGTTTATAACCAAGAAGTTGCAGAATTATGCTAGTCAGAGAACCAAAATGAGGTGAGGACTAGAAAGTGTAGCTGACCAGAAATAAACCTAGAATTAACTAGTCTCTCTTTATTGTCCAAGCTAAGAGATGAATATGTAAACAAACACCATAAACCGTAACTCCTGAATTATAAGAACTTTCTGTTCCCTTTTCATCTGAAAAATAAAAAAAGGATTTTATACCGCTTGACAACTAACAACTGAACAATAGAGATACAAGGTGGGTGAGGTAATATCTTTTATTGGACCACCTTCTGTTGGTGAGGGAGACAAACTTTCCAGCCACACAGGGCTCTTCTTTAGGTCTGGGAAAGACACTCCAAGCATATGCACACCACACTGTTTAACCATTCTAGCAGCACATCAGCACTTTTAGCTAAATAAGTCCAGTCTAGTCATCACAAACACCAAACAGTCTGAGGATGAATAATGTCTGCAAACAGAGAAGCTCTAATAAATAATCATTTGCACTTTCATGACATTTTAATCCCTAGCTATCAAATCACTCTACAAAGATGGGCATCTTGGCTTAGCAGCCTGAAGCAAACTGAGCTCACTCAGAGGGTCAGTGGCAGAGCACCGCTCCCAGTCCTATGACCGGGGACCATTCACAGATCTACTCGGCCATATTTCAGAGGATATCAGCCAGGTTCCTGTCCAGGGCTATTTAAAACCCCACCTTTCACAGTATGGCCTAGACAGTTAATTTGTCCACCCAGCATTGGGTATGGGGAGTGGGTTGCAGAGTGATAAATGGGAATGGAGGAAGAGGAACAGCTGTTCCTGTTATTTAGATCTGATTATTTAAACTGGATAATTAGTCCTCTTGATCCATACACATGCTTATCAAAAATCCCAGACAAAAGGTGTCAAGAGTGTGGAGCTAAGCAAGAGGGGAAGTTCCAAGATTAATCCTCCTGCCTCCCTCTCTTCTCTTCCTCTTCTTCGTTTCTCAAGATAAAGGCCCTGTTTAGAGACAACTTGTCAACACTAAGGCTGCTCCGGTGGACACTTCCTTCCTCTAGGTGGCAGTGTTATCCCATAGCTCGCAGATGCTGCCCTGTGAAAAGCAGAATATTTGCCTTGTTTCCATCAGGGGGCGACGTGCATCCAACCCAGCCTCTGCCCCCAAAGGATACTAAATGAATTTTGACGGGTTAGGAAACAAAATTCTTGCGAGATATCTACTTTCACCATCTCTGCTCCTGCCACAGTCCGGTGAACATCTCAATTACCTTTTTCAGTCATCCCGGGTCATTCCAGAAAACGTGTTAACGTTTTCTGTCCAAGCAAGGAAAGGACTTTTGCATCTCCAGTGTGGATCACCCATCTGCCCGAGAGCTCCACCTACTACAACCACGTTCAAAAACATGCCCAGCAGAAAGGCTAGGTCTAAAACCCGGGAGAAGGCGGGGTAAAGGAGTCCCTAATTACAATTCTGTTCTGAAAAGGTCTGAGAATTACAAAAACCTGGGGGGAAATGCAGATTGAAGGACGTTTTCCTAACAATTCTTGGTTGAAGATTTTAGGATATGAGCTATAAGCAGTGTGGATCAGAATTCGAAAACGGTTTTATCCCTATATATTTTCAAAAAGGGACCGTGCTCTCTTTTGTGAGAACATAAACTTAAAACAGTTACAGTGAGCATGTCAGAAAATCAATAAGTCATAGACTGTCCAAGATATTAAAAAACAGCATTAAAGAAAGACGTGACTGATGATCACATATAAGAAAATATGTATAAGAAGTGGTCTGGGGGAGGGCTGGTTGCCTATGACAGCCAGCTCGTTGATTATTAAAGAATGAAATGTGAGGCATGTATGGGGGAAAGATAGAATGGTTTTACTGATCAGCAGCGAGAGATAATTGAGCTCGATCCTGAACAAAGTTAGCAGGCTCAGTCTGTCATTCCTCCCTCACTCCACAGGAGCTAGAGAGATACGGAAAATCAATACCACTGCACGGTTTTCCTTTTCTTGTTTCACTTTGCTCCCTTTCTGTGAGCATTTTGTAGCACCTCGCTGTGTTCATACCTCCTCCAAAATAGATGTTCTTTTAAGTAGCTCTCTGAGGGTTTTAACGAGATCTGCTAAGTGGGTGTGCGAATGGGGTTACCATTGATTGTGGCTCAGGGTACGAAAATCCAGACATTATTAACTAGTTAATCTTTTGGGTCATCTAGAAAACGATACACAGTTTTCAAGTATATATAAGCAGCACAGATTGATGCGTTTACAAAAATGTTTTCTCAGGCAAAGGAAGATGGCTTACAATCAGTTTTGTGTTCACTATCTGCTTTTGTTTGTCACTGCCTGCTTTTGTTTCCATTTGTATCGGTGTGTATTTCGCTGTTTCTCTTTGTAAGGTGCAGATAGCTTTATAGGTTTCCTGTTACTAAAATTATATGCGCGTGTGTGTATATGCATAGGTGTAGGTATATATAACTTACACAAACACACAGATGAGTATGTATGTGAGTTATTTATATATGCATATGCCTACAGATGTATGCATAGACACAATACACATATAGTACAGTATATCAGAACAAACATTCCCACAGATTGTGGGAGTAAATGGAACAGATCTCAAAGCCAGTGAGATTTAGAAAATTCGACTTCTAAACAGGCTTGAGTATCAATTACTGAACATAAATTGGGAAGTATTAATCTCTATGCACCCTGAGGCAAACCGAACTGGATAACTTAAACCTCGCTAAGAAGCTGGGTATTTCTTAAAGGAGGAAGAATGCTTTCTTGTTTTGCAAGACTGTATATAACTACCACCCCATTCAGTGATAGGCGTGTCTACAGGTATACACACATTCAGCTCTCTAGCAAGATACAGATATAGAGACACACTATATTGTACAGCATATAACGACATATACACAGACATGGAAGAGCTGGCTTTCTTCGCTTTTTTTTTTTTAAATAAGCTTTAACCATCTATTTTGCAAAATAAATAAACAAGCTAGCCACACTGCTCCACGAGAGACAAAGGTTTTAGTGACTGCTTCATTGCATTACATATGTGTGTGTAAAGGATGAGATGCGGTAGATTCTGACACGCACACACGGGCGGGGGAGGAGGGGAGGAGAAAGAGAGAGAGAGTGAAAGTGTGAGAGTGAAAGAGATCCTCCTCCTACCTGGAGCCACAGCTTGCAAGATACGTGGTGTCACCTGGGGAAGTCAGAACAAGTAAAAACACATTGAACTTGAGGGCTCTATGAGGTAGTTGATCAAGATCAGGGCTTGCTCATTTTCTCTCTCAGACGGGCTGTCCTGGGTTTTTGATTTGCCTTTTTGATAAACTCTGCCCCCCCCCTTCCCTCCCCCCATTATCAGAATCAGTTTTGGTCACCATGGTTTTAGAAAAAAAATCTTGTCTGAACGTTGTTGAGTTTTTACAGTTCGACCGGCTCCGGTTTTGGGTAGCCTCAGAAATGCTCTTGACTGGGATTTAATCGGCAGAGATCAGTTCTACTTTTTGTGCATTTTTTATGGCTCAGTCCATTCTCTAGATCATGCACAGAAACTTTCGAAAGTGGATTTTCTACGTGTTTCTATGCTTTGGAGTCATCTATGTCAAACTAGGGTAAGTGATTGTCCGCACTAATCCTCTGGTTTTTGGATCAAACTTGTGAACAAAATATATTGCCAAAAATATGTGATATTTGTCTCCCCGTGTCTTTGAAGACGTGTTGAGGCTTCACATCCATCAGCAAAAGAACAGTGAAAATGTGTATTTCTTTTAAATGCCTTATTGTGATTCTAATCAGAATGCCACTGCTTTAAAAGAGACCGGCGAATAGAAGCTACAGTAACTTTCAGTCTGCAGGGACCAGTTTGGCCGTGAGGGGAGATTCTTTTATTTTGGATTATTTAATCGAATCTAAATATTAGCTCTGGCATACAGTCCCTCAGAAAACTGACCGAGTTAGCTCAGCCACTATTGATGAGATGAGACAATAGAGCAGAGTTTAAGTAGTCAAAGGGGGGGGGGGGGGCAAGGGAAAATCCCTGGTCTGAACCTGCTCTCAGGGATTTTTTTTTATGCAGGCCTAGACACAATTTGCGCTTCTATCCATCACACAGACGTGTTGAAATTAACTTGACAACTGGTCCGTCTACCTCTCTGATAAAACAACCCTGAACCACACCAGGAACCACGGGCTATCGCTGCAGTGTTCTGCTCATTGACTGCAGCCATTCCAGGCCACATTTTAGCAGGGCTATTGGGGAGTCAAATGTTTGCTTGTTGTTTGACCACAATGATCTAGATCACTGTGTTATTTTAGTTGCCAAGTTTCTCTCTCTCACTCACTCACCTGTATGCCCTTATTAATATTGCTCTCGCAGTAGGCTGACTTGAGTTGTATTTCCACATTCCTGAGCCCCAGCCGAGTTCTTACCTGTCGAGCTGCAAACTCTTAAAAGATCCTGCCTTAGCATAGCTGCGGGATTTTTTTTTAAATGATCAAGAATGCATAAAGTGGGTTGTAATCTGAAAATTCTTGCTTCTCAGTTTGAAATCAATACAGGTGTGGGGGGGGGAGCAGGGAGGAGCTGCAATTATATTAAAGTGAGGATAATTGCACTGAGTGCAATCAGAAAGACTCAGTCATACAGGCACTGCACCACAATCCAGCATAATGTAGAGTATCAGAGGGGTAGCCGTGTTAGTCTGGATCTGTAAAAGCAGCAAAGAGTCCTGTGGCACTTTATAGACTAATAGACGTATTGGAGCATGAGCTTTCGTGGGTGAATGCCCACTTTACCAAGAGGCACTCTACACATAATGTAGAGTGCCTCTTGGTAAAAGACTAGGGTTCATCTTCCACCCTCATCCACCTCCCTCCAAGCCATAATGTTATACAGCTTTGGAGCACAAACTACATCAGCCATCCCTTACCCTCCTCTTCCTTTGATATTGTTTTACACGCTTGACTTTTTTAATAGAGCCGCACCACCTACCTAACATGATATTTTGCGTTGCTCTCTGCAAGCGGAGGAGCTTCAGAAAGCAGTGCAGTACTCTGCAGTGCAATGCAGGGGCAAAATATCATAGAGTTGAGGGTGGGGGGAAGGAAGGGCAGAGGGAGGAAATCCGTAATCAAGTGAACAGAATAGCAGAGCATTAAGATCACACAAGGGAAAAATCAGCTCAAAAGGGCCAGTTTACTGATGGGAAAATAACTAGCTCAAGCACTGCTTACACTCTCCCATCACCCAGCTAGCCATCTCGAAGGAATCAGAGGGCTGTAGATAATTGGCATGAGGAGAGGATGCCCTTATTGACAGTGGGATAGGAAAGCCAAGAAATGTGGCCCAATGGACTGGCTTTCCGGAGTGTTTCCCGCAGGTTGCCTAGTGGGCAGAAGCTAGTTTTTTCCCCAGGTCCCCATTACACATAGCTCTGCTATTCTCAGGTGTCGGTTTAACCAGATACACACGATTGTGTTGTCTTTACTGAAATGGATTCAGGGTACAGAACTCCAGTAACTGCATGTGGCAGGGCACAGGAAATAAATGTAAGATTGCCCGTTAGTAGTGCATTAGAAAGACAATATAGGTGGGATAATAATATCTTTTATTGGACCAACTTCTGCTGGTAGAAGTCTAAGCTGTTGAGCTACACAGAGCTCTTCTTCAGGTCAGGGGAAGGAAGCAGAGTGTACGTTAAGTGAATAAGCGAAGCTCCACTCAGCAATAAGAAAACACTGAAAATAACAACGCGAAGTTGAAAGAGTTACAACTATCCCCCCAGACACTACCGTAAAGGGACCAGATAGACAGAATCGGAATGATTGGGTATCTTTCACGTTGCTAAGGATCTTGCCTTGGCAGAACAGCCCCTTGCCTTTAATCGATTTTTTTCTGCACTGGCCTATATGCATACAGGGGGAAAGTTAGCTGGTACTGTTTCCCAGGGGTATCTGCTGGATATATATTCGATTTTTCCTGAAAGCCTACTCTGATTTTGAAGCTTTTTAGCATTTTTTAGCTGTTTTTAGCTTTTCATTGTAGCTAACCAATTTGTGTCATCATGTAATATAGTGCTAACGTCTGTCATCCTTAAGGTTTAGATTTACACCGTTGTAAATGAGGAACGAATTTGGCCCATATATGTATTCAGATATTAGATACCACAACGATGAGAACACTGTACATGCCTAGATAGCTAAAGAAAGAGATCTCTCACAGCGAAAAGACAAGACCAAATAGTTTGCAGTACAAGGGAATGACTTTGTTAGACTAGATTCATTTCCATAGTGGCTTTATAATTAAGTGAACAGAAGATTTGGAATATGGTAAAGTCTGGAGGGGCAGACATTTGTTGTTAGACATTAAACGTGCAACTTTAAAAAAGAGAATTCAGAACAAAAACAAAAGGATATTGATGAATTGTCCCCATAACTAAAAACGAGTGTGTAGCAAGAACTGTAAAACCTCGTATAGAAACTCCATCAGATCTTTCACCATTCCTTTAAGGGGATGATGATATTTCACTTTCCCTGAACAATAGCAGAGAAATTTGCTCTGAGATCCTGGGCTACTTCGAGGCTAGACATGTGGGATGCAATTATTTCCTCTTTCATCAAGCTCTGGAACTACCATTTTGTTGAAACTATATCCTTTGGCAGTAATGATACCTTTTTGGAGTCAGGTTTTTGCATAGAAAGGAAAGGATGGGATGATAAAGTAGCAGTCTGCCTTCTAGTGCTTTTGGGTTTAATTTGCAGTATGAATACGAGTGTTGTTTTGCCAACATAGCCAAGAGTTATTTGCAGTTATTTTATTTGCTATGGAAAAAATACTAAAACCTTAATAAAGTGTTGCAAAAGCTCCACTTACATAATGAGAGGACGCTGGCAAACTAAAGCCTCAGAAAGGAAGCATCAAATACACATTTGCCTACCCAATGATAAATGTGGAAATTGGGTGTCAGCGCTTTTAATTTAACGAAGAAACTGGCATTTGTAATTAGGACAAGAGGGTATAATTCCGATCCAGCAGTCTTCACTTAGGCAAAATTGCCATTGACTCCATTTCCATTCTGTGACTTGACTGAGAGTTTTGCAAGAGTGAGGGGCACGAGGTAAAGCATTACTTCATATTGAGAACCAATAATGAGACCTCTCCTTAACTATTTCGCCAATTATTTAACACAGGAAATCAGAGGACTGAGCATGGGGAGATTTCTGAGGTATTCACATTTTAAACACTATTGCATTGTTATGGCAAACACTTCACCTGCAGCACCGGAGACAAAAATAGGAATAACCAACGTTTTATCCTCAATTGAGATTCGAATTAAAAAAAACAAAATGAAAAAACCCCAACCCCTCAACTCAGGCAGGTTAAAACATCTCATATTTAAGCAAGCATTTCCTTTAGTTTTCAACCAGGATTAAAATATTAATGTCCGATATTGCAAATAAGTATTGCCCGCAAAAGTTGCATAACGACAGAGGCTGTTAGAAAAAATGCAAATTAAAAATAATAGCTGTACCACAGCTGCAAATAAAAAAGTAAAGTCTGAGAATAATAGATACAAGCTTTGTAAAGGTGGAGTCCACTGATAACTCTGGGCTAAATTGAAACCAGTGCTGTCAATGTGATGCTTCCTTTCGTTTTATTCTCTCACAGAGAACAGGTAAGGAACATATTTAAGCATCAGCACTGGAACGAAAGAAAACAAAATTGACTGTGAATGGAAAGTTAGAGTAACATGGGGGAGGGGACGCGAGGGAGAGAAAAGAGGTTGAAAGCCCTTTAACTATTTGATCACAGTGGAGCCATTTATTTAATCCAGTGGAGCCATTTCATCCATTTGGATACGTTCTGGGAAGATGATTCCTCCTGTAGAGGTGGATGCCCTGTTAACCAGGTAGCAGCATGAAATTATAATGCGCTGGCTTTTCATGTCACCTCGCAACGGCATACGGCACATATAGTCTGGCGTGTCTTCATGATCTTTAAATGTTGCACCCTTGTCTTTTCAGCATCAGTTAGTCTAGTAAGATCGGGCATGTGTTTGAAAAGGCGGGAGGGCATTTTTTTCTCCTTCTAAGCACATGTGATCAATAAAAATAACTGATGAACAGAAACCGAATGATGGTTCTGTGTGAACATTTGTTTTGCTATTGTGGCAGTATACAGAAAACGACAACGAAATCGCGCCTTCTTTGGAGGCGCTCTTCTAAATTACATTACTCGTGGACATAAATAGACTTTATGGGTCAGATCTTGCAGTCAGTGGGAGCTTTGTCTGCGTAAGCTGTCCCGGAACGGGATAAATGAATTTCTTGACAGTGCTTTCCCTGGTTGAATTAATCTATGGAACATAATGATGGTGTAGCAGATGCACAAACCTTTAGCTTATTATCCTTTTCCAGCGCTCTATCACTACTTGGGGAACTGGCCACACCTCAAATTTTGTAACTACACAAATAAAATGCTTCCTCTTATACAGAAACCACGTGGGTATTTGGGTTTAGCATTTTATTTATTTTCTAGGGCTTTGCATTTTATTTAGTAGATAACAAATACTCACGTGGTTTCAATGCACGTGGACTCCAGGCACCTTAGCTGTAAATGAAAATAAACTGCATCGCTGCTCTGGAAATCCTATAAAGTTTGATCCATGATAACTAGGTCTGGCCAGCAAGAATCAAGCTATTAATGCTTCATCTTTTGTTAAAGATGAAAGAACATTAAAATGAATATTTTAAAGCGTACAGGAAATAATCAGATTTAAATAAATAACTAAGATAGAGAGCACTTAATCTCCGGGCTAGTCTAAACAGCAATTCCCAGAAGGGTCCAAATACCGGATCGCTCCTAAACTTTAATAATATTTTAACTACTATAGTCAGAGACTGAACATTTCAAAGCAATCTAGAGGATTTACACACACCTCTTCCATGTAAAATCAATGGGTCTAAATCCCGTGGACTATTTTGACATTTTCACTCAGAATCTTTACAAAGGCTAAATGAAATGTTGTCATCTTATTCTGATTTCAATACTAGCCATCACGAAAAAAAAACTATTGACACTAGTGACAGTCTATGCCTTCTCACATGGCTTGCCAGCCAGACAACTGCAAATTCTAGACAACTCAGTTGTTGTGCACCATACTCTAACTTCTGCAGGACATACGCAATGAATATTATTTCCGTGAAGAAATCAATTCTGTGCATTACAGACATACTTTAAAAGGTTTTACCAGGTTTTGATGTACACTTATTCTGGACATTTTGCACTCAGAGTTGTCAAAAGAAAGAAACTGAAGCTCGGAGTAGACAGATAAAAGAGAGGGGAAATAGTTCCTTCAATACTGTCTCTGTGTCAGGCTCATTCTATAGGATGGTGTTGATAACCATTTCACTGCTGTTCTGGCTATGGTATGTTTAGAGCATACTTGTTTGTGGGAGAACAACCGGTACATGCTCAAAAATGTCATATTTGGGGTTACAGATAATATAATCGTATAAACTACAACACCATTTTATTACAGGGAGGGTATTCGGTTTTAAAACACAATAGGAGCAAATGCATCTCTCGCTCACACACACACAGAGGGAAGTTTATGGAATTTAATTCCACTTATTTCTCGTTTTATCATTTCGTAGTGTCACTCCAAAAGAATAAATTGCATGACTTCGTTTGGTTTTCTAGAGTGTTAATCTAGTCATGTATTGTAAATTAACGCTATAGATAATACCGGTCCTAATTCTACAGTTACAGATGTGCAAATCATGTTAGTTTCAACTAGCCAGGTGAAATGTTACCATCTCATTCAGGAGGTTTTACAGTACCAAGTGGGGAAGGTTTACTGTTTAAACATGGATCTGACTCTTCTTTAAAAGAGGAAACATTTTAAAATGTAGCTGAATGGTCAATCTGTAAAAGCATGCTAGAAATAAAATAAAAAACATTTGTTATAAACTCTTCTGATTTACATTTATCATAGTTACACGTAATTAAATCATTACTCGCATACATATAAATATGTATATGAGAGAGTGGGATGGAGAGCGGAACGTATATATGTATGTACTACAAAGAAATGACAATTTAGAGGATCCAATTTAAACTTTAAATCCTTTAAACAATGTAAAGCGTTTCCCCTTATTCACTAAGATTATATTTTTCAAGCTGTTAATTATACTAACGGATGATATTAAACTTGTAGATGAAAGTGATTAAATAAAACAAAAAATAGTAACGATTCGGATAATATAGGTAGAGAAAATGTAAACATTTTAGACTCAGTCTGTAACCTTAACGTCATTTGGAGGATTCCTTTATTGCATAACAGACACCCAAAGATATTTAGCTACATGTTCTCAAGAGATGCTTTCACGATATTTGGAACACCCGAGTTAAAGAAAACTCATGCAATTATTTGGGAACTAACATGGGAAAACACATAATTTACATATGGATTAAAGAAAACTGCAAAAATGAGAGACCTGGTGTTTTTCCGCTGCATTTATGCTAAAGTACCTGCTATACATATTTCTCTCTCGGGGCTCCTTTTCCAATTCCAATTCTTGGACGCTAACGTGTCTTTCTTCCCCACAATTCTTCTCACTAACAAATACAGTGCCCTATGATTTTTCCAAATAAGGGAAACACCCAACAGCGCAAACTGTGAGAATAATTGTTCATCACAAACTTTTCACTGACGTATTAGTTACTGGCTGACTTTGCAATACGTTCAGAAACACGTTAGGTGTAATATTATTTATTACCTAACCCTATGAAAACATAATAATGTAGTAAACAGCGAGAACATTGAGAACGTACGTAGACTGCCTCCAAGTAATACAGGGAAGAGGGAACTAAACAGCAGATGAAACGGCTCCTCAAACTTTCATCTTCTGATAAAGAAAATCTTATTCTACGTGAAATGTGAGCGGTGTGTGTGAAGATGCCTCCTGAGCCGCTCAGAGATACCAGGCATGTTGGCAAAGGACTATAACCCCCCAAACAAGCTACTTCATTTTCTCCAACTCCCCCCACCCGAACTCCAAGCCAGTAAAAAATTAGGATTCAAAGGATTGCCTGCTTGTTTATTTTTTGCTCAGCGACTATATAAACATTGGCTTTCTGAAAGGACCCTTTGAAATAATGCTTAATTTTCAACTCAGGAGGCTATAATAACAGATCCTTCCCTCCACCAGCTTCTCTCGCGGTGTTTCAGATGCGGGGGGGGCAGCCTTCCATAATAAAACAATTTAATCAAACTAAGTTTTGCGTTTGTAGCTGCCCAGTCCCCTCAGCATCCTCTAACCACGAGCTTTTGAAATAGTGCCATCTACACGGCACCGGAGCTCGCAGCCTGCAGTCTACAGAGCGGATGATTTGTTTAAAATACATGATCAAGTTGCTGAGGCTTGTTTTCAAAGCAAGATGTATCTGGAGGTCTCAGGCAGTGCACACAGCTAGAATGCAGAGCTTTGGCTAGATCAGTGTCTTTCCATTGTCATCCTCCCCTTTAAAAGAAAAAAAAAGAAAAAAAAAAAGGAGGCGGATTGCAGTGACTGACTGCCCAATGGCAGCTTGGAGTCTCAGGAGAGTTAGAGAGAAAAGAGAGAGAGAGAGAGGCACTTTCTGCCATCCAAATCCCTTAAACCATCATCATTCCAACAAGCGAACCCACTCTCTAACAGCTTCCAACCACTGAGACATGACAGGCAGCATTCCAGAGCCAGAGGCAACAGCAGCAGCAGCAGCAACATATACGCTTTAGCACCAAGGGGAAACTAGGCACAACAATACAAACAAAACAAACAAACAAACAAGCCCCCCCACGCCCAAGGGACTGGATTCCAACTCAGATTCAAGCAAAAAGGCCACAGCTGACACCAAAACGGGTGGGGAATAACGATCTGGGGGGGCCAGAAAGGAATAACCAAGGAAGCGAACTCCAAGAGTATAAACGGGATTCAGCCATGCTCCTTTTTTCATCTCGCAGTGTTTTACTCTCAGTGTATTACCCTCAGATTTTCCTCATCCTTACCAGTGGGAGTTACCTGTAAGTGATCCAGATTTTTTTTTTAATACTCTTTAAAATGACCCCGCTAGCTACCTGGGGGCGAGTTGACAGAAGGGAGCCGGGATACATAGCGTTGTAGCAGGTCTGTGAAATGTGTGATGATGCTGATGTTTTAAGTCTGTCGGGGGGGGTATGCAGCCAGGTAGCCGGAGAAGCTGGTTGATAGCTGCTCGTTTCTCCCCAACGCGGGATGCGGCTTTACCTAAGACCCGGCAGAGCACAGACCACATCTCTCCATATCTCCGAGTGTTTTACGCTATCGTGGGAAGGTCACCGTTTGTCAGCTCTTGAATGATGGGGAAGCACACCTGAACTCTTAGGAGGAAAGGACATAGGGTCCAGCTTTTCCCAGAGGAATTGCAAAAGCCTCCGGAAGGGCAATATCTGTTTATGTTCTTAAAGGGGGAAAATATATATATACATACAGACCTAAGGTTATACAGCCCGGGGCATCTGTATAGACTAAAGCAGAAATCATCAAAGCCTGTGAAAACAAAGCTAGGTTGGACAAATGCACCTACCGATAGGTTGCTATAACTGGATGCTTTCCCGAATAAATGATCTCTGATCTGATTTAGGAGTTAGGACTGGCTCCAGAACCTTTCTCGTGGTCTGGGGAGCAAGGGGCTGGGGAGGGGGAAGGGTGTGTGGGACTGGAAATAGTTTCGATCTTTAAATAAAATCCCTGAAATCACATATGTGCTTTCTTGGCTCCTGTTAACTCTGGAGTGAGTGCCGGCGCTGGTGGTCCTACAGGTCTCTCGTCAGGTTGGCTAGCTGTCCCTGGCTTTAGGCTGTCAGGTGTTGCTGACTGAAAAAAATCAACCTCAGGAGTGGACCCCATTAGCTTTCCTGTCCGCCTGAAAGTCATCTCGCAGGTGGCTCACAGGTGGAAAGGGCTAGAAACTAACTGCGCCCTGGATGAGGGCAAAAAATGTCAAGTGCCTCTGATCGCCCAACGCCACCTGAGTGCTAACCACATGTAATGTGGAGAACAGAAGTAGCCGAGCACAGTTTTAGGGTCCGATCGTTGAGCACCTTGAACTCCACTGACTTCAATGGAGGTTTAGCACGTCAAATACAAAGAATGTAGGATCGGGCCCGTGGCTGGGTCTGAGGGACATAAAAGACGCGGTAGGCACGTTTCAGTAGGCAGCTGCCGGGGTTACCTGGCTCTGTGGTTGAGGGAGGCTGCGAGGTTTGCCAAAGACGGTACCACTCCGTTCAAGAGATCTTGAACCTGCACCTTCCGCCTAATAAGGAAAACCTGTTTCAGGATTCCTGTTTCACGCTCACTTCATATTTACAGTGTCCTGATCAGAGTCTACTTTTTTATGATGCCACGACTTTAACTTTTGCCCTCTGAATTGTGTGTGCATGTGTAATTTTAACATGTTTGCCCTCTTTCCGTTTATATATATACACACAGTGTATATCTCTAGTTTCTGGTAGCCCATGGAAAAACATAATCCTCCACCACGCAAGAGAAGAAAGAATAAACACACCCATCAAAAGAAACTAAACATGTCTATTTCTGCATTCTTAATTCTTAATGAAATGCACATGCCTTGGCTACTGATTTTTAAAGACGCTTGATTTATGGAGCCATGTTCGGTTTAATTTAGTTGGATGCTATTGATCAAACCAAATAGCTAAAGCTCTCTGTTTTTCCCATGCGGGTCATGTCTACTGGTAGGTAACCACTTGCTTATAAAATACAGCATTGGCTTCTTTTCTAGAAGGTCAAAAGTTATAATAAATAAATAAAAAAACCCTTTTAATATAAACGTAGCCATATTTTCTCAAAACCGTAGGAAATTACTATCCTACAAAGTTTTCCTTCTATAAATAGTTCAAATCTTGAAACAAAAGTTTTAAACCACACACCAGATGCTGGGATGCTGGCGGTTTCCCTTGCTGTGTGACATAATTATAAGGTCCGAATGCAAAAGCTATAGAAGTATAATAATAATACTAAGGCAACTGCTGAGGGGGAATACAAGGGAAGCAAGGCATGCTTTATTTAGAGCTAACTACTTGGAGATCTTCTGAGCGCTCATCTGTGACCATGAGAATTTGCTGGGGATAAATAATGCCCTCTCCCTTCCCTGTGCCATCCCCAGTTCATCCTGTGAGTCAGGTCACTTGTTCCGCTGCCTGAAATGGACTTGGGGAGTTAGAGCGAGATCTGAGCCTTGCTCCCTATTGCAATCAAGTAGAGCAGAAAGGAAAGGGATCAGAAGGTGACACATAACAAAGCAAAGCCGAAATCAACAAGCACGTCACTTGATTAATAAATCCATATGAACACAGCCTTGTGTCCTGGAGAAGAAAGCTGCTCAGGCTAAACAGGAATGTAATTGCAATCCACACATCTGTGTGCAAGCAAGACTTCGCTCCTTTCCTCTCCAGCCCAACAAGAACGTTATTTAAACGCCTGAAATTCCTCTATTTCCATCAAATGCATGCTAGTATTAGTTAGCCTGACTCTTTGTGTAGGGTCCCAGGCAATGGGTTTTGTACAGCTAAACTCTTCCCTTCCAATAAAGTGTGAGAAATGACGGAAACCTTGACGCATTGTGATATCTTGCGGGGTTTTTTGACAGTTAAATTAGAGAGAGGTTAGTTGAGTGCCTACTGAATTTGGGTTGTTTATCTTGTGGACAAACATTTGTCTCTGGCTTACTAATGATAGCGTCTGAAGATTAAAGCATGGTAGAGGCTGTTTGAGTATTACCTACTGGGGTCTCTTTACGTTTGCATTTGTGTAGGGAGGCTGCTTCTCCCGTTGCTAAGGGACTGCCAGTGATGAGGTTCATTTCCCTACGGATCTTTCTATTCTAGTCTGATACGCACAAGAATATGACCGTTGTAACTGCTTCTGCTTATAAGAGAATTGTGTACTTTGTACTGAAGGATGCAAAACTCTGGCTTCACGAAGACTTGGGGTGTATGCCTGTTTCTATGCGGGCACCGCGTTTCTGTTTCAAAAGGCATACAACAAAAACCACGTGATCAGAACAAATAGTGTATTTTTAATGTGTTTTCGTGCACTGTAGGCTCAGTGATATGGTTTCATTGGTTAGTCGAGCAAAAAGTAGGTTGCAATTAGTTATAGCCACAACTGGTTAGAAAAGGGACACCTTATCAAATACATCTGTATATGGTGAATATGCTATATGGCAAAGTTGTTATTATTTTGGTGTCCATTCATCATAATAATTGGGACCTCTGCACTATTGTAAACATTTGTGACCAGAAACAATTCGTTTATGCTTTTTAAAAAAGAAACATGACTCAAATACAAATAAACTGCTGGTAGACAGATTTTGGAAAGACTATGATAAATTAAGCATGTAAAATAAACGAGGTTCTTAATAATATCAATCCGATTAGTGTAAATGTCCAAGAGACAAAATCAAGCATAATACAAGGTGGCACCTTTTCCTACAATGGGGATATACATAGTTTCTTGGTAGCATCTTCTAAAATAAAATGGTTGTATTCTAATGTTTGGAGGTAACATCTGTGTAATTTTTTTCACTATTCACCTTCGTATGGCAAGATGAATGCATTGTTTGGGGATTCATTTCTTACAGCTTGTAGAACATGGGGCTATGTACTGATATAGGAGGAGAGTTTGTCCAGTCAGAGATTTATTTGATGTGAATGGGAATTACCCTTTTGAACACAGAGTAACAGCACAAGCCTTCATGCTGATCGTACGTTAAAAACCGCAAGAAAGAGAACTTTCTACATTAGTGAGCAGCACTCAGTGCTGGCTGATTTCAAAATGTAGGGAGAGAAAACTGCCTCTGTATGAGTTTGTTAATGTTCCTGATGTTGCCACTTCTGATATCCTAAAACATTGCAATTCCACATCCTCTGCTACTGGGGCTACTACATACTCTAAGGGGATGGGTTAAAGGGGATTTCTTGGTTTTTCATGCAGCAATAGGAAAATAATAATTCTGAACCCTTAAAGATTAGGGCTGTTGGTCACTAAAGATTTTCATCTGCTGTTTGTAGGTTTGTAGGGAGATGCACACACAGCATGGTACATTAGATAGGGTACTGGATTTGGATTTATTCCTGGCTCAGTCACTAAGATGCTGTGTGATCTTGGGAAAGTTACTTCATCTCTTTGTTTCCCCCGCTCACACTTTGTCTATCTTGTCTAGTTAGACGATATGATCTTTGGGTGTTTGCACAGTGCCTCGCACAGTTGGGTCCTGATCTCTGTTGAGACCTCTAGACACTACTGTAAAACAAATGATAAATAATAAGAGGCTTTTGAATGAGATTCGATACTGCATGGTTGTTGTGGGTTATGTTGTCTTAGAGACATAGGGAAACTCACACATCAGAAGAGAGTGGCCTTTCCTAACACACACTACAATAAATACTTTCTTGTGAGAGAGATAGCTGAAGACGACTTGCATGTCCCTCATGGTGTTATTTGTTTTAATGGACTGTTCTCACTCACTAAAGCTGTCACATAGAGATATGAAGCCTAATTTCAGAAAAGCTGAATATTCAACAGCTCCAGCTGAAACCAGTGGAAGTGTGGCATCTTAGCACTTCTGAAAATGAGGCTCCCATTTCTTTTAGAGGTAGGCCCAAACTAAATACCTTGTTGCTTTGATGAGGTTTGGAGCCAGATTGTAAATCTATGACTGGCCCCTCTCTTTGTCATAATCTAGGCCCAAACCCCAGATTCTGAACTTCAGGGAAATTCAATTATGGATCCAGACTTTAGACTTTTGATATACACCTAACAAAACAGAAACAGTAGATAATCGAAAGAGTCAAGTGTTAAATAATAAAGAAAAGGGAGTGGCTACATTCATTGTTCATAATCTAGGATGGCATCCTGAAATTATTACACAGACTGCTTTGGGGACATATTAAAATAAACATAAAATCATTTTAATTATTCAGGTGAGCAGGGAAAATGGTCTAATGCAAAGATGCTAGCATATAAAATAAAGAAGGAAAATCCTCTAGAAGAAAATATTTTGGAAGAAAAGTCAGAAGCCAAACCAAGAAGGGTTAGGTTTACATCTAGACTGGACAAATAGAGGTTTTTATATGGTAAAACCAAAAACCATTAGATTTGTCCAGTAGTATGGTATTCCAAAGATAGCATGTCACAGATTATTTTCTGTTCTTGGGTATACATGGCTTTAAAACTGGGATTAACCTACTGTCAGAACAGATTCCTGACCCCCAAAATATAATAATTCTTTAGTTCTCCCAAGTCATTGTAAAGGAACATTGGGAACAGCTGTTAGATCAAAAGGTTGCTACACTGCATCTGTTCTGGAACCTTTCTGTACAGAGCTGGTTACCCTGGGCTAATTTTGCAGGCCCATTTCTTCACTATCCTACCCTTTTGCACGTAGCTATGCCCTCAATGTATGGCCAACACGCAGAAGTAGTTCCTCCCGCCAGGCTGGCAGATACACCTGCACCTGCTAACTCCTTGCCAGATGGCTTGTGGCTGCTCATGGTCCATCTGTCTGCTCGATTCTCCTTGCTGCTTGGCTGCCTCTCCTCCCATCCCTGCCTCTATAGCTCCACCCAACACTACCCTCAAATCCATATTTAAGCACACACATTTTATAATTTTGGCTAGAGCATCTGAGGGTATGTCTTCACTACCCGCCGATCCGGCGGGTAGCAATCGGTCTATCGGGGATCGACTTACCGCGTCTCGTGAGGACGCGGTAAAATCGATCCCTGATCGCTCTGCCGTCGACTCCGGAAATCCACCTCGGCAAGAGGCGGCAGCGGAGTTGGCGGCAGCGCGGCAGCGGTCGGCTTTCCCCCGTCCTCACCGCCAGGTAAGCCGACCTAAAATACGCAACTTCAGCTACGGTATTCACGTAGCTGAAGTTGCGTATCTTAGGTCGGAACCCCGCTGTAGTGTAGACCTAGCCTAACAGGAGAGAGCTATGCACTATGTGGAAAATAAACAACAGAGATTCCCCATTATAACCTTAGAATAAGATTTAGAGTAAGCCTAGACCCCTATCTTGGATTCCAAGATTTCCATGTTCTTGCAAAAATGTCCATATTCTTTGAGATATTTGGATTGTGCCATATTAGCGAATAGCTGGCATGAATGAATATACCGGCAAACAGTCAAACTTGTAACTGAAAGCTGCAGAGTTAAGCCCTGGGCTGCATGGGAGGCTAATAGAGATCAGGAGCTCAGGCAAAACAATGCAATCAAACAAAAGACAAGGCCAGTGGATTCTCAGTAAGCGTTTTAATTCCCCCAAGGGTCATGCAGTTCTCTCTCTCTCCCTCCCCACTCCTTTCTTCCCCAAAGGTAAAATAATAGATCCCTCCCTCCCACCCTCAAATGTGGATGGTCAGGTTGGGTTTGCAATGGGCCTCTATATTCAGCAATATTCACTCATGACAAAGAACATGCATTGTAATTTTTATTTCCACTAATGGAAACATGGGGGGGGGGACCCACATTCTGGATACAAAACAATGCTGCAGATTTAATTTAAAAAATGTCCATGTCTTCTATCCTGATCATTATGTTCACCTCTCTTCCTAAAAATTGGTAGGATAAAACCACAGTCCTCTATATAAAGCATTGAATAATCTTTATCACATCTCCCTCTCAGGTTATGCCTCCACTTCCAAAAGGGTGTTTTCTTTACAGCCTATCATGGGGCAAGTGCACCCCATCTCCCTTTGAGGAGGGATAAAGGTGTCAAGGCCCCACAATTATGTCCGCCTGTCCGCCCTTAGCCTGAGGGCAGTACAGCCTAATGGCTGAAGTCAATATACTCTCACTTGGGCTGTATGGCCTAATGGCCACAGTCAGTATGACTGACCTCCTCAACCCAGTTGTGCAGCCTAGTGGCCAGAGTCAATACAAGCACCCTCCCACTCGAGCCGTACGGTAGTGGCTAGAGTCTATAAAGCTGCCCTCCTCAGCAGGGCTGTGCAGCCTGGTGGCTAGAGCTGGGGAAGTGGGCTGCCACCTGCGGCGGTGTGTGGTGGCCATGGTAGGGGGACCCAGGCCTTCCCACTCCACCGGTTCCCAGCCCAGGGCCCTGGCAGTGGCTAGTATGTGTGCCACTGAGTCAGCGGGGAATCTGGCTGAAACATGCTGACTCAAGATCCGGTTCAATAACTGGTCCAACATCAAGTTCCCCTGGGCTACTTCCTACCATTTTTCATGATGCTATGTTCTGGACATCTTCAGAGCCTCTGGCTTCCTCAGCCTGCACTGCTCCCGGCAGCTCCAGCCTGCCTTGGGCGTCCGCAGGTATCTGGGTGCCTGCCTGGGCCTCGGTGTCTCTGGCTCGCGTAGTCTGGGGTTCGAGTTGCTCCCAGGCTGGAGCCTGTGAGTTGCATCCTTCCTCTTTAGCGGTCAGCCTAGAATGGCTGGGCTGCTCCATTTTATACTGAGCCAGCACTTGGACCTGCCCAGTAGAGGGGAGGGGGATGTGGCTTTCTCTCCCCAGATTGTGGAGTTTATCCCTTCCTGTCCAGTGTAGGGCAAGTACACCCCGTCACACAGCCTGAAAGCTACATTGCTGTAAAATCCTAGTGAAGACATGGTGCTGGTAGTTTTTAGCATGCTGCAGTTAGGCAAGGTCAACGTTATAGCCTCGTCCATGGTTGGTCTCATTTAGCTACTTCATGGTTATAAACTACAGAGCCTTGTCTCCACTAGGATTTACAGTGAACTAGCTTAAATGCATGAGTTATCTCACTGTAAAAACACACCTAGTTTTGGCAGTGAAGACATGGCCTCAATTGGAGAGCTAATGTGTATTGTCCAGGAAACAGTCTGAACCAGTAGAACAGACAATTTGTATCCAGTTATCAACTGCACTTTTGATATTCATTTTCTTTTCAACCAATGACCATAGAACAGATTTAAGTGGTAGCTGAAGCCTCACAAAGGGTAAAATTTACCCTGTACAAAAATCCAGCAGAAACCCTATGCAGCAGGTAAATCCCACTTAAGCATTATGGGTGATGCTTAGGTCTTGAATTGGCCCAAAGTTCCTATGGACCAGATCTTCAAAGATATTTGGGTGCTTAACTCCCCTTGAAAGCAATGAGAGTTAGGTGCTTACACACCTTTGAGGATCTGGGCCAAAGTAACCAGAAAAAGGACATCAAATGGGATTTCAAGAGTGTAACTGAGAGCACATATTAGCCTTATACATTCTAAATGTGGGATAAGAACTGACCCTGGTGAAGTGGCACCATGTCCAGTAGTGACTGTTACTGTGCCTCTAAAATTTTCAGCCTGTTACAAGAGATGTTTAGCCACAAAGCTGCCATTAAACTCAATGGGGGAACACTTCATTTTCACAGAGTTGCATGGAATTCAGCCACAAAACTGCCAGTGTCTTTAATGGGAGTTCTGCGGTTTAATCCAATGCAAAAGATATGGGAAATGCTGGTGCCTAACTCCCTGCTGCTGACCCATTCCTGGACCGAATAACAAAACTATTCAGGAAAACACTTGCTTCTTGGGAGGCCATTTGTTACATCACAATAAATGTGCAAAACTATGGAATATCCTTACCTTGTGTCATCTTACCATCAAGGGCCTAATTCTGATCCCACCTAGAGCCTGATCCAAATCCCAATGAAGTGAATCAGGAGTAACGTCCGGTGAAATCAACCAGGTTACTGTGGTGACGTGAGAGAAGACTAAGAGCCAATGTCAGCATGATTCTTGCTCTTCTAGTATTCCAGGATAGCTTTGACACAGGCTACCATATTATGGAATAGGAATATACAGACAAGGCATCATTAATAGAAGGCTATTCCTCCATGTCAGGCAAAACCCCAAATCAGTTTTTGGGGTATTGAAATAATCATTATGGCCTATGGAGCCAGTATGAGCTAACATGAAAATAGTGCATTTTTTTAAGGGGGAAAACACTTCAAAAGCATTGCGGCATTTGTTCTTTATGTGCAAGGCATTGTGGGGCAGTCCACCCTTCAAGTCTGGAAGTAAGGACAAGCCATAAAGATATAAATACTGTCTGTCTGCAAGTAGGGCATGGAAAACAATTTGAGGTGTCTTTCATTTATAATTACTTAAGCATTGCAGGCCTGGAACTGGATATTAGATCTTCTTTCCTGGCTGAAGTGAGACATAATTATAAAATGCTACTAATATTTAACATTAGTGTCTTTCATTCAAGGCTCTCAAACAAATTAATCCAACATTCATGTGAACTTGGCAAGGATCATTTCAGCTACCATTGGGGTGGAATGCAACAGCTGATTAATAGCACACAACACCACCGCACATACGCTTAAGACAGTGACTATCCCCAGTTGAAACAGAAGGAAGAAATTAGGAAAACCCAAATACAATGAAGTGGGTTGGAATTTGGTGATGATGATGAGATTAACGCTCCTAAAGAGGCAACTTTGCCTAATGGGTTAAGTCCTGGCCTAGGAACCAACAAGTTCTGATTTCTAATGCTGTCTCAGCCATTGAATAACTGTGGCCTGAGATAAGTCATTTAACTTATCCATGCCTTAGTTTGCCTCATCTTTAACATGGAGGTAACACTGACTAGGGTGGTTTTAGAATTCGTGTTTGCACAATGCTTTGGAAATGTAAAAGTGCAATATAAGTGCGAAGTCATTACTTTTACTAAGATATCCAAGGAATCATTAATGACCACAAGTGGTTGGGTCTGCACTTCCATTTCTCATCTGAAGCATGGCACCTCCTTGCTAGTGCAATGGCACAGCACTAAACCAGGGAGAAGAGTGGCCACATGCTGATATCAGCAACATTATTTCCTGTTGCACATAGCTGTTGTATGGAAATCTCCCATCCAAGTATTGACATAGTCAGGTCGTGCTTAGCTCACAATAGATGACAGAATCACAGTGCAAGATGGATAGCATAGGACTGGATAACAGACATGACATGGTTAAAATAATTTTGAGAGGAATGGCAGAATCTCCCATGACTCTACTGGCAGGATGCCAATGAGCCATGTGACTATTTGGTTAAAAGAACCCTCTCAACCATGAGATCATTTTTTGTTGTATCTCTTTCTTTTCTAAACTTAAAAAAAGAAAAGAAAAAGAAAACAAAGTTACCACACAAGTTTCTGCAATAAAGTTATATTGAAGTTGGATGACATAGGAAGATACATTCAGGAGAATTCAGAGAAGGGAAATGGTGTTCTTAAACAAACCTGCTGTGAAGGGAGTCCCAGAGCATTGTATGACTTTATATACTGTATGATGATCAATACTGCCATACAACAAAGCAAGCTAAGGATGGAGAATGGGACTTAAATCTGAGTTTTGGCTATTGTTGCCTTAAAACCAGACCTGTTGTGAGGGGTAATTTTAATATAATAAACCTAACATTACTAGGTATTTGTATAAATAGAATGGGCTAGATCTGGCCCACGCTAATTTCCTCTTCATTCCTAAAAGGGATATCATTAGCATTTGAGTTTTGATTTGTTTTCTTTTATTGGTGCCCATCACCTTATTATCTGAGCACGTCCCACGTTAATTAGATTGACAAAGCAAAGTCCCTAGCAGACTTCAGGGAGTCTTTTTCTCTTCTCCCTTCTCTGATTATGGGAAGCTCTGCTTTGGGAGGATAGGGCTGGGGTCAGGTTATTGTCATTCTAGTTATGTTGGAAAAGATTTATCAAAGGGCAAGTTCTTGCACTGTGACCTAAAGGTCATCAGACTCTGGATTAACCTAATCTCCTCTGGAAGTTTGTTCCATAGCCAGATCCTCTCGACCAAGAATGCCTTACCTCTGGGCTCTTACCAGAGTCTTGTCTTGTGCTTTAAAATCTGCATTGTCCTGAGGAGTTCAGCTGGCTTGGTGTAGACAGTGATATGGTCTGTAATGTAGCCGTGACTTGCTCCATTAATTGCTTTAAGGATTAGGACTGCCACTATGAACTTGCAGTGGAAGTGGACTGGGAACCCAGGGAGGGACTGGAGCACAGAGGCGATATGCTTATAGCAACCTAGCTAGTGGAAGAGGGCAGTCAGCTGCATTCTGCACAAATTGGAGCCTTTCTCATCTGCAGCTTCAGCTACAGCGAGTTACAGCAACCCAGTCTGGAGGTGATAAATGCAAGCGTCACTGTGGCCAAGTTCTCATCTCTGAGGAAAGGGTAAAGGTTCTAAATGGGCAGTAGAGGATTTCCATAGGTGTTCAGGTTTTGTTGGGGGTTGTGCCCAGGGTGGCAGAAGCCATGATTGGAGTGTGCTGAGCTCAGGCAAGCCTTGGCTGGACTAATGACCCTTAGGAAGCCATTGAAATCCTTCATAGTATAGAGTAGTTCTGAGACTGCTCTAAACCAGAAGGACAGGTCTGCTGTAGAACTAGCCCTATGATTGTGAAACCACACATGGCTACTTTGCAGCTCCCCCAAACAGCTTCACTTACTGACCACAACTGAGGGTTCAGCTCAGTGTCTATACACTAGTATTAAAGAACATGCTTCCAGTGGCCTGTGTGTGTGCATGTAAATGCACATAAGATCTCACGAAGGCCAGACTACTCAGCTGAATAATTAAGCAACAAGACTTGGCAGATGACATCTGATGAGATAATCGTACCCCTGGGGCATTAGAGGCATGAGGTGCAGCCAGGTGCCACTAATCTTCCCATGGGTATGATTTTCTTATGGTAACCACAACCTCAAGTATTGTCATCTTGCTGTTATGAAATTCATTCAGCGTAGGACCAAAGGGACGATACTCTTGACATCTTTAATTTGTTGGTATTGCAGTAGCACCTAGAGGCCTCCCGATCAGCGATCCCTTGTGCTAGGCACTGTACACAGATATAGAGAACAAGACAGCTTTTTCTCATTATTTTTCTTTTTTACTCTGCTCAACCAACAGCAGAGTGAAGCAAGGGTCTGGAATAAACACTTCTCTTCTTCCCACTTACACTCCAGTTCGAACACTGGCTCAGGCGTAAACAAATGAGTGAAATAAAAATCAGTGGGACCTGCCACTTCATTTAAGAAATGCCACTGACTTGCAACATTTTAAGCATATGACACCTGAGAATCCTGAGCCTTTCATTTTACAGTGGGTGCCATTAAAAAACATGCAAACATTGCACCACATTATTTGACCTCTAAGTCTCACTCACTATATGCTTGCACAGAAGCTGTGTGTGCAACAGCAGATAGATGACAGCTATTACACAGTGGAAAACATTCATATAAATCTCACTTCTACAGTTCTTATTAAGGGCCCTGTGCTGTAAGGTGCTGGGGACCTCCTGCATGATAATGAGCTCCCTTCAACTCCCACTGACATGAACAAGAATTGAGGCCCTTCGTATCTTGCAGAATTGAACCCCATGTCCTTTCCAAGTAAAACAATCACTGACTTCAGTGAGAGTATTATATGTATAAGGACAGAAGTGAGAAAGAGACAGGATGGTACAGAGGATGGGCTAAGTTCTATTTCCAGTTCTGCCAAGGGCCTACTCTGTGACCACATCACTTCATCTCTCTCTGTGCCAGTTTGTTTTCTCTGTTTGGACTGCAAGCTGTTTGTGGCAGGGTAGGGCTCTCCCTATGCATGTGTTCCACACCCTAGCACAGTGAGGCCCTGACCTTGGTGCTACTATAATACAAATAGTGTAAGCTCTGACCTAGTGGAAATTTTGGCTAAGTAACTTTGCAGGATTTGGCCCACGGTGTTTTGTTCTTCATTAAGATGTTAATTGTAAATAAATACTAACATATAAAATCAATGAGGAAGATGTCGTATGTGGGTAATGATGAATCATGCTTCTGGGTTAGATGCTGTTCAATACATTTTATCTTAGTGGAAGTAAAAGTTCGTTTAGAGGGAACTTAAATCCTTATTTTGCCTTTCTTAGTATCACATAAATATGCATTCCAAGGAGTATAATATCTTTGCCTACATGATAGCCCCTTAGTTGCTACTGAGTAATTAAGAAGTCAGCTTTAGCTTTATGACAGTCGCTGGCACAGGTTATGTCCACTGTAAGACATCTTCAGAGATAATTAAAGTGATGACTGACAAAACTTAATGCAGTGAAAAGAATTTCTCTCCCCATGTACCATTCCTAAAGGCTGCTTGTAGACACTTTGTCAAATCCATCCCTAGTGTAACTTCTTTGACTTCAGTAAATTGTACATGGAATGATCTTGGCCCCTTATTTTTAGAGAATGATCCTGAACATTTTTTTTAATGATTTTTTTTTTTGGTATGTATGTAAGTGAATTTAATGCTCATGAAGGGTGCGGGAATCTCAGCCCTGGAGCCTGAACCCCGCTCCTTACCCACAAAACCAGTACCCACAAAACCAGTACAGCACAAGCAGAGAGTGTGAGAGCTTCCCCACTCTACCTCATCCTTGTGCCTCATCCATGACCTAGAGGGGTAACCTCTAGGCATGAGTGGATAACTCAGTCTCTGTGCTTATTTAATCCTTGGCCAACCTGCACAGACTGACAATACGGATGCCAATTGTGGTGGTGGTTTCTGTGATGTGGATAACTGTCCACTGGGAACTGGATTAAGACCATCAACTCATTTCAAGTACTTTAGGCCACAAAACATTTGCCAAATGGTAACAATTATTTTGGTCACTACTAACTTGGCCCACGTTTGCATCAGTGATGAAAGGCTCCATAACCCAATACCAGTCCCCCAAGCCATTCAGTTTTCTGGAATCATTTAAAAAATAACAACGTTATATTGTCTACATTTTCTTTGATGTGCTGTTTTTAAGTGCATGAATTGGTCATTTAGGTGTACAGTTCTCATTATGTAAATATTTAGGATGCAAGCCCAGGAACAGATTTTAGAAGATGGTAGTGACACACAGAGACCACTGGTCCAAACTGAGCCCTGACACATGGGAGATATTCTCCCTTGGACTTCAATAGGAGTTGTGTCTGCTTGCACCTGGGTTGTAAATTTTATCTCATATAGCTGAGTTCACATCTGGGCCCTCAGCAGGGAAATTTTCATTACAGCAAAGAAGATTCCATTTTAGTATTTGTTTGGTCTTGTTTTGCTCTCAGATAGCTAGATCTTTGCCTGCAGATGTACCAACAGCTGATTTTACAAAATATACACTCTCTACAGCTCCCATTTCCATAGTATCTGAGCACAGGCTTTAGGGTATTTATCCTCATAACAGCCCTGTGAGTAAGGAAGTACTAATAGCCTTGTTTTAGAGAGAGGGGACTGAATAACACAGAGACTTGCCAAGGTCTCTCAGGGCAGGCTAGGATTCTGAACCCAGACCTCCGGCTAAAACCATAACCGCTGGGCCATCCTTCCCTGATGCACAGCTGAAGTTGGAGTTGGAGTTATACATTTAATAGAACGTGAGCTTTACTGACTATGTACTTATGTTAAACAATAGACTGTGACTCAGAAAATACCTTGGGACCCTTGGGTTAAGATCTGGAGGGAAGCACGTAGACGGCATTGCTGCTGAAGTAGGTTCATGCTGACCTTTCCGGGCTAATGTGAAGTAGTACAGTAGTGCAGCCAGCTCCTTCTAGCTGAAAGAAACCATAAGAGGTGATTGGGGTTTTTTTCTAGGGGATAATTTACATTTGTTTGTGTTGGCACTAAAACACTACTTTGTCTATGTAAGTTACTCTGGGCAATGAGTTTTCTGCTTGGGTCTTCTCTATCAGATGCAAAAGAGAAGCATGCTGTGATATCAAGGGGGCATTTGTTAAGCTGGAGTGTCCTGGTTAGGACCCATTATTGTTATGTATTTTCGGTTTCCAAAGTTAAGTGGAAATGAGACACAAAAGGGTGTGTGTGAGTAGGTTATCATACATGCTTTGAGTGTCCTGTGAAGCTTTAGACTTAGTGTTTTCTACCAGCCAAGAAGTGCATCAGTAACCTACAAATGCATACCTCAGTGTGGCTTATTGTTATTAGATTATGGAGAGTTCATTTTAAATGTATTTTTATTTTCTTCTTTTTTAGAAAATAAATAAAACAGTTATAGAGGGTTCATGCAATGTATCCTTTTACTGTGAAAAATAGTTCCTGATAGGAGAAAGGGAAAGAGCTAGCAGATTAAATAAGCCTTTCTTCTACAGTTTTGAATATATTAATCACTTAAAAAATTAACCCATTCCCTCTCTCTTGTTCAGGCTGCCTGATCTCTTTGGGGTCTTTTCTCCCCACCTCCTATTCTCATAAGCCCAACTGCCCTTTCAGCAGCAGTTTGCAGCCTAGCTGCCAATTTCAACTCTCTTCCTTCCATAAGCACTAAGGCCCCAATTCAGAGCATTTAATAGCATATTTGTTCAGGACAGCACTTAAGCACAGGCTTAAAGCTAAGCAGCCATTGAAGTGGTGCCCTGAATAGAGATGGACATAAGCACACGATTAATTGCTGTCCAAAATTGGGCTAAATTTAGCTTTTACACTGGAAAGTGAATTACAAGTGGGCTGAAAGGGCTGCACCCTACTGACAAGTTGGGAGCCTGGCCCCTTCAGGGAACAGGGACATTTACACGCTTCAGTTTTTCTCCTTCAGACCCTTACTCTTTACTTTTTCTTTGTTATTTATCAAATGCCAATTGTCTTTGTACATGAAACAAACTGCCTTGCCCAAAGAATTTACAATCCAATCCAATTTAAGGCACCTGCAGAAGCGAAGGAGGCATACTGGTGGTGGGGTGTGGTGTGGGTAGGAAGACAGTGGTAGGTGGGAGAGGAAAGGGGGGCTGTACGTTCAGCACAGGGAGGGAAGAGTGGGTAGAAGATAACAATGGGAACAGAGGCAGCATGGGGTTGGGCATTCAAGAGGGAGGGAAAGAATGGGAATCCCATATGTAGTGGGACAGAAAGGAATGGGATGCTGAAGGGGAAGGGAGCTGGACAGTGAAAAAAGCAGCAAGGGGCATGTGGACAGCTCTTGGCATGTTCAGCTTCCAGGCTGATCATTGTCTTGCTTGAAAAAGAAAGAGTGTCTTTTGGTCAGAAGACTTGCTGCCTGAGATGCTCCTTCCTGTGACTCAGGTGACCAACTCAGTTGGGTACGGATCATATCCACTGAAGTTAGCAAGGACTTCCCTTTGTAGCAGGCAGGGGAAACAAGAGAGGAACGTAGGGAGCACAAAAGTAACAGATGAATGAAACAAAATTGGCAAAATTTTCACCAAACCCAGCATTGTGCATTTGGGCAGAGGATTTTTGCACAGCTGGCTCAAACAACAAACTCTGTGGCTGACTCTGCAGCTGCAGGATTTAAGGGCTCTGATTAAAAAGACAAGGAAAGGATAGACCCTGCATGCAGAGGTAGTAGCAATGTTAGGATTATCTAATATAAGCCTTTTAGGGCCGAGACATTCTTATACTATCTGTCTGTACAGTATCTAACACAAGAGGGCCCCAACCTCTCTAGGTACTCCGGATAGGTGCCCCTTTTATTATTGTAGACATCCAAATACAATAAATGAAATAAATCATCATCATCATAAGGAATGTTTGAGAGATTAGTTGTCGAGGGTGCGGTCACAAGGGAGAAGCCATGATTTTGTGCCTGGGTAAAAGTGAATTCATACCATTACAGGAATACTGCAAGGTTCTGCAGTAATGGCAAGACATCTGTGATAACACTGTTGTAAAATGTGGTGATGCTTCTGCTATAAAGTAAGTCTTTCAGGAAGTGCAGAGATGCTACGCTTTCTGTACACTCTTCATGCCGTCTTTGGTTTCCTGGGACCCAAATCCTGCTGGGGACAGAAACAAAGAAGCCCAGGATAGGGCAGTCACAGGATACAGCTCTGTAGAGCAGTAGGAAGTTTACCACCTCATTTCTGTACATAGTTCTGTTAATAACAAAGGGTTTATCTTGACACTGGTCTGCTTGTCAGTAAGATGCTACATGGTATCAGGACTGGAAGGCACAGCATGCTGGAAGACCCATTGAAATGTCTGCTACAGAGCTTGTGCAACTGAATGTAACTCCCCTCACCAGCTCTGAGAATCAGGGAAAATGCCAAGTATGCCTGGAAACAGTAGAGACAACAATTTGAGCTGTATATGAAAGACACTAAGGCAAATAAACTGGAGGATGAGCAAAAGATTGCTCAGGCGCAGAAGCTCTAGATATCTAAAATTCATTCCATCTAGGTGGTGGATGGGGATGAAAGAGAAAGAGAGGAAAGCTTTGCAGAAATAATGAAAATGTTTGAGGATTGTTGTATTTCTAGAAAAAAAATGTTACTTATGAGAGATATACATTCGGGATGAGAACACAGAATGAAGAAGAAACAACAGATGAGTTTGTCAGTCCTGTGATTATAGAATACTAAAAGACTCTCTCATTAAAGAGCAGATTGTCCTGGGGCGTAACAATAAAAAGGGACATTGATCTGTCACTAGAAAGGGCAATATGTATATGCCAAATAGCAGAAAAAAACAGAAACACAAATAAAAAGCCTGGAGAAAGGCAGAGAGCGTATGACTGTGGGTACTATAGGTAAACAAACAAGGGAAAAGTTCACAGAAATTAAATTGGCCAAGGAGAGAAACACAGAAAGCAAGAAACAATAACAGTGATGTGGCAACCAGGATGAGTGTAAGAAATGCCCAGCATTTGGGTAAATCTGTAAAAACTGTAATGAACCCATCCATTAAGCTAAAATGTGCAAAGAAAGCAGGAAGGTGCCTGTATTAAGTGCAGAAAGGTATTCCTCAAGTGAAGAGCTGCTCTTAAGCACAATAATGGAGGTCACTGAAAACTCAAAGGGCTAATTAAAATGTGCACAAATGGCACATGTGTAACATACAAGATAGACACTGAGACATATGTAAATGTGATAATAGAAACTGAAATAGAGAGTGGGTAAAGAGCACATGAAAGTGGAAGCATCAAAAGTGTCTGTCTGTGAAAGACTACAACAGAGGAACAATTCTGACATAGTCTAACATAGTGAATGCCAGTGAAAATGAGGGAAGATCAGAGGCTAAAATAGGGAAAGAACAAGTTAAAAATTACTTAGACAAGTTAGAAGTCTTCAAGTCAGCAGGGCCTGATGAAATACGCCCTAGAATACTCAAGGAGATGACAGAGGAGATATCTGAGACATTAGTGATTATCTTCAAAAAGTCATGGAGGATGGGAGAGATTCCAGAGGACTGGAAAAGGGCAAATATAGTACCCATCTATAAAAAGGGAAATAAGGACAACCCAGGGAATTATAGACCAGTCAGTTTAACTTCTGTACCCGGAAAGATAATGGAGCAAATAATTAAGCAATCAATTTGCAGACACCCAGAAGGCAATAAGGTGATAAGTAACAGTCAGCATGGATATGTCAAGAACAAATCCTGTCAAACCAATCTAATAGCTTTCTTTGACAGGGTAACAAGCCTTGTGGATAGGGGGGAAGTGGTAGATGACTCCAGTAAGGCTTTTGATACTGTCTCGCATGACCATCTCATAAACAAACTAAGGAAATACTAAAAAAAACTAAGGAAGATGGAGCTACTATAAGGTGGGTGCGTAACTGGTTGGAAAACCATTTCCAGAGAGTAGTTATCAGTGGTTCAGAGTCAAGCTGGAAGGGCATATCAAGTGGGGTCCCTCAGGGATCAGTTCTGTTCAATATTTTCATCAATGATTTAGATAATGGCATAGAAAGTACACTTATAAAGTTTGTGAACGATACCAAACTGGGTAGGGTTACAAGTGCTTTGATCTGAACAAACTGGAGAAATGGTCTGAAGTAAATAGGTTGTGGAATCTTTACCATTGGAGATTTTTAAAAGCAGGTTAGACAAACACCTGCTGGGGATGGTCTAGATCAGTGGTTCTCAACCTTTCCAGACTACTGTACCCCTTTCAGGACTCTGATTTGTCTTACGTACCCCCAATAAGGACAAATGCAAAGTACTCCACTTAGGAAGGAACAATCAGTTGCACACATACAAAATGGGAAATGACTGCCTAGGATGGACTACTGCAGAAAGGGATCTGGGAGTCATAGTGGATCACAAGCTAGATATGAGTGAACAGTGTAACACTGTTGCAAAAAAAAAAAAAGCAAACATTATTCTGGGATGTATTAGCATGAGGATTGTAAACAAGACACGAGAAGTAATTCTTCTGATCGACTCTGCACTGATTAGGCCTCAGCTAGAGTATTGTGTCCAGTTCTGGGCACCACATTTCAGAAAAGATGTGAACAAATTGAAGAAAGTACAGAAAAGAACAACAAAAATGATTAAAGGTCTAAAAAACATGAGGGAAGATTGAAAAAAAATAGGTTTGTTTAGTCTGGAGAAGAGAAGACTGAGGGGGGACATGATCACAGTTTTCAAATACATAAAAGGTTGTTACAAGGAGGAGGGAGAAAAATTGTTCTCTTTAACCTCTGAGGATAGGACAAGCAGTGGCTTCAATTGCAGCAAGGGCAGTTTAGTTTGGACATTAGGAAATACTTCCTAACTGTCAGGGAGGTTAAGCACTGGAATAAATTGCTTAAGGAGGTTGTGGAATCTTTACCATTGGAGATTTTTAAAAGCAGGTTAGACAAACACCTACGGGGGATGGTCTAGATCAGTGGTTCTCAACCTTTCCAGACTACTGTACCCCTTTCAGGAGTCTGATTTGTCTTACGTACCCCCAAGTTTCACCAAGACATAAAAATCAGACATAAAAATACAAAAGTATCACAGCACACTATTACTGAAAAGCTACTTACTGTCTTATTTTTACCATATAATTATAAAATAAATCAATTGGAATATAAATATTGTGCTTACATTTTAGTGTAAAATATATACAGAGCAGTATAAGCAATTCACTGTCTGCGAAATTTTAGTTTGTACTGACTTCGATAGTGCTTTTTATGTAGACTGTTGTAAAACTAGATGAGTTGATGTACCCTCTGGAAGACCTCCGAATACCCCCAGGGATACACTTACCCCTGGTTGAGAACCACTGGTCTAGATAATATTTAGTCCTGCCATGAGTGCAGGGGATTGGACTAGATTACTGACCGCTCAAGGTCCCTTCCAGTCCTACGATTCTATGATGAGAGAATGAAAACAATAAAACAAGTCTGTGGTGGTATGCAGAGACAAGCAACCAGTCTTGGGCCTATGCATGTGTGAGATGCTTGGTCTCATTAAGAAGAAGTATACCACAGAGAGACAAAAAGATTACACCAGAACCAGATATGAAAGAATGAATAGCATCATATGAAGATGTATTCACAGTAAATGGGTGCCTCCCAATGACATACAAAATAGGGTTAAGAGAAGATGCAGAACCTGTGGTACATGCTACACAAAAAGTTCCACAAGCCTTAAGAAAGAGGTTAGAAGAGCTGCAAAACATGACAGCAAAGGATATCATTCAGAGAACAGAAAAAACAACAGATTGGGTTCATGCCTTAGTAACTGCAGAGAAAAATAGGTGGGGGACTACAGCTAGGTATTGCCCCTAAGGAACTGAACAAAAACATAAAAAAGAGAGCACTTCCATTGGCCCACAAGAAATGAACTATTGTCTGAGATGGCAGGAGCCAAATTCTTTAGCAAATGAGATGCTTCACTGGATTTTGGCAGATCTCTCTAGACACTGAGAGCTCCAAAATCTATGCTTTCCACATATGTTTTGGCAGATACTGCTTCCTAATACTGCCTTTCCGAATATGTTCAGTTCCAGAAGTATTTCACTGTACAATAAGCTAGATGATAGAGGATCTAACAGGCATGAAAGTATGCACTGATGACATAATAATTTGCGACAGCATGGCCATTGAATATCAGGAAAGACTGAGGAGAGTACTGCAAATTATGACAGCTAATAACCTTAAACTGAATAAGATCAAACAACAGAAATATCAGACCTGGGAAAGAGATTGACTTCTAAGGGAATCTTGCCTGATGAATCAAAGATTCAAGCAGTTCTGAAAATGCCAAGATCTGAAGATAAAAAGGGAATTCAAAGGCTGCTAGGCATACGGAATTATGTAAGCAAGTTCATACCTGACTATACAGCTCCCACATCTCACTTAGACATCTCCTCCAGAAGGTCATTGAATAGGCTCAAACAAACAATATGTGTTTTAATATGGCTACATGTAAATGTATACATCTAGGAACAAAGAACATAGGCCATCCTTATAGGATGCGGGACTATATCCTGGGAAGCAGTGACTCTGAAAAAGATTTGGGGGTCATGGTGGATAATAAGCTGAACATGAGCTCCTAATGTGATGCGGTGGCCAGAAAAGCTAATGCAACCCTTAGATGCATAAACAGAGGAACCTCAAGAAAAAATAAAGAGGTTATTTTACCTTTGTATTTGGCACTGGTGTGACCACTGGTGGAATACTGTGTCCAGTTCTGGTGCCCACAATTCAAGAAGGATGCTGATAAATTGGAGAGGATTCAGAGAAAAGCCATGAGAATGTTTAAAGGATTAGAAAACATGCCTTATAGTGACAGACTAAAAGAGCTCAATCTGTTTATCTTAACAAAGGTTAAGGGATGACTTGATTACAAAGCATAAGTATCTACAGGGGGAACAAATATTTAGTAATGGGCTCTCCAAACAAGCAGAGAAAGGTATAACATGATCCAATGGCTGGAAGTTGAAGCTAGACAAATTCAGACTGGAAATAAGGCATAATTTTTTGACAGTCAGGGTAATTAACCATTGGACCAATTCCATCACTGACCGTTTTTAAATCAAGATTGGATATCTTTCTATAAAATATGCTCTAGGAATTATTTTGGGGAAGTTCTACAGCCTTTGTAATACATGAGGTCAGACTAGACTCACTAGATGATCACAATGGTTCCTTTTGGACTTGGAATCTATGAATCTCCACAAGGTCATTGAATAGGCATGGTTGCCAGAGCATGAATGAGGGTACAATGATTTAACGTGCATTCTGACATCAGCTCCAGTGCTGCAATTTTTGGACCCACTGAAAGACATCAAACTCTCCACAGATGCTGTGATTGATAGTCCTGCTACCAGCCCTCCTCAGTGTCATGGAACTGATTGGTTGCCAGCCTGCCATGTATCTAGGGCAACACCAGCTGCAGAGAAGATGTAGGCACAAATAGAAAAAGAAACACTAGGTCTGGCATATGGATGGACAAAATTTCATGACTTTCTCTATGTCGTAGCTTCAAAGCAGAAACTGATCACAAAACACTGACCGCAGTACACAAAAAGGGACTTGGAGAAGCACCACACCATGCATATTAACATGATAAAAGTATCACGTGTTGTATCTCCAAGCATATGGGATGAAATGGAGACAGAAACAGCCAAAGATGAGATGCTTCAAGCAATGATACAAGCAATAATAAAGGAGTAAAACATCACCACTTCCCACCTGCTTATTCCCACTATAAAGATGAACTTTCAGTGATCTCAGGCGTGCTTTGGAAGGAGACACAAACAGATTCCCACAACGATGAGAAGGAAAATACAGGAATGAATACATGAAGGGCACAATACACGAAGGGAATGAAGAGCTAGAGATAAGCTAGAGAAGTGGTACTCTGGCCACAGCTGAATAGAGACATTGAAGAAATGGTGAGCAGGTGTTGAACAGGTCAGAAGTATAGAGATTCCCAGCAGAAAGAAATGAAGGTTACTTATCTGTATCGGGAGTTCTTTGGGATGGCTCGGCATATTCACGCTTATGGATACTGTGCCAACTTGTGGTGCCTTGAGGTAGAACCCTCTTCTAGCAGTGTCAGTAAGAGTGCTCTTGTGCTCCAGCCCCCTCCTCAGCATCCAGACCTACTGAGGGCAAGGCTATATGGGGGGGAGGAGAGCGCCCTTGCCACCTCAGTTCCTTCCACTGCAAAGCCAGAGACACACTATAAGGAGTCCGACAGAGAGGGGCAGTAGGGTGGGAAATGTGAATATGCAGACCCATCTCAAAGAACTCCAGTTACAGATATGTAACCTTCATTTCTTCTCTGAGTGGTTATGCATATTCCCACATACGGGATAGATTGATATGCAGTGCTGAGACTAACCTGGAGGTGGGAACACAGTTCTAATTGAATAAAGATGGAAGCACTGCCTTGCCAAAACTGGTATCCACCCTACAAGTCAAATCCAGAGCATAGTGCTTGGTGAAGGTTTGTACCAACGTCCAGGTTGCGGGTCTGCAGTTCTCAGAAAAGCAAAGGAAGTCACCACAGCTCTAGTGGAATATGGCCAAATTGAAGGAGGCACAGGAACTTTTGCTAGTGTGTAACATTCAGCAATAAATTGCTTAATCCACCAGGAAATAGTCTGGGAAGAAACCGTATGCCCCATCTTGTTCTTGGCACACAGAACAAACAGTCTAGACATTTCACAAAAGCTTTTAGTTCTGTGCAAATAATAGGCAAGAGCCCTTCTGGCATCCAATTTACGGAATACAGGTTCTCCTTTATTAGAATGTGGCTTAGGGGGAAAATGTAAATTAATAGACTGATTAATGTGGAAGTCAGACACCACTTTTGGTAAGAACCAATGATCTGGTTTAAGGACTACCTTGTCCTTAGGAAAAGCAGCAAAAGGTGGATCAGCCTGTGACGGGTTGGATCACAGAAACCCCCTTGGGAGTTGCCACCCGATGTGCAAAGACTACCCCTGCTCCTGTTTTCCCTGGCAGCTCAGGACTCCAGCACCCCGTCTTGCTGAGTCAGACACTCCCGTCTGGCTCCAGACACAGACCCAGGGTCTGAATCACTTGTCCCAAAGCTGCAAGTTTACCTGAAAACAGCTCACAGTAGTGTGCTTGTCTCTAGCACTCAGATGCCCAACTCCCAATGGGGTCTAAACCCAGATAACTCCGTTTTACCCTGCATAAAGCTTATGCAGGGCAAACTCATAAATTGTTCGCCTTATATAACACTGATAGAGAGATATGCACAGTTGTTTGCTCCCCCAGGTATTAATACATACTCTGAGTAAATTACTAAATAAAAAGTGATTTTATAAAATACAGACAGTAGGATTTAAGTGGTTCCAAGTAGCAAAAGACAGAACAAAGTAAGTCACCTAGCAAAATAAAATAAAATGCGCAAATCTATGTCTAATCAAACTAAATACTGATAATTTCCTCACCAGTTCTAGAGCACTCCCTTTTACAGGCTAATCTCCTTTTAGCCTGGGTCCAGCAATCACTCACACCCCCTGTAGTTACTGTCCTTTGTTTCAGTCTCCTTCAAGTATCCTGGGTGTGTGTGTGTGGAGAGGTTCCTTCTTTAGCCAGCTGAAGACAAAATGGAGGGGTCTCCCACAGGTTTAAATAGACTCTCTCTTGTGCGTGGAGACCCCCCTCCTCCCTCCTATGCAAAGTCCAGCTCCAAGATGGAGTTTTGGAGTCACCTGGGCAAGTCACATGCCCCTGCATGACTCAGTCTTTACAGGCCGACGCCATTGTCCACATGGTATCTTGCATGTCTCCAGGAAGACTTCTTATGTGGATTGGAGCATTCCAAGATGCATTGTTCTCCAAGTGTTTCCTGATCAGGTACTTAACCTGGCGAATTCCTTCCTAAAGAAGCTGACCAAATGCCTCCCAAAGCTTACTTAGAAACCAAGCAAGCATACAGCCCATATTCTTAACCTCAAGTAGAAAATGATATATATATGTACAAATAGGATGAATAGATATAGTAGACCATAACCTTTACGGAGATATGTTACCTGGCACAGGCAGCACAAAACATATTCCAGTTGTGTCATACATACATTTATAAGCACCCCCTCCCCATAAAGCCTTATGGGGTACACTGTCACACAGCCATGAGGGCATTCAGTTCACTCACTCTCCCAGCTGATGTAACGGCAATAACTGAAGGCCATTTTCATAGATAAATGATTAAACAAACACTCAGCCAATGGTTCAAATGGAGATTTCACCAACATGGTTAACACTACATTGAGGTCCCAAGTAGGTACAGGGTCTGTAACAGGAGGGTATATATTTGATAAACGCTTCATAAACTTTTTAACTGAAGCATGAACAAACAGCCATCTACCATCAACTAAAGTATGTTATGCAGAGATGGGTGCCAAATGTACCTTTAACAATGAATTAGATAACTCTGGATTGTTTTAAATACATCGAGTATTCCAGAACAGAAGGAATGGAAGCTGATAATGGAGGATCAGACGTGCTCTGCATCCGTGCCTGAAATTTGGACCACTTTAGTAAGTAACAGTTTCTAGTGGACTGTTTTCTAGAGTTAACTAGCATGTCTTGGCAGGTGCCTTCTTTAAGGTGCCACAGGACTCCTTGTTGTTTTTGTGGATACAGACTAACACGGCTACCTCTCTGATACTTGATAGCATGTTTTGCACAGGTGAAGAACATGACTGCTTAAGTGCAGACAGTCAAAGTCTGATCACCCATGCTATCAGGTGAAGGAACTGAGGGTCTGGGTCAAAGATCCTGCCCCCATCTTGGGACAGAAGATCTGAAGACAGAGGGAGGCACATAAGGACTCCTCCAGACAGCTGAAAGAGATCTGTGAACCACTACTGATGTGGCCAAACTGGGGCAATTAGTACCATCCTTGCTCTGTCCTGATGCAGCTGCCTTATTACCTTTTGTATCAAGGAAAAAGGAGGGAAGGCATACATCAGACCCTTTCTTCAGCACAGCAGGAAAGCATCTGACAAACAGACAATCTCTGCTTGCTCTGGAACAGAAACGGTGACACTTTCTGTTGAACCTCATCATGAACAGATCCACAATTGGTCAATACCATCTGGAAAAAATGGTCTGAACCAAATGATCCTTCAGGGACTGCTTGTGCACCTGGAGATTTCCCTGCCAAAGCGATCTGGAACTATATTGTTTTCCTCTTCCAGATGCATTGCTACAGGCTAAATCTTGTGGCAGATACACCGTCTCACAGATTTATTGTCTCTGCATACAGTGGAGTGGGCACCCTCCTGCTTGTTGATATATTGTGGATATATTGTCTGTTATTAAGCACGCTGCCTTCCCCTGTAGATGCGGGAGGAATGATCTGAGCATCAGGTGGACAGGTCTCAGTTCCAGTCTGATGATGTGCAATGTATTTTCCCTGAAAAGACCAGTGCCCCATAACAGTTAAGTGACTCAGATGTGCCCCCCCAATCATTGATTGACACATCCAAAGTCACCATCCAGGATGGACCCAGAGGATTGAACTGCATACCCTTGAGTACATTCATCCAGCTTGACCACCAGTCTAGAAAGGCTATGATGTTCTGGGGCATGGTGATCTGATGCCTCTGATCTGAGGCAGCTGTAGACTGTCCTTTAATTGACTGTAGACCTGGGAAATCCAAAATGTTGCATAGGTCTCATTCTCAAATGGACACACGGAGTCATGTGTGTCGTGGCTGCAATAAGCTTTATGAGACCATGGAAGAACCTTACTCTCTGTGTGGGGCAGCTTCAATAGGCATTGTTTCATTCTGAGAAACCTGTCTTCTGGGAGAAAGGCTCTCCCTACTACTGAGTCCAATATGGCACCTACAAAAGGGATCATTTGTATAGGACAGAGAATTGACTTCGGAAGGTTGAGGAAAATCTCTAGGTCTGAGAAAAGGCTCAACAGGTCCTTATGCACACTGGCCTTCAGGAGTCAATCTTCAAAGTAAGGATAAACAAGAGTACCCTGCTTCCTCAGTTATGCCGCTATCATGGAGAGGCACTCATAAACCCTGGGTGCCGTGGAAAGGCCAAATGGGAGCACCTTGTACTGGAAATGATGCCCAACCACCATGAATCAAAGGTACTTTTGATGTTTTTGACTAATTGCAATATGGAAATAAGCATCTTTAGGTCAAGAGTCATGAACCAATCCAGAACCAACAGTGAAGGGATCCTGGAGGCCAGGGTCAGCATATGGAACCAAAACTTCCAGATGTACTTGTTTAATTCTCTCAATCTAATATCAGCCAAACCCCACACATCCTTCTTTTGAACTAGAAAATATCAGGAGTAAAAACAATGACCCCTCGGGAAAGTTGGAACTTCCTTGACTGTTCCTATCAGAAGCAACTTCTCTACTTCTGCCAGATGAATTGCCTCATGAGTGGGGTCCCTGAAGAAGGACAGGTAGGGGAATTGAGGGGAGGCAATCTTTTGAATTTTATGGCGCAGCCCTTTTCCACAATCTCTAAGACCCATTGATGAGATGTAATTTGCCTCCATATATTGATGAAGTGGGCTAGCCTGTCTCCAAAGGAATGGGTAGAAAGGTGCTGGTTGTCTGGATCTAGACTTGCGATTGTCTTGTCAAAACTGAGGCTTGGTGTTTTGGAATGAGGAATGACGAGGAAATGAACTATTAGGGTTTGGAACCCTCTTTGAAAGGCCTCCTCCTGTAATGACTCTGAGGTGGCAGGTTGTTGATATTGTTGATATCTTTGACAGGAAGAGAAGTGGGACATTGAAGGCTGGAGATAGTGCTGCTGCTGATACCCTAAGGAGGAAGTGGAGGGCCTCCTTCAAGTAGAAGAGATCAACCACAGAGATCGGGCTGTTGATCTCATGTTCTTGATTTTTTTAAGAACTCATCAGTTTTTTTCACTAAAAAGATCTTCCCCTTTAAAGTCTACATAGCTAATGAGGAGAACTGAAGTCACGTTTGCCTTTGGATGGTCACCAATGCTCTGGCAACAGAGTCCGAAGCATCCAAAGGAGGCCCTGAAGAAATGTTTAGCTGCTTTCTGGCCCTCCGGTAGATGATGTTTGCCAGCCTTCTCCTATCAGCAGGTAAATCTTGGAGGAAGGACAACATTTTCTCCTATAGATGTAATTGATAACAGGCCATGACTACCCAATAATTTGCTACCCTCATACTGAGCTATGAGGATGAGAACACCTTTCTCCCAAGAAATCCATCTTTCCCCCTTCTTTATCACCTGTGGTGGGGTGGAATTCTCTGATTCTTGCCCTTTTGCTGGCAGCAGCCACCACCAGCGAGTCAGGCATGGAGGTAGGGTATGGAAGTGGGAGAACGTTTCAGAAGGTATCTGATATAGTTTGTTCTCTTTCCCAGAGATCGGTTGACAAGAGGCAGGGCTGGACCGTACCGCTTTGGCCAGCTGTAATAACCCATCCAGGATGGAAAGTGATATCCTACTCTTGGCTGCAGCACCTAATATATAAAATATCAGATGGGAAATCTCTTCCACTGATATTGCAGGGAGATTCAAGGTGGATATAATTGATCCACCAGATCCTGGAACTCCATAGCGTGCTTGGAAAAGGAGGAGGCTGTTGCCACCCCAATATGTTTGTCTGTCAGCATCTCAAGCTCGAGGTCAGTTTTTCAACTGGTCAGAAAGAGGGGCTCTCTCTTCATCCTCCTCGCTGGACAGTGCTATAATGTGTTTAATTAACCAGCCGATGGGGGAGAGGCAGACAGTTAAACAAGGAAATGTATGGCTGTTCCAGGGTTGCGTGGTGAGTCGTTGGCAACTGTGGAAAGTGAGGATCTGTGGAGCTATTGCCAAGTTATATGCACATTCCCTGAATAAAAAGATTATTAATGCTCTAGGAAGTTTGAGTACGTCTGGTTTACACTACAACCTATGGTGATGAGGTAGAGCTGAACTCAAGAATGAAAAAAGAGGAAAAGAAGTAAGTCTGGGAAGTTATCTGTAAGTAAGGCCTAAAAACGCTTACAGTCAGGGTAAATGGCTGCAACATTTGGGACTATTTCACCATTTAATTCACAACACCAAAATTGGGAAGAATATTACCTTATTTTTCCAAAGCTAATGATATTACAGGTGAAGGTCAGAAGAAAGCTATGATACACAGCAGTGTAGAGGCCAAGACTTACAGTTTTATGAGAGACCTTTTAACCCCTGAAAAGTCTGGAGATAAACCTTTTAATGAGCTAGTCAATCTGTTAAAAAAACATTTCAGCCCAACACCCAGTGGAATAGTAGAATGATTTAAGTTTAATTCTCGGTCAAGGAAATCTGGGGAGACAGTAGGAGGATTTGTGGCAGAACTGAGGATGTTCTTTCAAGATCATAATTATGGTGTGACTCTGACACAAATGCTAAGAGACAGATTAATTTGTGGCATTAATGATGACAAAATGCAAAGGAAATTACTGTCTGAACCACAGTTAACATTTGAAACAGCTCTGAAATTGGCCCAGGTTATGGGATCTGTAAATAAAAATGTACAGGATTTACAAACACAAGCCACAGGAGTTGGGATGATGAAAACAGCATGCAGGAAACACAAGGTATTATACACAAAATTGCAAGGCAATCTGGGAAACAGATCCAATCCACTAGCAGAGAGTGTTACTGCTGTGCATGCAATCGCACCCCAATGTTCTGCAGATTTAAAAATGAAAAATGTCACTTTTGCAAATTGACTGGGCACATTCTAATAGTGTATTGAAACCAAACCAAGAAATCAGACACACAAAACCATGATACAATGCCATAGCCATGCTACCTTTCATGTACTTGAGGAGGAGAACAGTATTAAAAAAAAAAAAAAAGGAAGTAGCTTATGCTATCTACAGTACAACTGATCTTCTCTGAGAAGATTATTGATTTTTCAGACAAAGGAAATGCAGTAGATCTAATCTATCTGGATTTCAGTAAGGCATTTGATACAGTTCCACATGGGAAATTATTAGTTAAATTGGAGAAGATGGGGATTAATATGATAATTGAAAGGTGGTTAAGGAAGTGATTAAAGGGGAGATCACAACTGGTTATACTGAAAGGCTGGAGGGAGGTTACTAGTGGAGTTCCTCAGGGATTGGTCTTGGGATGAATCTTATTTAACATTTTTGCCAATATGGAGGAAGACCGGGATATTATACAAGAATATCTGGACAACCTTGAAAACTGGAGTAATAGAAATGGGATGAAATTTAATAGTGCAAAGTGCAAGGTCATGCACTTAGGGAATAACAATAAGAATTTTTGCTATGAGCTGCTGACTGATCAGTTGGAAATGACAGAGAAGGAGAAAGACCTGGGTGTATTGGTTGATCATAGGATGACTATGAGCTGCCAATGTGATGTGGCTATGCAAAAGGCTAATGCAGTCCTAGGATGCATCAGGTGAGGTATTTCCAGTAGAGATAAGGAAGTGTTAGTATCATTGTACAGTAGTGAGACCTCATCTGGAATATTGTGTGCAATTCTGGTCTCCCATGTTTAAGAAAGGTGAATTCAAACAAACAGTTGCAAAGAAAGGCACTAGGATGATCCAAGAAATGGAAAACCTACCTTATTAGAGGAGACTCAAAGAGCTTGGCTTGTTTAGCCTAACCAAAAGAAGGCTGAGGGGAGATACAATTGCTCTCTATAAATACATCAGAGGGATAAATACCTGGGAGGAAGAGGAGTTATTTAAGTTAAGTGCCAATGTGGACACAAGAACAAATGGATTTAAACTGGCCATCAACAAGTTTAGGCTTGAAATTAGGTGAAGGTTTCTAACCACCAGAGGAGTGAAGTTCTGGAACAGCCTTCCAAGGGGTGCAGTGGGGGCAAAAAACCTAACTAGCTTCAAGACTGAGCTTGATAAGTTTATGGAGGGAATGCTTTGACAAGACTGGCTACAATGGCATGTAGCTGATCTGTGACTGCTAGCAGCAAATATCTCCAATGGCTGGTGATGTTGACACTAGATGGGGACAGCTCTGACTTACTACAGTGAATTCTTTCCCAGGTGGGTCTTGCCCACATGCTCAGGGTTTAACTGGTCACCATATTTGGGGTCAGGAAGGAATTTTTCCCCGGTCAGATTGGCAGAGACCCTTAGGGGTTTCTCCTTCCTTTGCAGCATGGGGTATGGGTCACTTGCAGGTTTAAATTAATATAAGTGGTGGAGTCTCTGTAACTTGAAGTCTTTAAATCATGATTTGAGGACTTCAGTAACTCCGCCAGAGGATATGGGTCTATTACAGGTGTGGGTGGGTGAGGTTCTGTGGCCTGCAATGTGCAGGAGGTCAGAGCAGATGATCATGATGGTCCCTTCTGGCCTTAAAGTCTGTGAGTTGATCATCAAATGGGTTAGCTGAATGGGCAATTCAGTCATTTAAAGAGAGTATTAAAAGAATATCTGGAGGCACTACAGATATGAAAGTGTCTTGTTACCTGTTTAATTGTCAGATAACACCACAATTAAGCACAGTCCTGTCCCCAGCAGAGATGTTAATAGGAAGGAAACTAAGGGCAAAGTTATACTTTATGCATCTATATTTAATGGCAAAAATACAGGAGAGGGGAAACAGGAGCAAAAGCATCAACATGACAAACATGCTAAAGAATGTGGTTTTATTGTTGAAGAAGCGTTTAATACTAAAAAAATTGGTCTGGTTTCAATTGGATGCCAGCGACCATTCAAGATATTACAGGACCAGTCTCCTACACAGTAATTCTGGAGGATAGTAAGGTTGTGCTCTGACTTGTGAATAAGCTGAGGAAAAAGGATTGTGGTTAACTCTGGAGAGATTAGTACAGCAGCAATGGAATTGCCACCTGAGAATGCCTAATTAGGTTCATTATCAGTTTCTGGAAGTCTGGAAGGACGGTATTCAGACAGACTCTTGGACAGAATGTTCAAGTTACCACATCACAGAATAACAATTTTGAACCAAAAGTTGATCTGAAAAATGCAAGATTGGTGTCAGTAGTACCTGTTGCAGAGGTTGACTTGAGGCATTCTATATGGGAGAAGTGTCCACCTACCTATTTTAAAAGATTATACAGTGTATCAGTGACCGAGTGCCTATTTTATTTATTTATTTATTTATTATTTTCTATTTGAAATGCATTATTGTTGATTTTGTTAAGTTGTGTAGTAAATATTTAAAAGGGGGAAATGTTATAATGTGTATAATAAACCAGCCACTAAGAGGAAAGGCAGATAGTTAAACAAGGAAATGGGTGGCTGTTCTAGGGTAGTGCGGTGCGTTATTGGCAACTGTGGAAAGTGGCAGTCTGAGGTGCTATTGCCAAGTTATATGCTTGTTGCCTGAATAAAAAGTGTGTTAATACTCTAAGAAGTTGGAGACTGTCTTGTTTACCCTACAAGAGACAGAGTATCTGCTGCCATTGTCTGTAGTGTCACTGAATCCAAAGGGATCAGCTCCGAGTATCTTTGGGCTCTCATATTCTTTGCAGATGACATACCTCTCCATCCATATGCAGTTTAACTGAAGAGTCCTGAGATGGCCCCAAAACTGCCATGGTTCCCAGGACTGCCAGTCTCCCTAACAAACTGGATTTGGGAACATACCAGAAGGGGGTGGGTTGAAGGGTGGATCGAACCTTGCTTCATGTCTTTGCTTTCTTTCTCTATCCTCCTCTCCTGAAAAGGATCTGGATCTGAGGAAAGAGGATATAGGAGATAGCAACAAATCTGAAGGTGAGAATGTAGATCCCACTATTTGTGGAGACCCAGATGGAGTCCTAGAAGGAGGCAGCAGGATGTCTTCTGGGAAAGATCCAGAAATGGGATCTGGTCTCTTCTTCCCAGCAGGAGACAACAAAGGAGACCCTGGAACTGAAGACTCCTACTTTCTTTTATGTGCTGTATGCTTCACACCCGGATCCAAGAGATGTCCCAGAGCCAAAAGTTGGGCTTGGGTTGCCATAATGACAAAACTCTCTGGAACCAAAATAGAGGTTGTTTCAGGAAACGATAGCATGTCCAAAGGTTTGAACATCATTGGATCTGAAGATACATGTGAATGAATCTCCTTCATTACTGAAACTGAAAGAACAGATCTCTGCTTAAGAGCAGTAGAGGTCCTATCCAAATCATACAGATCCAAGAGTTCTGATGTGTGGTAACTGGCACTGCCAATATTGGCCATCTTGTTCCTATGTTTCTTTTTCCTTCGTGCAGCCGCATCCAAGTTTGAAGGTGCTTGTGGCCCTTGTTCAGAGGCACCACTTGCCTCCATCTTCCAGGATCTGGAAGAAGCAATTAGAACTGACCTGGGTCCTGCAATGGCAGGAGTGACGTCAGGATTAGATCACTCTGAGGCACGTGGTGTGGCACCAATGATGGCTGAACTGGTCCTTGACCTTTCTTCTGGAAGTGGGGTGGTGGGATCTGATCACGAGACCCTTGGCTCAGACATATATCGCCTTGTGGATTTGACTGAGGGAAATGCAGGAGCCACATCCAGCCCTGACAGGGGCTGTGGCTTCTTGGAACCCTGCAGTTGACTGGAACCAACTGAGGCTACTAGGACCCAGGCTGACATTTTAGAACTTGGAACCAAAGTCTGAATGGGTGCAGAGGGTCTAGCCTCAAGGGCTTGCTTGAGCAAAAGGAGCTGCAAATGAGTTTCCCTATCCTCATGGGCTCTGGGGGGGTGGAGGTCCGACAGATTGAACACCCAGATAGTGAGTGGCCTTGTTCCAGACACTTCAGGAAGTGCATGTGGTTGTCTGATCCTGGGAAGACAGCTGGTAGGAAGCGCAGCTCTTAAACCCAGATGTTCTGGTTTGTTCGGTTCCACCATACCCCGGAACCGGGGAAATAACAAAACTGCTCACTGACTAACTATATAAACTAACACTGATTCACTAGCTAGAAGCATACAAAACTCCAGCTTCGAAGAAACCAGAGGTGTTCACATCTGTCCTGGCATGTGCTTGGAAGGAACTGAGATGGAGAAAGAACTCCACCCCTATATAGTCTCATCCTCAGTGCATCAATATGCTGAGGGGAGAGGCTGGGGTGCAAGAAAGCTCTAGCTGAACCTGCTGAAATAGGGTTCTACCATAAGACACCACAAGTGGCACAGTACCCATAAGTAGGAACATACAGAGTCATTCAAAGAAGAACCATTGGTACCACACAAACAACTTACAATTCAGTGGGACACAGCTGGAACAGACTTGTTCACCCTGGGAAGACATGAACACCTGGTTATAATGGATAACTTTACCAGTTTCCCAGAAGTAGTTACACTTGAAGATATCACAGCAGCAACAGTTGTTGAGCACATTAAATCTATATTTGTACATTATGGAATTCCAAGAACAGTAAAAGCTAACAGACCACAGTTCAAGACTAGGGAATTCTTGGACTTTGTTAAGATGCACAACTTTCATTGTGAGACATCTAGTCCAGATTTCTTCAAGATTATGGATTAGCTTCATGTGGAGTACATATAGAACTTGCTCAGAAAAGCAATTGATACAAGAGATGTATATTTAGCACTACTCAACTATAGAGCTACACCACTGTAATGTGGAAAGTCACCTGCTAAAATCTTCTACAACAGAGGTATAAATACTCATTTACTAGATATGGGACAAAAACAAAGGATGACTGAGGAGTATGTGATGGTGAGGAAAAGACTGGGAAAGTACAGTCTGATGAAATATTAAAATAAAAGAGCAAGATCTTTCCACAGATAAAAAACAAAGACTCAGTGAGAATTTGGCAAGATGGGCACTGGCCAGTCAAGGCTACCGTGATCAAAGAAGAGTCACTTCACTCATAGCCAGCAATCACAGACGAAGGCAAAATCTTACAGAGGAACTCGTAAGCATCTACTTGGGATACCTGACCAAGATAAGTGAAGTGAGAGCAGACATACAAATTGAAAACAATTTACAGACTGCCCCTGTTTTTGATTGTAAGACTAAACAGTCTGTTACAAACAAGGACTTGCCTAAGGAAGGTTTCCAGTACAGCTGATTGGAAAGATTGCTGAAATGTCCTAAGAGACTGATTGAGACATGTTAGGGTTATGGTATAGCAACTTTAAGGGCCTTTCAGTCAGTTAATATATTCATCGTTTGTTAGTGTTTTAGTTCAGTAAGGAAAATTTGAGAAGAATCTAAAAAAAGGGAAGATGTGCTATAGAGTAGGTCCTCCAGGAACTGGAGACATGCCATTTATCCTGTACATGCTATGCAGTCTTTGATTTCCTATGGCACACTTCTTGCTGGGGGCAGAAACAGAGAACCCAAGTTGCAGGCTACAGATACACAGAGGAACAAAGTTTGTTACTTCATTTCTGTACATAGTTTCTGTTCCAACAAAAGGTTCATCTTGACACTGGTCTGCTCACTGAGGGATCTCTTGCCTCTGCCCGCCGCTAAGACTTGAGTTCATATACATGACTATCTTTGCTGCAATATAGTATAGCATTATCAGCTGCACTATTGGGGATTTTTTCCTCAAAGTTAAACTGGGCTTCCTTCTTCCCAACTCTATAACTCTCTTGGCGGAAGTTAGACATCCTATTGTACTTTATTCCCTGTGCTTTTAAAAATCACCGATGTTTTGACTAACATTCCCTTCTCGGTTAACTAGGTTCCAGTTGCTAAACATGTATCTGAGCTTTTGCTCAGCACATAGCACTGTGTTTTCTTACAGCATCAATGCACAATCTGTATCTAACTGATTGCTTTGTAAAGTACTTTGAGATACACCTTGAGTATGACAGGCACGATACAAACCCAAGTCCAGTACTGTACATTCTCATCTTCTTCATAAATACACTTATTTAGGGAATTCAGAGACTGAAGAAAGATTCGGGAAAATTTCACGTGTAACTAAGTGAATTTTGTACCTCAACTTTTTTGCCTGGTTTCAGATTTTGTTGCAAAAGTATCATACAGCTCTGGAAGAAATGCAGGATTTGTATACAGTTATATGTGTTTACAATATACACATTATGGGACTGATTTACAAAAGTATCTCTCATTAAGAACAAATATGCTTATATATATGCACAGACAAATGTTTAGATACTTTGGCTACTGTATCTTGTACTTCTAAGGAGTTTGCATCAAACTGCTTAAAATATAGCCAGCCAGATTCTCAGCTGATGTAATTGGAGCTATGCCAGTTTACACAAGATGAGGATCTGGTCCATAGAGTACAGTGTCCAATCTTTCTCTTTCTAATAAATGAAAACTGATAGAGAAATAACACATGAAGTATCTACTGTAAATTATTTCCCAGCTTAGTCAAATGAGGGTCAGAAACGACCTTCCCATCCCTGTCAGAGGGCTCTCTCCTCTTTGACTAAATCTGCTACTTTTCACTTTCACTGAGATGTGATGTGATGTATGCACAGACAAGCAGGCAAACAGATTTCAGATACCGTGGCAATAGGCACATTATAGACACCTAGATAGACACAGTCACATGCCCAGCAACACATGCTTTTCACACACGTGCTCTCAGCCAGGCAGAAGAGTAAATGCTAACTACAGTGCTTCCAAGTTGAGAACACATGTCTGGGCATACAGAGAGAGTAGAGGTTATTATAACTCTGGACAGCAAACCACAAAGGCATTCAAAGAATCACCACCACAACATTTTACAGAATATTATTACAACTGCCACCAGCAGCTCTGTCAGAAATCTGATAATTGCAAAGGAGAAAATTTAACTACTGAGAGGCAAGGGAATGTTCAAATTGCATGACAGCTAGCAGACAAATCTCTCATCGACTAGCAGAAAAAACAGCATTTGCCCAACACCCTGCAGAATACAAGGGGGAAAAAAACCTAAATATTGGAATGTTATTAGTATATAGCTCTCTCTTTATTAGTTCTACATACACAGTCATTATGTTTTTTTGTATCTATTCTCTCTCTCTCTGTCTCCCCGACACATTTAACAACATATATCCTGTATGGACCCTCCAAAGCTCAGGACCTACCTTTGCATCCAAGGGTCTGAACCAAAACCCTGAATTCAAACACTCCTATTACTTTGGGAAAGTTTGAATCGCCTCTGAGTTTTGTGGCTCAGGCCCATCTCTACTATTAGGAAGGGAGGAAATAAATGTCGTGTGGTATGAAGATTTTATTGGAATAGGTTTGGGATGGGCATGTTACCAATAAACAAGATCCCAGGTGGAGTTAAATTATGTGGCAGGGGGCCTAGATATATGTGACAGGCAGGGCTGGCCTTACCAGGAGGCGAACTAAGGCGACCACCTCAGGTGCCAGACTGGGGGGGGGGGGCACCACTAGGACCCAGAGTGTAGAAAATTGTGTCTGCTGCTGGTGCATATGTATTCTCTCTGCTCTAGATGCACAGAGATGGTGGAGTGCTGTGCTGGAGGAAGGAAGGCACAAGAGACATAACAGGCAGGTAGGAGAAAAGGTGAGAGGGAATAACAGAAAGCAGCAGGAGCTGCAGGGAGAGATAGGAGGAAGAGGAGCCTCTGATGTACCTCTCTAGCACCCCCAGGAGCCTGGACTGATTAACACCAGCTTCTCAAGGAGCTTCCTGTTTCCTGCTGCTTCCCTGAACCCACTTGAGGAGAACGGGCAGTCAACTGAAGTAGTAGGAGCCAGTTAGGCCCTTAAGACACTGATATCTTCCCTCACTCAGGCCCTGCTACCAGCCTGCTTATTTGTCCCCTTCAACTGAGTGTTGAGAGCCATTATAGCTGGCACAGAACAGCAGTCATGAGTGAAAGAAGAAAATGCCCCTCTGGGGCAGCATTCATAGACTCATAGACTTTAAGGTCAGAAGGGACCATTATGATCATCTAGTCTGACCTCCCGCACAATGCAGGCCACAGAATCTCGCCCACCCACTCCTGTAACAAACCCCTAACCTATGTCTGAGTTATTGAAGTCCTCAAATCGTGGTTTAAAGACCTCAAGGTGCAGAGAATCCTCCAGCAAGTGACCCGTGCCCCACGCTGCAGAGGAAGGCGAAAAAACTCCAGGGCCTCTGCCAATCTGCCCTGGAGGAAAATTCCTTCCCTACCCCAAATATGGCGATCAGTTAATCCCTGAGCATGTTGGCAAGACTCACCAGCCAGCACCCAGGAAAGAATTCTCTGTAGTAACTCAGATCGCACCCCATCTAACATCCCATCACAGACCATTGGGCATATTTACTGCTAATAGTCAAAGATCAATTAATTGCCAAAATTAGGCTATCTCATCATACCATCCCCTCCATAAACTTATCAAGCTTAGTCTTGAAGCCAGATATGTCTTTTGTCCCCACTACTCCCCTTGGAAGGCTGTTCCAGAACTTCACTCCTCTAATGGTTAGAAACCTTCATCTAATTTCAAGTTTAAACTTCCTAATGTCCAGTTTATATACATTTGTTCTTGTGTCCACATTGGTACTAAGCTTAAATAATTTCTCTCCCTCCCTGATATTTATCCCTGTGATATATTTATATTCAGAAAAAGAAAGAAAGCAAAAGAAGCTTTTCTATCTAAGCAGGAAGGAGCTCTCCTGAGATACATAGACACAAATGTTCATGGTGAGCCTTCTGGCCCCAGTGAGGATGTGAGTGGTGAGGAGATGCCTGATCTTCCAGTTAGTCAGAGTGCAGGTGACCTGGCAGCTACTGCAGCATCCATATCTCCATCTCAAATGGATGTAACCATGCACATTCCTGAAGAAAAGTGTAAATCAGAGAAGAGTGTGGTGGAGGTGCAAGAAACAGCTGCTGCTGAGTTTAGTTTAGTTTAGTTCTGATCCAGGACTGTGGACCCACTTGAGCAGTAGCCTGAGGGACTTCCTTGTACCGCATGGGCCACAGCAAGTGAAAAACTTCATGTTCCCCAAAGACAATGAAAATAGAAGTTTCCATCCAACACATTACTGGTGTGAAATCCCCAATGGTGACAAAGTGGAGAGGCCATGGCTTATGTACTCAAAAACCTAGAATGCTGCATACTGTTTTTGTTGCAAACTCTTCCAGTCCAATGTTCCAGCCGCATTGGCCCCTTCATCCAGCAATGAGAAAAGAGCCTGGAGATTTCTGCTCAAATTATCAGCAGCAAAATAGTTAACAACACTGACCATTTCATCAGATTTCAGGATGAGCACCCGGCTGATATAAACAGGGCAGCCCACACTTTACCCAGAACTGTTATTTCAGGCTGTCTGCAGGCTCAGGTAAATATCACCAAAACAGTTATGGTGTACTGATATTTTGAAAGGCTTGAGACTTCATTTTTTTAAAAATAAACATTTAGATTCTGGAGCACAATTATGCAGCAATTTACAACTAATTTTCAATGATGTGTCCACACAACCATATTATACATGGGGTCCTGTTCATGAGTGGCAAAACCACCAGAGACTTATGCAGACTGGTGCCAAAATAATTACCATATCATGATGTCCTCTGCACATGGGGCACAGTTTATAGAAAGAATATTCCAGAAATGCTTGAGTGAGTTTTTAAAAGTTTGATTGTTACTATTGTTCACACCCCTTCTCCCTGTAAAACCAGGTGTTTTTAGTACCACAAGTTCAGAGGCTGGTCTTGTGTGTGAGCCCAATTGAATTAGCGGCTGCCATGTTGATGACTTAGCGATCAGTGCAAACCAGGAAAATTTAGTTCAGCATCATGCCAGCTAAGCTTTGTCCCAGCCACATAATGCTGAATGTGATTTATTCTGGACTACATTACCTAACTCATTTGTTTACCATCGTGTTCAAACACAATTACATTTTTAAAAATGTAAACCAGCCCCAACTATACAGTCCACAAAGGGCGTGAAAATATGTAACTAAAATAAGAACTTCTAAAATGATCTAAAGCAGCCTACCTGTAATTGATAACGCCACAATTTTAAAGTGCAATATCTCACAGGCTGTATCTCTTTGAAAGGGGTAAGAGGGAATTCCCACAAATACAACATTATAAAGCACCCATTTCTGGCCATGATGGTTTGTGAAATATTAGACCTTAAACCTGTTATTGGTCCAGGACTGAGTATTACCTCTTGACCTGGGAAATTCCACATTTTAGGGAAATAAGTTTGTATATGTTTTGGTGTTTCTAGAAGAGCTGCTTGTAGGGCTGAATTGTTAGAAGTTGTCCCAGCAGACATGGATTAATGGTGGGTACATGGTAACTACAGCTGCAGTCAACATGACTGCTAAGGTGCTTAAAGTTAAAAACTTGCTTAAGTGCTTTATTGGATTAGGGCCATACTGCTCAGCACCTTGTAGAATCAAGCCTACAGCTAGGGTGGTTTATGTGTTAAGAAGCAGAAAGTTGAGTGCCATCATCAACCACTTGTAACATATTATAATTGCTTCCCAGAGTGTGTTATTGCTGCTACAGATTGGTTTTTGTTACATTTTTTCTGACCGCATCCTGACTAGTGCAGTTATGTTAGAACTCTGCACTTTCTCAGAACCTTAAACAATTAGGGTCAGATTTTCAAGAACTTAGCACTTTGGCTTCTGAACTCTTTAGAAAATCTGGTCAAAGCTGTCAGAAGGGGGATGCTGGCCCTTATTTAGGTTCCTGAATAAGATTGGAGCTTTTTAGAAAATCTGCCCACAGCTGCGGATAGACTTAGAAATCTGTCCCTGAGCTCTTCAGAAAATCTGGCCCTTCGACTCCTCCTTTCACAGTCTGTCTCAACTGGCCATCCATGTGACTAACAGAAGCCTTGTAGAAGTAATCAGCTTCAATGGAAGCCTTGAGGATATCTCACACACATACATGCACCTATATCCATGATGCACATTTAGGTAAATGGCATAACTCAATGGCTATTAGCCAGGATGGGCAGGGATGGTGTCCTTAGCGTCTGTTTGCCAGAAGCTGGGAATGGGCAACAGGGGATGGATCACTTGATGATTACCTGTTCTGTTCATTACTTCTGGGGCACCTGGCATTGACCACTGTTGGAAGTCAGGATACTGGGCTAGATGGACCATTGGTCTGACCTAGTATGGCCATTCTTATGTTCTTATAACACCCACTTCCACTGGCTCTGCTTACAGAGGGGACATGCCTTCCGTCTCCATCCCAGCTGGCTTTGTTCACAAGAAGTATATACCCCAACACCCACACTGGCAGTGCCTATAGATGGCATGGCCCCTCACTCTCCACCCACAATTAGCTCTGCTCGTGGGAGGGATGCTAATGGGAGGAGAGGGAACACCCTTTCTCCAACAGTTCTGATTAGCAGGTGCTGTTCATTTTTTAAATTGTTTTCTACGAGTTGGGTCTGCACTTTCTACTTGCCAATACAAAGTAACCTCTTGCAGTGTCAACCTCCAGCACCAGAGGAGTTTGCTTCATCCCTGTCCCATGAACTAATCAAATAGGGAGAGGAAAGGGAAGGCTGTAAGGGAGTATATGCAGGCAGCCGCCTGAGTGTGACAGGAGCGCCACCCCTGACCATCATGTACCTGCACTGAGAGCTAGTATCACCACAGATTTCTTAGGCACATGAATAAATGACGTGTTACTATCCTGGAGTGCTACTATCACATGCTACAGTGAGCACAGTTACTTCCTATGGATGTGACCCAAAGCCCTAAGATTCTCATGGACTTCAATAGACTTTGGATCAGGCCCTATCTGTTTTATGAGATTGTTTTAGTGAGGGAACTATATTCTTCCAGATCCTTCACTATGCGAGACCTGTCTGATTGACTGGAGGCGGGGGGAGGGTGTTTCCTCTGAAAGAAAATAAACGTTGCCACTTTTGCAAACTGCATAAAAGTCAAAAGCTAAGCCATAAAAGTCAGTGCATCTCTGAGATTAAACTACAGCCTGTTATTCAAATGCAGAATGCGGTGTGAATTAGATATAGAGGAGTTTGGCTATAGAAAAAGGCTCTTCTCTTCTCTTCTCTTCTCTTCTCTTCTCTTCTCTTCGTAGACCACACATTTTATGACAAGCCACCCTCCGCCTAACCAATGAAGACTAGTGCACAAAAAGCAGCATTAAAAACTAGTGATATTCGAAACTTGTAGGTCAAAGTGCCCTGGATATTAGGATAGTTTGGATTCACACCGGAATCCAGATCCAAAATCCATGGCTCAGACCCATCTTTTAATGGAAACTGTGAAATCTGGTTGTCAGTCCAATAGTGACAATATACAAAATACTCTACAGATACGGGTCCTGATCCTAAAACCATTGAATTCAATGGAAGAACTCCCACTGATGTCAATAGGCTTTGGGTCAGGCACATAAGTGCCTGACAATGCACACACAACATCAGAATGCATTCCTGGAGGGTAGTGCACCTCCTACTCATGCTGAGTAGTCCCTGACTTCACCAGAAGCCCAAGTCATTTCAATGAGGCTCCTCCTGGAGCAAGGGACAATTCACAGTGTGAGTAAAGGTGGCAGAACCTGGGCGATGTAATGTATTGATTCTGTTTTGTTTTAGAAATGAATTGAACACACATTTGTATATGGGTTTTTTCATTTGAAAACTTTATAATAAAAATAATTAATTATAAGAATTATTTCAATATAAGGGGACAAAGCAAAGAAGAGCAACTGTATAGTGCAGTCCATTTGAATGTTTGTTTATAGCAGCTCCCAGCGTCTACAGAGAAAGGGCCCAATGCATAGGGCTCCTGAGCGCCTTTGCAGAGAGCTGAGTTCCCTCAGCTCTTATTGAAACCGTTGAGAGGTAAGCTGAGCATGTTGCAGATTCAGGCCAAGAGAGTGAGAAGGGAGCAAGATACAGTCCCAGATCTACAAAGGTATTTAAGCTTGCAAGATAGAACAACATGGGTCCACTTACATCATCCCATTCATGCTCCTGTACCAGGGGAAGTTCTCCTTGGCCTCTTGTGTCTCGTTAACAGCTCATGGAGTAGATGGAGTGGGGTGGAGAATAAGCCCCAATGTTGTTATGTGAGATTTATATGGGAGATTGATTCAATGGCTTTGTGGGGAGTGGGGATAGAGTTCCTAATGGATGTCGCAGCACAAGTATGCTGGTGAGATCCTTGCTGTGGAAGTGAGTCACAGGGAGGGGCCAGATACAGAAAGCCAAAACTGGAGAGGTAGAGAGAGTGGCTGGGCAGGAGATGAGTATCATGGAGGAGCAGAAAGTTACTGTCTGAGCCATATGGGTTGTACAGATACTTATATTTACTGCAAAGCATAGAATCATAGAACTGGAAGGGACCTCAAGAGGTCATCTAGTCCAGTCCCCTGCACTCAAGGCAGGACTAAGTATTATCTAGACCAGTGGTTCCCAAATTTGTTCCGCTGCTTGTGCAGGGAAAGCCCCTGGCGGGCCGGGCCGGTTTGTTTACCTGCCGCGTCCACAGGTTCGGCCGATCGCGGCTCCCAGTGGGCCGCAGTTTGCTGCTCCAGGCCAAAGGGAGCTGCTGGAAGTGGCCCAGGATGAGGGACATACTGGCCACCGTTTCCAGCAGCTCTCACTGCTCCAGGCCAATGAAACGCGGCCAGTGAGAGCTCCGATCGGCCGAACCTGCGGACGCAGCAGGTAAACAAACTGGCCCGGCCCGCCAGGGGCTTTCCCTGCACAAGCGGTGGAACAAGTTTGGGAACCACTGATCTAGACCATCCCTGACAGGTGTTTGTCCAACTTGCTCTTAAAAATCCCCAATGATGGAGATTCCACAACCTCCCTAGGCAATTTATTCCAGTGCTTAACCACTCTGACAGTTAGGAAGTTTTTCCTAACATCCAACCTAAACCACCCTTGCTGCAATTTAAGCCCATTGCTTCTTGTCCTGTCCTCAGAGGTTAAGAAGAACAGTTTTTCTCCCTCCTCCTTGTAACAACCTTTTATATACTTGCCAAAAAGATTTTAGAAACAACAAGCTGCTGGAGAGTTGTAAATCAACACATTTCTCCTGGGTTATAGAAGAAGAAGTGACTGAGAGAGAAAGAGGTAACAGGAGTGTACATAAGAGAAAGGTTACAGTGGGGGTGACATAGCGGAATATGGATTAGTAGCAATTCCTTGGAAGAAGCAATAAAATTAAATGCCAATTCCTCCAGAAACATCATGTGATGGAATTGTTCTTGTAGCCCCTTCAAAAAAGAAGGTTCACCCATTGCTGGATCTTACAATCAAAGAATAACATTGCTCTATTTACTCTGGTACTCTTTCCATAAGTCACTCAGCTTTGCACATAATGTAGCTTCATAGGATACTTTTTTGGGGATGGATGGGGGTAAATGCTGCTAAACTTTTTTATCATTCTGTTGCTTTGTTTAGTTTCTGTATGGCACATTTTAGGAGGTTTGCATTTTACGGTGAAAAGTTCTAACACTGTGTGTGTCATTCTGGAAACTCTAGCTATGTGGGAGTCAGTGTTTACTGTTTTCTACTTCACTGCAATATATTCCCCTTCACAAAGAACTGCTTCTTATACTCTGCTCTGGATGGTTGTATTGTTGTAGAGATTTATTTCTGTTCTTTCCCGGACAAATACACTATGGTGATGTAGAAAATAGTGAACATAATACCAAACTTCTTAAATACCCCTCTCCTATCAAGGTTCTCTGAATGCTACACACACATTAAAACAGATATGAAAAAAAAATAATAAAAATAAATCTTTGAAAGCAAGAAAGAGTAATACAATGTAGAGCATAATACAAGGGTCTTCCCTTCATAGGGTTAAAGGGAGGCTTCAGTGTTACATAGACCTGGGATAGGCCCTTTACACAGGGGGTGAATTTCACTCAGACCTGTTAATGTTGCTTTAACATCATTTTCTGTTTGCAATATTAAATATATGAACTGTTAAATTTAACAAATTAATTTATTCCTATGAAAGTCTGATAATTAAGAGTCTCTGATTTGGAGTCATTGGCCAAACTTTCCTGGTATTACTCTAATGACTTCACACGTTGGTTTATTTTATCTCATTTGCCTTTTGAAGCTTAATCCTGCTAGCCTTACTCACATGAATAGATACATAGATTTGGCCTGTTACATTGGACTCCTTTGCATTAACAATTCAATAAATGAAGTGACATATTTGGATGCCTTTGCAGGGTGAAAAAGAAGTACGTTGTGTTTCATGGAGGAAATAGAAGCTTTCACAGGGCTAATTAGTGTTTTGCCACATAGCTGATGGAAAACCACTAACTGATGATTTCACACTGCAGTTTAGGGAAGACCACATCCTGCTTATAAACTCTCAGTTAGATCCTAGCCCTTGACACCATAAGCCTTGTTATAAGAAGATATATTTTAGATAAAGACATTTGAGCTTGTTGTAATTTCTACAGTCAGTTATACCACCAAGAAAGAGCAGGCCAAATTCTGTGCTTTATTGGAGGGAATGGAGACCTATGGGTGTAACTAAAGAGAGAGTTTAAATGGTTCTTTGGTGAGGGGAGGGGAGAAAAAAAATAATACAGCAATTTCTGGCTTTTAAAATCAGCTTATAAACGCTGCAGCCTGCAAGACATCTTGCCTGAATTAGGCTAGGGGGCAATGAAAAGAGTGATAGCAGACACAGAATATTTTGGAATACACTGACAGTGAGAGTGATGAGCATAGGTGGGCCAGGGATGATAGGATATAGAACCTTTCCTCTTAAGGTCATCCAGCTGAGTTTGGTTCCCACTGGACAGGTATCTACATCACAAAGCCACCCTCACAGCTGGCATTAAATTCCCACCCTTGGCCATTTCTGCACACAGGCCAAGGAACAGGCCCCAGAGACTGAATAGTCATCCTTAGAGAGAATACCTCAAGGTGTGGCTCAGGCCCTTAGTGTTGGCAATGTAGTGAAAACTTACACAGTCATTACCGGTGCAGTACTTGTCTTGTAGACAGAGGATGTCAGTCTTCAGGGCTACCATTCCTTCACAAACACTCAAAGATGGTGGGTGTCGCAGGCTACTGGGCACCATCTAATCCCTGCTGAATAAAGGGCCCTAGCAAAGCTACTCAGAGGAAAGGTAGTAAGACTGGCTGCTGGAGGAAGTGGGGAGAATGCATTAGGACCCCACATCCAGGAGCCACAGAGCTGGGTTGAACCTCAGCTGGGGAGGTTTCAGTTTGCTTTCTGATTCCATTAACTTCATTTACTTTCTTGTTACAAACACTAATGTCTGAAGACCAAGATCTTGCTAGGGGCATTTTTTTTTCTCCTGCTGGGTCATTCCACCAGTTTATATTGTTTCCTTATTCTGACCTGAGACTAAGATGGTGGTGGGGGGGAAAGAGTTATCGCTAACTGGAGTTAACTCTAATAATTCATTAAACCACATTAAACTTCCATTATTTTTATAGGTGGCTTGTCGAATGAGAACCTCTAAGATCTTATTTCCTGTAAGTCTGCCATCTTTAGTAGTGGAGCCAGACCAATGTCCAGGTCAAGCATATTCTTGTACTGGGATGTGGGCTAAAAGTTATCCTAGCATTGACTTTAATCTGAATATAGTCCTCAAGATCTGGCCACTTGATGGAGCCCTTTAAACTTCGGGTACCCAGGCTGGTCCATGAGAAATACCTTAATGAAGTCTATGACTTTAAACGGTGACATGACGAAGAAAGTAGTTTATTGTCAGACTTGCCATGTTAGTAAGGAGAGAGTTTAGGATGTGATTGTTGTGCTCAGCCAGGTGAAAGCACAAGGACACTTAACAAAACCAAAAGAGGCAGATAGACTCAAGATCTTTTTTCTAAAAAACATGCCAGAATTTTAACACGCATAATTAATGCAATTTAACATACAAGTAGAGATATTCACCTCATTCTTTAGTACTGCCTTACTTTTATGCTGCCAACCTGTTGAATATATACATCAGCTGACAGCTTAGTATTAGCCTCTTGTCTAGAAGCCCCAGCTGAGACTGAGTTGTGACAGACAACCTATGAATACATTGTGAGAGATAGTTGCTATCCTGAAGAGAGTCTAGGCAGATGAAACAGAGATTGGGAGGGAAACAAAGGCCCAGAGAACAAGGGAAGTGACTTGCCCAATGTCACACACCAAGTCAGTGGTACAGTCGGGAACAGAACCCAGCTGTCCAGATTCCTAGTTCAGCACCCTATCCACCAGAGCATATTGCCTCCATGATAATGATTACATAATGTAGGTATCTTGCTGTCCTTGCTATCTGGCAACGTCCTGTCTACATCTTGACTGCCTGGCCACTCCTCTTTCACTTCTTTATGGTGTTTCCTGCTGGCTGGCTGTTTAAAGTATATGTTCATGATGGAGCAAACTGTCTCCTTTTCCATGATTGTTAAAAAAAAATTTCCAAGGAAAATGCCACTGGGTGTTCACTAAAAATGTTTAGTTTGTTGGATGATCTGACCTATTATCTTCCAGAATTGACAGTCTAGTAATATGACATCTCATTCAGAAAGATAACACAAGTGTAAATGTGATGGAGTACATGCATCTCCCTGCCATGCGGTGTCTAAGACCAAATAAATCTTCCAGCCCTGTTTAGAAGTAGGAAGTATTTAAGGGAATGTGGAGATTGGTTGAGCTGACAGCACTGGATCCAGAGAACTTCATCTAAATGTGTAGTATCTGCTCATTTGTTTGCTTGTGCCTAAAGCTGTGCATCAGTTGATGTCACACACTGTGGTGCATGCAGAGCTACCTAGTGGTCAAAGCAGGAGTCTGGCCTAATTTTCAGAGCAGAATCAGCAGACAGAACTGGAGGTGTGGTCAGGAGACAAGCCGAGGATTAGAGCCAGGGGTCAGGACTCAACCAAAGGTTAAAGCTGGAGTCATGATCAGGAGACGAACCAGTGGTCAGAGCCAGGAATCAGGAGTTCAGAAGCAGGAAGGACTGGAGCTGGACCTGGAGCAGAGCAGGCAAGGAATGAAGCAAGGGTTGGACAGGAAGCCGGTCTGACACAGCTGCAGACACAGAACACATTGAGCAGCCACAATGCTGCTCTTGCTACAGGGCTTAAATGGTGATCTGGTGGCTCTTTTGACCAATCAGGGAGCACAGTGCTTAGTCTGGGTAGACACAATCATCATTAAAAATCTGAATGTTTAAGTCAGGCCACAACAGCTTGCGAGAAGAAATGGTTTGAAAATACTAGCTTAATACTGCAGGTGGCCAACAGAAAAATAAAAGCTATGTAGTGCAGATAACCCTGGTGGAACCTGCACTCTTATTGGACAACACTAAGACTGTAAAGAAATATGACCAGGAATCACTGATCTAGAAACAGGCTGAGATGAATGGGGATGGAACGGAAACGGGTTCCCGCTCTCTCAGAAGTGACTCAGGATAATTCATTCCATAACTTATTGAACTGGGAAGACTTATCAGGCAATAGCTTATAAGGTACTTGTGGAACGTGCACCTCTTTGGCACGGGGCGAGACTGTTGGAAACCAGCACTTAAATTGAGTTCAGTTTTCAGAGCTTGGGAATATTTTTTCTTACACTGACTACAATAAGACTTGATTTTGGTGTCAGCTCATAAGTGAAAATGATAAGTTTGCACAGTGTCATGCTTAGACCTTTTAGGCTCTGTAGGACATCACTTTAATATCTGTTACAATACACATCCTTTATCAGATAATTATATCTATAATCTAGAAGGTCTCTTCCATCTCTGATTTCTGGGAGTCTTCTACGATCTTTTTTTCTCTCTCCTGGCTTCAGTGGACTGAGATATGTTAGGCTCCTGTAACATTAACATCCCCTTTTGATTTTTTTTTTTCATTCTAAGAGTCACTACCTCTGAGTTTATTTCATGGGAAGTATTTATTCTTGCTACTATTTTCCATTGTTACTATTTATGCTGTGGTAGTGTGTAGATGCCTCAATTGAGATTGGGGATTCATAGCGCTGAGCACTCTATGGAATAGAGGATGGCCCCTGCCTTAAACAGCTTGCAGTCTGTATTTATTATTTCCACTTAAATGGAGGAAGGACGGGCATGTGGCTAAAGAACAAGACTGGCAGTCATGATATTGGTGGTAAAAATGGGATTATAACCACAGATTTCCTGTTGGAGCTGGGGGAAGTCACCAACTCTGTGAGCCTCAGTTTCCAGTCTGTAAAATACATATATTTATACCTATCTCCAAGGGGTATTGGTGCTGTGTGGCTTCATCCATTAACATCTGTAAAGAGCTTTGGGATCCTCAGTAGCAGAATGCAGTATAATTGCAAAGTATCGTTATTTTTTTTCTTAACTCTGCTCCTGTTGGAAGCTTTATGAAACTATTGATTAAGGTCATGTTAAATATTTCTTTTCCATTACAACAGTTTGGAAAGACTAAAGACTGAGAGGAAAAGGAGGCATTTCTTTCTTCGATAGACCTTGGTTTGTGGGTTTGCCTCTTGCAGAATGTTTTAGTTCCAACCACGCTCCAGATGAGGGTTGAGCTGTTTGAGTGTGGTGGAGCACAGTTTGACTGAGGTTTTCTGGGATGCAGAGGGTGGGAATTCATTCCATATCTTTTGGGTTGATTCTCTCCTGCATTTGGCTCCAAGGGACATCAGAGTGCTGGTTATGGAGCCCTGATTCAGTGTTGGCCTTGGTGTGTGTTGCCATAGCCACCAGTAGAGGATTGGCCTAGCACAGCTCTGCCACCCCCCCTTCCCTACGCCCAACACTCCCCTATGCCGGGGTGTAGAGCAGTTGGCTCAGGTGCTAGCTCCACAGCTTTATGCCACTGGCAAGTTCCCTTCCACCAGGGGAACTGGCTGATGGTGAGTTATGAAGTTTTTCATTCTGAAGCACTTTACAAACATAGGTCATGATTCTGCAAAGACTTATACTTAATGGCAAAGACTGCACTTAACTTTACATACTGTGAGTATTCCCATGTGGCCATAAAGTCATATACAAAACTGTATCCAGGGCTCATACCAATTCCCAGGTAAAAGCACCCAATCCTGGAGTGACAAACGCCAGCTGTTTAGCAGGGCACAGCAATAATACACAACAGCTTAGACAGGAAATGAAGAATACATTATACAGTTAAAACCTAAGGGAGATTTGGGTAGACAAATGTAATTACCTGATTTTGCAACAGCACTACTCTTATAAAAAGTGTCAGAACAACTTGGACACCACGAGAGACCAGGGCTTCTGTTTAATCTCTCAGCCAATCAGCAACATCTTCAAAAATTACTACATGTACAATCATCCATCATCATCTAAATTCTAGCATGAAGTATGCCATAAAGACATTCCATAGCTCCAGAAGACCTGATTTTGCGTTAGGGTGGGCTTGTATTGTTCTGTTCTACAACAAAGACACTGATTCCTGTCTGGAGTTTGGGAATTGGTTTGTGATGTTTGGACTGTATTGTCAGTGTAATGCACCGTATGGATTAGTTATCAGATCCTGCATGAAGCTGTAGTTTTCCAAACACCCAACAATAAAACAAAACAAGGTGGTTTTCTTACCTTAGCACTTATGTAATGCAGAAAGAATGCTGTGGAATTTTTTTCCCTAGGGTGGGGGAAGTTTTGAAGCATGAAAAACACAAGAGGCCAGTTTAAGAGAGTCTAAAGTATACTTTAAGACATGGCATTAAGGTATTATTTTATAATAGCTTTTAGTGAAAGCATTCAGAACATTCACTTTTATTTGCTAAAGTTAATTACTCAACAAATAAACACGATGTACACCCACTGCATTTATTTTTTCCTTTATAACACAGATCATTAAAACATTCTTTAAATATTTTTCTTTAGGATGCCTGAGAAGTAAGAATAAAAGCTTCTCAAGTGGTGTGAGTCAACTTGGAAGACATTAGTTACCGCAGAAGGAGACTGGGGGAGGATATATTTTGAATGGTGATTTTGCAGTTTATGGGTGTTCATGGGGTGGGCCTCTGCACACAGACAGCTTCAGTCTCACGGTCAAATTTCCCCAAAAAGTGGGAGTTCTGTTGACCCTCTGAATGGGTGGCCAGCTCATCACAAAGATTTGTCTGTCAACTCAGTAGATTTGTGACAGGGGTGAATGGGCCAGGTTAGGGACTGAACCCATGACCTCCTAATCTTATTGCATGGGTAGTGCCTCCTAGGCTGTTCAATGGTTATTTGACCCGGATGAGCAATTTAGAGGAAAATTTGACCCATTCTAGGGATTAAGGGTTCAAGGAAATCAAAACCCAGTGTTCAAACTTACATTTAACTTCAGCTCTTAGGTAGCGCCATATCTCAATGTGACACTTTCCAACGTACCATTTGTGTCCTGCCATTACAGTCATCTCAAGCCTAGATGCCATAGGCTAAACTTTTAAACCTACAGAATGCATCTTAAGCCTTTCGTGTTTGGGCTGGCAAAACTTGACTTTAACGGTGCACTTCACTCCTATGGAATAATGTAAGACATTAGTATCCAGACAGTTTAATCAGTTTAATCTTCATTAACAATAAAATGCTTTGACATTGATTAGAAAAATGTAAACATTGGTTTAAATCTGTAAGTATTTATTTAAATGGCATTGGTAACAGGGTGCACAATGTGTTGAATAGGATATCCAGGAATGATGACATCCTGACTCCTATCTTTGCAGTGTTAAAACTGGCGAGGGAGAGAATCCAAAAAAGTGCCCAATAGTTTGGATGTTTAATCCAAACTATCTGACTCTCTTGAGTCTACAAAACAGGGATAGTCAAGTAAAAGCTCTCGGATGAGATTTCTCACACTTTTGGTCATGGTCAGAGCCCAAAACTGAAATAAAGTTTCTCATCCCAACATGTCAAGACCTTAGAAAAGGTTCTTTTTCACTTTGTTTTGAGAGACAAAAGAAGGTTCAGTGACACTGGAGGTAAAAGGTTCTTAATTTCTCTGAACCAGTTCACATATCCCTTGTCAGAGCAGCCTCCTCAATCACTAGCTTGATTGATCTGAACTATTATGAGATCAAAACACCTACGAACTGATTCTGCTGTGGCTCAGTGGCAAACATTTTTCTCTTACGTAATTCTAGTGACTCAATACCTCACCAAAATTTGGTTTAGATTTGCCCAGACTCTGTTTACTGTTAGAAACTAGGATGTTTAATAGATAAGAAGTTCTTCAAATAGAATTGTTACACATAAGAGTTTTGTATTTTAAATATTAATTAATGATCTCTTCTCTCCCTGCCAAGTAATAACCTGTAGCAGACATCAGAAGCTTTTATGTGGATTTCAGGCATAGGCTATGTGATCCACATTTCCATGCACTTTGTTGTTCTCTCTCTCCTCCCTCTCCCTCCCAGCTCACCTTGCCTCCCTCCCCGTCAGTCCAACTTATCAGATCAGATGCTGCAGCCCCAGAGTAGCAGCAAATAGCTCCATAATTATTGCATAACTGGCACAAATCACCTGCTACTTGTAGTGGAACATTAAACTACAAGATACTTGGGGTGGGGCAAAGGATCCTCCCCCACAGAGTTGAAATACTTCAGCAGGGGCCCATTTTATTCAGCTATCAGTAGTGTTAACACTGGTGTGAAAAAGGTTCATCACAATATAAAGAACAAATGGTAACTCTTCTTTTGCCCTCCTTCTCTTCATCCCCCTGTTCTTTCCTCTCATCTATTTTCAGATTCAGATTATCCACAGATAAGATATAGCCGTGTTGAGGCCACAAGTTAGTATATTAGTAAATATACTTATTTTTATTGTAAAAGTCATACTAATGAATTTTAAAAATCAGCTTAACCCACTTGGTGCAACTTTCATCCAATAGTGCAGCGGTTAATTAAATACAGGCAGTAATTGGCTACATCTCTCTTAATTGGGCTGGATTGTCTGCTCCTTAAAGCTGCCAGAGATAGTCAGTACAGCAGATAATTCCCTCTGTTTAGGTGAGCTCTCCACTCGTAAAAATCTAGTGGAAGTGGATCTGCTGCCTCTTGTGGAAGCTGTGCCTTCTACCCCATGTGCAAGGGGAAGGAGGGCCAGGTTGAGTGTGCTCTGGAGAGTGGCATGAATGGGATAGGAGGGTAGGGGGTATGATAGATCAGAGTTACACTGGACCCACTCCTCCTCTGGTGTAAGGTTCCGGGAATAAGTTAGAGCTGCAAAGAGGCAGCTCTAACTTATGCTGGTACCAAGCAGCCCTGAATCAGTGATCCACAACAAGGGTGACCAGATCACACAGGTGACATATCGGGATGCGGGCGGGGGGGGCGGAGCAAAAAAAAAAAGCTGGCGGCGGGGGGGCGGAAAAAAAAAAACGGCCGCCGGAGCTCCACGCCCCGCCCCCCCCACCAGCTACGGCCGCCAGAGCTCCATGCCCCGCCCCCCTCACCAGCTTGCCTCCGCTCCATCTCCACCTCCCCCCTCCCTCCAGCGCTTGCACCACCATACAGCTGATCAGCGCAAGCCTGGGAGGGAGAGGGGAGGAGGAGGAATGCGGCGTGCTTGGGGAAGAGGTGGGGCCAGGGCGGGGATTTGGGGAGGGATCCAATGGGGGAAGGAGGGAGCGGAGTCGGGGCAGGGGGGGCGCGAGCCCCCTACGGGCTCTGCTCCACCTGTGAGCGGAGGCAAAATATCGGGACAATTCGCGTCCCGACTGAAGGTAGGTCGGTACGCAGGACAAATAAGCAAATCTTGGGACAGTCCCGATAAAATCGGGACGTCTGGTCACCCTATCCACAACCAGCTCCCTGCTGCGGCTCCTCTCCACTACGTCCGAGCACAGGTTGGACGGAGTGGGAAATAAGAGCCAGTTATTCCATTCTTGTCAGTCACATTTCTATAACTGGTATTTGTTTTTGCAGCCAGGGCGATGAAATACATTTACTGGCTGCAGTCACAAGGATTCTAAACAGGCCTCTCTCTATGTTCAGCTGCAGTAAATCAGGCCATTGCCCTAATACGATCAGACCGTGTATTTAGGGCTGAGATAACTCGTGGATTAAATTTCTTCCATTGCACCATTAAATTTGAGACAATCCCAGATGATCTGGGGCCAAATCCCGAGCTCTCTCTAAGGAACGGGGAGCTGCAAAGGTGTCATACAGCCACCTTGCCCTATCTCACCCTCTGGCTCATGCTGATCCTAACTCTGCTGTACCAGAGGATCCAGCCCATGAAGAAGATTCCCTAAATATGGCCTCCCCTCTGGCATTTCGCTGTGAATTTTGTGTTTATTTGGTTTTGAAAGACTGTGTGCAAATATCTAATAACAACTTCCACTGCGATTCTCTCTATGCGCGGTGATTTGTATGGCTCACAATGGCTAGCATTATATCCTTCCTATCCTTTACAGTCTCTCGTTGTCAGTAATGCCCTGTAGTTCGGTGAAAAACGGGAACACAAGGTATCTTCCCCTTCAAAGATCTGACTACCTTGTCATATTTTTACATAGCTCTTTCTTTTGAGGAGAAGTCTAGTATAAACAGTCTCCAGCTTTTGTGATTTTATAATATTTTAACTGAGTCCATTGTTTTTTGCCAAGGGTGATTCAATATTTTTTAAAAATGTGTTTCTGTATAAAGCAGTGGTTCTCAACCTACTTATCATTGTGGGCTGCATATACAACTCTCTGTGTGTTACGTAGGCCACATCCACACACTATATATACTACTTGTATGGCCCTGAAGATATCACATGGGTGGCAGCTGTGTGCTGATTGGGTCACAGGTTGAGAACCACTGGTCTAAAGGGATGAATGCTGTTATTTGTTTAGCACCAACCATAAAGACAGACCCACTTTGAAGAGTCTTCTTCTTCTTCTGGGAAAGACAGACACATAGGTCTCAATCCTGAAAGGTGCTGAGCACTCTGGCACTGGTCCAGCCAAGGACTTAAGCATGTGTTTAATTTTAAGCCCCACTGATTTCAGTGATACTACTCACATACTTAAAGTTAAGCACATGCTTTGCTGTATTAGAGCTGGAATGCTCAACACCTTGCCGAGAGGCAAAGTGCCTTGCCCAAGATCACAGAGCAGATCAGCGTCAGAGCTGAGAATAGAATTCAGGGCTCCTGACTCCCAGTCCAATGCCCTTTTTAGTAGACTGTGCTACCTCCTGGGAACCCTTATCACATTCATTGAAAAACACAAATAAAACTGCTGGAATCCAGATGCACCATAGCAAAAAACTACATATAACTGTAGTGGTGGAGAATCTCAAAAGGATTGCATCAAGAAGCAGCATAGAACTACTGTCTAAGCCTTTCACCTCCTCACAGTGATTTGCAAAAGACTCAGACCCCAGACATACACCCAGCTTAGACATAGCCAGCTCAGGAAGAATAACAGAGATGCAAAATTTTTATGCCTGGGCCAGAAGGCACATACAAAATCCCCTCTGGAAAAATAAGCCCAAATGACTTCTGCTAAACCTCCTGATCACCTGGGGTGAGCTCAGCCAATCAGGAACTAGAAGAAATACTGTGTCACTTTTACCATTGGACTTACATCACTTCAATCTTAAAATAATTTTACTGGCACTGTGTACTAAACCCGACTTGTTTGCAGAAAATCCATGAACTCTTAAATTATTCTTAAATTATTGCAGGATGAGGACCTAGTTTTGCATAATTATCAAATGATTTCAATATTATTGGCTGCAGAGACTGCAGACATGGGGCATAAAAGCAGTTTGCAGTTCTACTTACAACAGGTTATGATGTTGCAGGTCTAGAAACTGCAGTCTCCAAAGTTACTGAGCAGATCCTGAAAACAAAGGGACAGATTAGTGATTAGTGAACACACAGATACCTACAAAATTGTTTTATTTAAATTATAGTTTGGTTACATACTTGCTCATAAAAAAAACTATGTAGCAATAACAACAAAAATCCGTTTTATTGTTCGTCAGTTGGATAAATAGTTATTGGAATTGTAAAAAATATTACGGAGTGTGTCTCCAATCTGTTGGATGTTATCTGCTGGGGAGCAGGGCCCCAGCTCCTTAGATGTGTACGTTTTTGACATTTATTATTATTTGTTTATGTAGGGCCAGATTCTGATACTCTTACTTAGGATGAGTAGCAGTTTATTTCACAAGTCGTCGTTACTAAAGTAAATTGGACTGTTCGCGGAGTAAAGTACTACTCAGTTTCAGTAAGGGTGGGAAAATCTGGCTCATTAGGTATAATGATAGAACACCCATGTTGTTGTTGTTAATTATTATTATTTACTATTTGTATTATCATAGCACATAGGAGCCCCAGCCATGGAGCAAAACTCCATTGTGCTAGGCGCTGTGCAAACACAGAACAAACAGACACTCCTCCTTACCCCCAAAAAGCTTACAATATAAGTCGACATGAAGCGTTTTGGTTCAATAATAGTCATCACTAGAGGCCTTGGTTATAACAAAAAGGGGGCAGATTACGCCCCACCCTGTGCTGGCTCAGCTCTGTTGACTGGTGCACTGGAATGGGGGGTAGGTGCAAATCCTTGACTCCAGCATTCCTCACCACATCTCACCTACTCCTGATCCACCTATGTGGCTGGAGTAGCTGCAGCCCTGCAAAGGCTGCTCTCTCCCTTACACTGCACTAGGGTGACCAGACAGCAAACGTGAAAAATCGGGACGGGGGTAGAGGCTAATAGGAGCCTATATAAGAAAAAGACCCAAAAATCGGGACTGTCCTATAAAATCGGCACATCTGGTCACTCTACACTGCACAGGGGAGTATGGACAAGCCTTCTATTTCCTAAACTTCTCTGCCTAGCTATTTAGGGCAAGAGACAATCTTCTTGTCAGCATTACCATAGAAACTGAGCATATACTTGTACAGGTTTTTTTGGATCCATCTTGTAGAATTTGATTGCAATTTATATTCTATCGGATGGTCGAAAAAGGCCTTTTTTATTAGCCGTATGCATCAGGAGAGAATATTTGTGCTACAAGAGGGTTGCTGTGCTGGGCGGATGAGTGGATGTTCCTTGGCCACTGAGGCTGTGGCTTCTCCCCTTTTCTAAGATGCAATGCAGAAGAGGGTCTGTGTGTACAATCCGCAAAGAGAAAAGACTGACACTGTTTTCATCTGCATCACCAGAGCTGCCTCTGCACCCAATCTGATGTAGTTCTGTTGTTTAAATGAGCTTGTGCCTGTGTCATCATTCAGGAACTCTGCCTGGCTGTTCTAACCCACTGATAATGTCGTATAATGGTGTTAGCTGTGTAATATTGTTTTCTTAAGTGTTAGAAAAATCTTGGGAAGGCTAGAAGAACAAAGAATCCAGCATTGCGTTTGAACCAAATGTTAGAGTGGTTAGAAGCCAACCTGAGTCCCAGATTGTGACCTGACAGTCTGCTTCAGGAAGGATAGCGCCTAGCTGTCTCACTCTGGAAGAGATCAGAGAGAGATGTGTGACTCTGGGAGTCAAAATTCATTTCTTGATTCCTCCTTACTCAAGGAAATAATCTGCTAGAGGTCTATGCCTGCAGATCAATCTAAACTGGTCTGGGCTATACTTGTTCAGTGATGGCTGATGTATTGTGCAGAGTGGAATTAAGGCTCCATCCACTCCCTGCCCCTGCTTACCCACTCCCTGCCCGCTTACATGGGACAGGGAACAGTGGAGGCTGCTTTTCTCCCAATGTGATGTAAGCTGCTCAGGGAAACAAGGTGAGGACCTTGCACCCCCTCTCTCCTGTGCGTCAGTATATAAGGCAAGTAACAACCTTGCCTGGAATGTGATCTTAGAGCAGAGGCGGGGGCGGCACACCAAACAATGCCACTGTTTAAAACATGAGAGCCACTCCTGCATTAGGAATATGCCATTAAGTAAAGACAAACAGCATTATTGGTTTTTGGTTCATGCCACAACCAACAAATGAAAAACGGAATAAATTTAGACATAGTCTTCCTGGTATAGTCACAGAATCAAGAAGCTAGTGGCACTGACAAAGTGAATGTAATTTTTTCTCTTATTATCCTATAAATTCAAAACCTCTGTCTCTGAGTCATCATGTTGTCAGGCAGATAGCTTGATTGGTGGCTATGTATCAGCACAGAAACAGCAACCTCCAGCAGTCATTTAGTCCAAATTACATACTGTATGTGAGGTCACTTTTCTTGTTTAAAGGAAGCCCTCAGAATATAGTTTGGATGGTAACTGAAGTTTCTTGGCTGTATTTTAAAGTCTCACTGATGCTGTCATCTTAACATGCACTGCAGATGTATCCTTCAAGTTTTCATAGAAATGTTCAAATTTCCAGAATAATGGCTCAGATCCTCAGCAGGCGTAAATCAGCTTAGCTCCTTTTACTTCATATTTGCTGACTTTTACTGACAGCTGAGGATCCCGCTTAATAAGTAAAGAGCATTTACCTGAATCATCAGGTTGGAAAGGCAAGAGTATTTCAGTTTTGAAAGCAGAATTCTTCTCCCATTGCATATTCAGATTCAGATATCCAGCTCTAGTCACATGCCTAAAGCTCCCACTGATATCAATGCGACTTCCGTGCACATAAGAAGAGCTGAATATAGAAATCAAGATATATTGTATGCAAGTGAGAGAAGAATTTAGCCCTAATATCTACTGTATTAAAAATAATATTGCAAAAAACACGAATTTCTGCCGTAAAATATGCTCCACCCAGAGTCCATCTTTAATGCTTCAAGAAAATACAAGTATGTTCCCTGCTTTTGAAAAAGTAAAGCTAAATAATGTTTCACAATGAACTATCCACTGTTTTTATCCATGTCTGTCCTTCAGCCCACTGTCATAATACCTCAGGATGTGCTCTTATTAGTTGTCACAATTTGAGCAGGACAATGTCTGGCCAATTCTTGGATAGCAGGATTTCCTCCCCTTTATCTTCTCTTTGCAGCTTTTTCTGCAGGAGGGAGCAATCTGGTCCAGACTCAGGACATACATTCAAGGATGCATTCCAATGAAGTTGAATGAGAATTTTGGGGCTGATAAGATTTTGGAACATATCAAGTGATCTGAAGTATACTTTCTTGCATGTTAGACTGTCTTCTGTCTAGAGGCGTGAGAAACATGGCTCTTCTCTTCAATGCCACCCAATCGCACTGTGCCTCAGTTATTCTCCAGCAAGATCATGTGCTTTCTGTCCCATCTATGTCTTCCACTACAGAGAAATACCATCCAACAAAGAACTGTCCAATGCACTTGGTGTAACTTCCTTTTGGAATAAGCATGATCTTCTTTACGGATGACGGAAAGCACAAATGAGGTAGAAAGCAAACAATAGGAGTAGACTTCAGTGCCAACTGAAAATAGTGAGTTAGTGCACTGGTATTCAGGAAATGGTACTGACATTATTGAGAGTTGAGGGTGCTTGGAATTTTGCAGGCGTGGCCCCTGTACTTATAATATGTAATCTGGACCTATGGGCTTTTTCTAATGGTTGAAATGGTGGAGTCTGTAAAAACTTATTATATACAATATGCATAAGAATAAATTGTATGAAACAGATTCAAATTTGATTTTCTTTTGATTCCTAGCATCAGATACAGTTGTTGGCTTTAAAAGGGGGCTAAATAATTTTATGTCCGATTATGTAATGTATGTATGACCAATATATTTTAGTTACACCTGCTCAGAGAAGTGCAAGTAAAGCTCATGCTTCAGCACCTTGATCCCTGAAAGGGTCAGGAGGTAATTTTTAGCCCTTCACACTACATTGCATAGTTGTCCCAGTGAATTAAAGGGAAGTTACTGCTTTCTCTACAGCATCAGGCACAGACCACCTATGACAGATACCAAAGGGCAGGATACTAGACTTGATGGACCATTGGCTGACTCTGGTATGACAAATAAAATGTTCTCATGAACCCAAAATTGCTTAGTAATCAGAGTTTCCAAACCATGATTATTTTTAATGTAGAATTATGATTTTATGGATTTTGATGTGTGAATATTTTCAGTCAAACAATTTGGAATGCCAATAAAAAAAGTAAATATAAACAAAAAAATGTAGTTGTGTGGAGGAGAAGAGTCTGGGATTCCTGCCATGAGAGAACATTTTAGGGTCTAATCCTGCAAGATTTACATCTGTGAAAAACACCATTGACTTCCATGAACCTACCCAGAGGGGCAAATGTTTGCTCACACAGATCAATGTGGAAGTTCAGATCCTAAACTAGCATATGATAACTGAGATTTACTGAGTTAAGATTATCATCCGTCATACCTCTTCTTGAGAAATGGACTCTATCACAAAGTGAGGGTTCTGGTTTTGGATCAGGCCTTGGATCATTGCTCTATTCTGTACAAAACTGAAAATGAGAAAGAAACCCACTGCTTTGCGTTCTGGAGAAAACAGTACACATTTCCAGTTTGACACTCAGTGGGTCAAACCTGTGGGTCTCCTGGAAACTGACCCAGTTGCTAGGCACTTTGAAAAATTACCAGAACATACTCCATTCTTTCATTTAACATAGAACTGAAGGACAACCTGACAGCTGCCTAGCAGAGATTGGGTTTAAATAAATGAGAGATGGATAATGTCTTCTAGATAAACTAGTCCATTCTCTTCTCAGGGCAGGATTAGTCGTATAGCATACTATCCAGAGCTTTATCCAACCCTGTGTTATAAATAACTCAGGGCTAGATTCTGACACTCTTTCTTACATTGAGTGAATAATGCCATTGATTGCAATGGACTAAGTTATGACTTTAGGCACAGAGCCAAGCACCGCCCCAGGAGACACCGTGACTCAGATGCCTCTCAGTCATAGCTCCTCCCCACTTCCGCCTTGCTCTGGGAGGTATCAGTTTACTGCTGGTTTATACCAGGAACAAATGACCAAACCTCTTCTGCTAGGTCATATGTGGTTAAGAGGGTGGAGCCCATGCTCTTTCCACTCTCTGCCCACCTGCTTGGGGTGGAGGGTGGGGGGTAATTTGGTGTGGGATAGCCCCTTACTCTTATGCACCCACATCTGAGTTCTGGGTAGCTTGCACAAGGTTGCAAGGGCAGTTAGTAGGCTCTCTCGCTCCCTGGCATAAATATATAATCCAAGCCACAACCTAGCCCAATGGGACTATTTGTGGAGTTAAATACACTACTTAACATGAGCAACGGTGGCAGAATCTGCCCTATAGTGATAGGACTTTGACATCTCCCTGTGGTCTAATAAAACTCACCCATTGGAGTGTTTCTCTTGATATTCAAAATATGGGTTTTTTTGCAATGCATTTGCTAGGATCCTAACGATAGTGCATTCAAACATGGATTTTATATTCTGTAAGGTGCAATCATCCGGAAGTCTATGAAGCAAGGGACCTGAATCCACCTCTTGTTTGAACTACTGCTAATTGCTAGGGCATAGATTGTGACTTGAGGTGAAGCCCTCAGCAAGCGGGGATGCATCGGCTGCACCGCCAAAGGCATTGTCCTGGGAGGCATTGTGACTCAGAGGCACACCTCATGAGACACAATTTCTCCTCTATTTCCTCCTAGGGAGTAATAATTTACTGCTGGTCTAATTGCAACAGCCCTTGCCAGCTCATCTTGGCTGGCTGGTGTGTAAGGGGAGCGAATCCATCTCTCTGCCCCTCTCAACCAATCTGTTGCATGTAACCAAAGCAGGAACATCAGGAGAGTTTTCACTTCTACTTCCCCCTTGCACAGGCATGTTGTTCACCTCTGCCCCCAGTGTGACTCATCCCTCAAGTCTACCTACCCTACTAATTCCATTTTGGAGTGGCAGGTGAATGATGTTACTTAAATGAGATGGTATTTGTCTGGCCATATCACTTGCACTCACTTAAAATTCTCTCCCTCCTGTGTATTGTAAGCAATAACATTGCAATGGCACCAATTTCGAGAATCAAGCTGGAGCTCCAGCCGGAATCAGCGCACCACAGGGCAGAACTGAGCAGGCTTATTTGATTTCCATTTCAATATCACATGCACTGAACAATGATTTCTTGAAGCCTGCTGTGGAAAACAAAATTGAAAGCATAAATATATGCAGATGGAATTCAGAACTGGGAAAGCTTCTGCCAATTTCTGCAACTTATGCATGCTCAAAATATTTACTTAGGAATTCTTAATTAAATAAACCATTCAGTAGGGGTGTTCTGTTTCAGATGTGTCACAATGTCACCACAAAATATGTCAGCGGTTCTTTCTAACAAGGATTCCATTATAGAGCTTTTTATCAGACACTGTGGGGTAAGTTTTCAGTACAGTGCACAGGGATTTTAGCCATGCAACTCCTCTTCTAATGGGATTCGTGTGGCTAAATCTCTTCATTCCATGCTGAAAATGTATCCCCACCCAACAGCAACCTAAGGTTAATATTGAGCAGCACAGTTTGAGGTGATATCACAGAAACCAGAAGGGCATCTAATCAATAAATAATCAAAGACTATACAGTCAGGCTGGTCTAGTGGTAAGTCTTGTGCATTGTACTGCTAGGCAGCAAGGAATCCAAATTAGCCTGGTGCTTTAGATTCACTTGGACTTGGATTCAATTGCCCCAGGAGCACCACAAAGGAAGTTAATGCACCCTGATATCACCCCTTGATTGGGACTTGGGGTCAAATGCCATTTCTTCTAGTGGCATATATTTTCTGAAACAGAGTGGTAAAAAGTAAGATTTTTTTAAACAAAAGTGTATTGGGTAAACATGAACTAGATGTAGTATATCTGTATTAAATGCCTTGACCGTTTACTATCTCCGTTTGACATCTACTTTGGTTAGATATTTGTCAGAGCCAACCCCCTCAGAACTTTGGGGAAATTCAGATGGGGATCTGGGTCTGTATTTCAAGGCTTGGGAACACCTTTAAGGTTTACATATTTTTACCTTTATTTTATCATATGTTAAAAATTCAGGTTATAACAACAGTAAAAAACATTCTCTCTGACAAGGTGTGTAGTTATTTTGTTTTCATTCTCTTTGTTGTAAGGCTGGATGGATGGATAGGATTTCTATATTTGCCAGAATAGTTCTGACAAAGGCCCTGATCCTGCAAACACTTATTCATATGATTAACTTTATGTACATGAGCTGTCCCGTTGACCCCAGTCAGACTGCTCACATGCACAAGACAAACATACATGTGTTTGCTGGTTAGGGGACTGAGAAAGCAACCTACGAAACAGCAGTAAATCTTTCTTATGGTAGGTAGCAAATGCTTATGGTAGAGGTTTAAATTTGTTCAGAAACATTTACACAATTTTGCATGAAATTTTACTGCTTTCCATCTCACATACTTTTTCAGCCCGCACATTTCTATGAAATTTCAAGGGGCCATAATATTTGTATGACTGGCTTGTAAAATTCACTTGCTCAAGATGCTATGGTTTTGCATAAAACTTTGTGAGAAATTACTATGAAAGCAGTGTGGTGGAGAGGTAGGTAGGTAACAAAACTGTTTTGGGACAAAAATTGGAATTATTAGTAATATTGCTTTACATGCTTTAAAAACAGGCAATTTAAAACAAACAACCCCTCCTTTTGTTAAGAATATTTTGCTTATATCTAGCCTACGGGGAACAGTCATGACTGCAGATTGATTTAAAAAAAATATAAACACTGAACTTGAGGTTTCAAAATCATGATGTGAATCCAAACCTTCACATGCCCTGTTTAGATTTGGCCTGTTGTAGGTTTGAACTTTAAACTTGTGTCCAAACCCAGATTCAGATCCAGAGTTCTGGTTTTGACCTCTCTTTACTTATAACAATAAAAAAAATCACTGCAAACAGTTCCCTGTGAATTAATGATTAAGGTGAAGGCTCTTTACCTCCTCTTAACCAACCATGATTATTAATCTCTAAGAGCTGTCACATGGTTCCATTGGTATTGCTTAAATGGGTATTTCACATTGATGAACAAATGTAGAACTCAGAACTGTGCACACATTATCATCGTACAGTACAGTTACAGCAGAAATCTGAACAAAACACTGCACTCAGGATTTCCTTGTGGTAAGACTACTGCTCTTGGAGGAAAGATTAGATGGCAGACAATGGCTAAATGTGGCATGTGGATTTTGGTTTTTTGACAGCTGGTATAAAGCAAAACACTCTCAATCCAGTTACAGATGTAGCATTTAACCTGTCAAAGCCCAAACATGCAACACAGCCCTTTAGCATGCGTGACAAACACACAAACTGAGGGATGCCACAAGAAACAGCAGACAAGGAAGCATGAAATGCTGTTGGGTGCATTTCTTTAATATAAATAAAGTTTTCCAAAATCTCAGTTTCATGATTCAGCATTTCTGTTGGCAATAAATTAGAGTAACAATTTAACAGTAAGCTAACAACAGGTCTGAGGGATACGCGGGTAAATTTAGGCTGAAGAGAGAGGGGAAGTCCCTTGAAGTACTACCAATAAAAAAACCCTAGTAATTATAGTTTGTATTTATTGGGGAGGGATAGCTTGGTGGTTTGATCATTGGGCTGCTAAACCCAGGGTTGTGAGCTCAATCCTTGAGGGGGCCACTTAGGGATCTGGGGCAAAATCAGCACTTGGTCCTGCTAGTGAAGGCAGGGGGCTGGACTCAACTCAATGACCTTTCAAGGTCCCTTCCAGTTCTAGGAGATGGGATATCTCCATTAATTTATTTATTATAGTATCTTTCATCAACAGTATCTCAAACCACTTCACAAGCATTAATTAATTAAGCCTCACAACACCTTTGTGAGGCAGATAGGATTCTACTTATTTTACAGATGGAAAAGCTAAGCCATACTGAAGAAAATCATTTGCCTAAGGTTTGGTACAGAGTCAGTAGGAATACAGTTCTGCATATCAGTTCCACGCGCATACTGCTAGACAGTAGTGACGTGAAACCAATGCACATCTTTAATGCATGCATAAACACTATCGCCAAAACTGTCCTTTGATTTTGGTTGCCTCAGGTTTTGGGTGCCCAAATTGAGATGAGGTCAATGAGAGCTGCCAGGGGCTCAGCCCTTCTGAAAATCATGTCAAAAGGTGTCTCAAGTCGACCACTCAAAAATGGAGGCACCAAAGTTATAGGCCAAATCTGAAATGTTTGGCGAACGAGAGACGTATAGTGCTCTCTGAGTGGAAATTTGGCCCTGTAAAATCAGTGGCAAAATTCCCATTGACTTCAATGCAGCCAGAATTTCACCATTTTTGTACATACATAGCTGTCTTTGATCCAAATTATAATCTTGGGTGCCATCATTTTTGAGGCCCCAAATTGAGACACCTTTTGGACTTGATATTCAGAAGTGCTGCAGCTCTCATTGACACACATACTATATAGTGTGCGTGTTTGTGTGTAGGACTGCTTCTAGTGGTATAACCTAGGAAACAGAGCCCACAGGAGAGAAAATTCTACAACAGGCCCACAATCTCTACTGTAGGGCTCAAAGCCAGCCAGAGCCAGTCTAGAAGGCACTGACTGGAGAAGGGGCATACCCAATGCACCTTACAGATGTGCTGAAAGTGCCCAATCAGCCCCATCTTCTCATGCAGGGAGCCCTGGAAACAGTTTAAAGTGTAGTTCCACCCTGCAAAAATGACTATGTGAGATCATCACCTTCTTCTTCAGCTATTCTGCTCCCTGTGTTTAATGTCACATCTGCTGATTCCAGTGAAAAAATAAATGTTTACTACCAGCACTGCAGAAACAACACTGCTGATCTAGATTCTTTTTAGACTTGCTCACCATCAGCAGAACTGTTGACTAAATTCCTATTGTGACCCTGTTGACACACTATAAAAGGTACCTAGTTCACACTGATGTCGTCCCGTTTCATACAGGACTACATTAATGTGCATTAGGTTCCTTTTAGAGTGCACCAGCAGGTCTACATGAGGCAGTTAGCGCAGAACATGTTAGAATACTCTACAATTCAGACCCTCCGAGTTCATGTAGACAAGCTCCCAGACTGAGTTTGCAGAGCTGGCAGTTAAATACTTGTAATCTGAGCAAATTTGTTCTGGAGTCATTAGGATGAATAAACATGGAACTTTGTCAATGCTATTTATAATAAGTCATTTTCAGAGTAGAACCACATTTGAAAGCTGCTCTCCCCCATTGTCTTACATTAAAGCAAATCCCTTGTATGAATCCCCCCGCAGTCAACTGTGGTTTTAATAGTGATCCATCATGTAGTTGCATTATTTATTTATTTAGTTGGAAATTCATACAACAGCATTTTGTTAGTCACTGGAAGCGGCCTCTGACTAATGCCCTTCATATTAAAAGGTGTACGCTTTGGAATTTCATGTGATTGACTGTACACAATGCATATAAAATGCCTTTTCATTATTGCCACTTGAATTGCATAAAAGGACAAGACCTGGGAATTAACACAATTCAGAAAGGGATCCCAGCATTTTAAAGTGATCATATCAAACAACCAAAGTGCAAATGTTTCTAGTCCATAATTTACCAGTTATTCATGGAATACATTTTTTCTCCTTTTAAGCCTTTTTGTACTGCAACATGATCATACTATACACACTGTACATACCAGTATCACACGTCATGATAATCAGAGAGAGAAAAGCCCTATAAACAATGAAAGAAAATGGATTAGTTGTTCTGTAGTATTGAGAATTGCCTGAATCCTAAACCAAATATTCAGGTTTCTTTGCTGTGATCCAAATTCTTCTCTAATTTTCACAGATTCATAGATTTTTAAGGCCAGAAGGGACCATAATGATCATCTAGTCAGACCTTCTGCATAACACAGGTTGGAGAACCTCACCCAGTAATTTCTGCATCAAGCCCATAACATGTTTGAGCTACAGCATATCTTTTAGAAAGACATCCAAGTCTTGCGTCAAGGACGTACACATTTAAAGATTGTATATTGTTAGTTAAACAGAGATGGGCCAGAACCAAAACCTGGTTCAGAATATGCCAGAATTTTGGGGATTTTTGGTCCCATTCTAAACTTTGTGTCTGGGCCCCAGCACCACTGAACTAAAACTCCCAATCTGAACCTTCATGTCTCAAACTTTGGGAGGGGTCAGATTTGGATCCAAATTTTGTACTTCTTGTCCATCTCTTTTAAAAAGGAAATATGGCACAATATGCTCACATTAACTCTTCTCTAGTATCCTAAAATTCAAATGATTCAACCATATATAAAAGCTGTGGATAAATGTAATGGAACGTCAATTTAGAAAGCTCTGTCAAATTGAAGATTAAAGGTAGAACTGGCTAAAACTCTAAATCTCTGTTCTGTGGGAAATTCAGATATTTTGTTTTGGTGAGTGCTTCATTTCAATTTTATCTTTTTGACTACATTATCTATTATATTATAAAAGTCAAAATGATAAAGTTAAAACAAAATGCTTCAACCTTATAGAATCAAAATGTTTCAATAATTTGTCATTGAAAATTTTGACTAAATCAATAACGTTACTGCTAAATGTTTTGATTTTGTCAAATTGGTAGTTTTCTGTGGAAAACTCTTCTGTCAGAAAATTTTTGACCAGCTCTAATTAAGGGCTACACTGTTGCTGCCCTGAATGCGTGTGCAAGGTGGTAGGGGAACAAGTTCACCCTTTTATGGACCCACATAGGAGGCAGTTTCAGATCTTGTGATCCTTGGGCCACATCCAAGTGCTCCAGCCCTGTCTCGGGGTCTAACACCTACTTTGCTGAGATGGTCAACAATGGTGTTTGTTGTGAAGGTGGTAGACACTTGTCTTCTAGGAAGTGAACTGAGACCACCAACATTTTTTCAGTGCACAGTAAGCTATTGGGTGAGCTAGCTTGGTAAATGACCCAGAGAGCTCCTTCCCTGCAGTATGAGGAAGCGTCCAGAAAGGAAGCAGCCATTAATTGTCTCCCAGCGCTCCAGTCTGCATAGGGATAGGGCAGTGGGCCTGGCTAGCTCTGCCAGCAGCTTTTACTGGGTTAGAGGAAGTTTGTCTAGGTGCAGTGGGGCATGGAACAGGCATAACACGTCCAGGCACCACTTACCCTCATCAGTCTCCTTAGTGTGGCTCTGAATTTAAGAAGCATAATCTAGAACGTTTTCATGGCAACTAGTCTGGACATTCCTGGCCATCAATTCTAGCCCAGGGGTAGAAGAACCTAAGTCACTTGGGAGCTTAAGTCCCATTTGCAAGAGTGACTTAGGAGCCTAAATCTTAATAAAAGTCTTTTGAAAACGAGACAGGCTCCTAAATCACTTAGTCCACATTGAAAATTTTATCCCATGTCTTATTTAAAAAAAAACAAAAACATTGCCGTACATGCATCAGATAAAGATGTTGAAAAATGAACTGGAAAATGACAGATGTATGGCCTAAACTGGAAATCTTGTCAATCTTAAACAGTTAGTTGGCTTACATTGGGCAGATGCAAGGTAAAGGCAGTCTTCAGAATGAGTTGTAACTCATGAGCTATTGCTCTGAAAATATATTGAAGAATAAGAATGACACAAGTTTCAGTTATGGACGTTGTATGTTGGTGAGCATGTTGGTCTTGATTAATACTCATAAACTTCCATTATTTGCTCAGTACTTTAAGTTAGTAGTAATGGGCAACAATGTTGGTAGAATAAAGTCATTCTCTAAATTTTATTCTGTGGTTTAAAATTAGAGGTGGGTGAACTGGCTCTGGTAAATTAAATATTGAGGCTGAACCTAAGCACAACACTCAAGATGAACGTGAACCTTTGAGACTCTACAAAGTTCAATGACCTGTTGACTTACATTTTTCAATATTACTTTTCACCTCTCCTTACTTCCTGGTTTTATCTGGGACCAGATGCAGAATTGCCAATATTCTGTGAACGAAGCTGTTCATGTGGGCTTTCTGGCCGAAATGAAACCAGGAATTCCTGGAAATTCTGCAAGATTTCCAACCCCAATTGCCAGACCAAAGCAGTTGGGATAAGTCTGCATAATTATAGGAACCAAACTTCCAAACATTTTGCTGTTTGCCCATTGCCTTGTCAGCCACACTGCAATATGGAGCAAATGGAGTTAATGGTCTCAATTAGATTCTAATGCCTCTTTCTGCTTTTCTTCAGAGCTTTGTCATCTGTGGTGGCTTTAGGAGCAAATATAATCTGCAACAAAATCCCAGGCTTGGCCCCTCGGCAACGAGCGATCTGCCAGAGCCGCCCTGATGCCATCATAGTGATCGGAGAAGGGGCACAGATGGGAATCAATGAATGCCAATATCAGTTCCGCTATGGTAGGTGGAACTGCTCAGCGCTGGGAGAGAAAACAGTCTTTGGACAAGAGCTTCGAGTAGGTAAGGGATTCTTTAAAATAGTGTTAATAATAATAAATTGGGACTGCTCGCCTTTTGGCTCTCCCCTTGCAGTGCTTTAGTGATGTAATGCTATAAGGCATTTACACGCCACACAAAATAAACCAACGCACCCTCCAGAACAACAGGGGCACTTTTTCTGATCTTATCTAACCCTATTTTTAGTAATTGAAAACATCTAGAGATTTCTAGGTTGAGTCTTTCATTATTCATACCAATCCACACATGAAAATGACTAGAATATTCTGTAGGGGCAGCAGTCACCTGCGTCAATTTCATCCCATAATTTCATAACAAATTTGTAGGCATTTAGGACTTCAGGATTGTTACTGTGCTGCACACTATGACCAGTCAGAATTCCACAGTAATGGTGGGAATGGAACTAAAATCAGCTCCAAAAACACAGACCCCAACAGCAATAGGAGAATCTCAATTAGCTGTTAGCAATACATTGCCTATGATACCCAGCTGACCATCCAGCACAGAGAAGTGACACAAAAATATTCTACTCAGATTTTTACCATGTGAAGATGACGCTACAAATTATCTGAAGTGAAAAACATTAAAAAAAAAAAATTGGTATATAGGACCATGGCCTAACAAACTCTTACAGGATAGTCAGTATCATGTGTTATCACTTTCCACCAATTCTATGTGTGATATTATTTCATGAGGAGAGATCTTACAAAATAACTGCCTATATCTCCAACACTGACATTGTCACTGCCATCTGGTCAGATATCTTTCCCTTTATCTGTCCCTCAAAAGCTGCCCTAGCACCATCAATTGCACAGTTTGTTGTTTACATGCAAGTGTATGGGTTTGTTGTATCTGGTTATCACAATGCTGCATTGAATCAATGTGCTAGAAAGAAAGCATACAGTCCCTGAAAATACTACAGTCACCTTCCTTTGTGTAGCTGTAATATATCTTCCCTGGGTCAAAATCTGATCTCGGTGATATCTGTGCTTGATTTTAATAACGGTAGTCAGTCACATAGGGGAACCAAAAGTCGAATTTGGCCTGTGGTGTTCAATCAGTGATTTTTGTAACACTGTGAAAGAATGACATATCTTTATTCACTGCCCATGTGGGGAGTGAAGGGTTCATATGTAGGGTGACCAGATGTCCCGATTTTATAGGAACAGTCCCGATATTCGGGGCTTTTTCTTATATAGGCGCCTATTACACCCCACCTCCTGTCCTGATTTTACACATTTGCTATCTGGTCATCCTACTCAGATGGTGCTTGGGTTGTCTTGTGGGAGTAAGGCCTTCCCTCTAACACTAGTGAGGAGTGAATCTCAAAAAGCTGATGTTTGGTTCAAACAAGCATTGATCTGAATGTTCACCCAACAATTATGCAAAGCCTTTGAGTTTGACGCTGGGCTGAAAATCTCATGGGCACGATGAGCTATTTCCCAAACTGCTGTAAGCCAGTATAACTCCACTGACTTTAGTGGAGCAGATTTATACCAGCTCATTGTGTCTTGACACTTCCACGTCACACAAAAACACAGAAGTGCAGAAGAGTGCAAAAATGGAAATAAATGGGAGAAAATATTATCTGAACTTTTCTGGAGCTCAGAAAAGGTTTGGCTGCATTTGAGTTTGGCTAGGGAAAGGTCAGGGGTGAAGAGGTATTGCTATATCTGAACTCGTTCACTCATCCTTTCCAAGAATTTTAGCATTCATGTAATCTCACTTGTCAGTGTTTCTTTCTACACTTGTACTAAGATATTTCTACGTTCATCTGGAGAAAAGTTTTTCTCTTTTAGTCCCTTTTACACCTGTAGCAATTTTCTGGTCATGCAAAATGGGGAAAACACGGCTATAATTTTGTTGGATACTGGCATAATCTTTCATTTCTCTCACTGTTGCACAAAAAGAAGGGCTCCAGAAGGGGAAAGAGGTTGACAATCCTCAAACTAGCAAACCTCCAAGTGATGGGGGTAATTTGAGTTTTATCCTTAACATTAATTGCATCAGAATGACATCAAGCCACCTAATTATACAGACACTTCCTTGCTGCTGCCTACTGGGGAGAGAGAAATGCCTGAACCTCTTCAAGTGCTAGTGGTTTGGGGGATTTAATGTTTAAGGGGAAGCTTTTCTGCTATCTCACTGACATCTGTTGTGCAATGGTGAAATCTTGGTACACTGTTGATAGTGAAGCTGCCTGTGACTCCACACCTGTAGAATTTCTTTGGTATCAATTCTATTTTATTTATTAGATTCGGTGCATCCCAATAGGGCTAGCAAGAGACCTGGCGAGGTTTAAATAGGTAAGCACACTTGAAACACTGAGCAAGCTTTATTGAGTATATTAGAGAGAACATCCTGATAGGAATGGACATTCCAAAAATTTAGCATAAATAGAACCAGATTGGGAGACTGAATGCTGACTATATGAACACACATTATTACAACCTGAAACAAGGACAGCACTGAATAAGAAGAACAAGCAAAGTACACAATTGGGCAAAGAGTTCACATAAAACTTATCAGCCTCTTTTTTTTTTCCTGCTCACATAGTCATATTTTGCTTACCCTTTGCCAAGCCAGAGGCAGTAGGAGTCAGACTATCCATGTCAACATGTGTTAACCTAATTCCTTTGTTCTGGCTGAACCAGAAGTATCTGGTTGTTGAGCCCTATCAATCTATTTACTTGTGCTTTGGAACTTAAACTGGGGTGTGAACATGTGATGGTTTTGCAACTTGGGGCTTGAATTAAGAAATTAATAGTAATAGTGCACATAGGGGCAGCTGCAGCATTCAGAAGCCGAAACTGATAAAGCCCTGAGGGTTCCCAATTTATCAACCCTCCCCACCCTCTGCCATGGCAGCTGCTGTTGCTCAATATAGATTTCCTAGAAATGTATATGTGCCAAGTATAATAAGTGCTGCACTGAAGTACGTATTCAGGCAGTCAGCCTGAATGGAAGTCCGTTCTGACACACCTTCACTGCTATTGTTACCAGAGCTAGCTAGCTTAAAGCTAGCTTGGGTACATCTAAGGTTCTGCAATCACACCTCTGATTGCAGTGTGGACATACCCTGGGTAAGATCCTTCAACACTCCCTTCCTGCCAGTTGGCTCATACTGCAGCTATTCCTAGTCCATATGTCCCTGCCCAGCTCAGTTTCAGACCAACACAGGTTGGGGTAGAGAAAAGCATTCCCCCCTTGATGGGGATGGGATAGGGAGGTAGTTCAATGGGAAGGAGAAAAGTCACCCCCCTCTACTTGGGGTGAAGGAAGAAGATAACTGAGGGTGCACCACACCTCGATTGGGCAGATGATAGAATATTAGGTCATCTCCCTTGATTTGGGGTTGAAAATCATGGGCCCTTATCCCCTGGCTTAGAGGGAGAATATTGTAGATGGCCCTTGTTTGCAGAGTTTGTGGCAGATAGTGTGTGTGTGTATGTATGTATGGAAGAGTAGGCATATATGAGGCACAATGTATCTATCTATCTATCTATCTATCTATAGACACACACACACACACACACACACGTGTGGCAGAGTAGTATGCATGCATGCCTGGCAGAGTGCGGAGGTATATATCTTGCAAGGCATGTGTGCGTCGTGTGGCAAAGTGTGGGTATAAATGAGTGGTAACATGAATGGAAAGGCATTAGCGATAGAATGGACTAGAGGAGTGTTATTCAGAGACTGAGGAAGTCAAGAAAGAAACAGGGGGAGATTGGGGTGGGGCACAGAGATAAAGGAATGAAGGGGGGCAGTGAATAGGGAAAAGGAGAGACTGAAGAAGGAATGAGAGAGAGGAAGATTAAGAGAATAGAGGGAGGAAAGGGAAACTGATAAAACATGGAGAAAACAGTATCATTGGTGCCCTGCTTCTCCACGTGGGCACCAATGATACTGCCAAGAATGACCTTGAGCGGATCACTGCAGACTACGTGGCTCTGGGAAGAAGGATAAAGGTGTTTGAGGCGCAAGTGGTGTTCTCGTCCATCCTCCCTGTGCAAGGAAAAGGCCTGGGTAGAGACCGTCGAATCGTGGAAGTCAACGAATGGCTACGCAGGTGGTGTCGGAGAGAAGACTTTGGATTCTTCGACCATGGGATGGTGTTCCAAGAAGGAGGAGTGCTGGGCAGGGATGGGCTCCACCTAACGAAGAGAGGGAAGAGCATCTTCGCCAGCAGGCTGGCTAACCTAGTGAGGAGGGCTTTAAACTAGGTTCACCGGGGGAAGGAGACCAAAGCCCTGAGGTAAGTGGGGAAATGGGATCCTGGGAGGAAGCACAAGCAGGAGAGCGCAAAAGGGGAGGACTCCTGTCTCATACTGAGAAAGAGGGACGATCAATGAGTTATCTTAAGCGCCTATACACAAATGCAAGAAACCTGGGAAACAAGCAGGGAGAACTGGAAGTCCTGGCACAGTCAGGGAATTATGATGCGACTGGAATAAAAGAGACTTGGTGGGATAACTCACATGACTGGAGTACTATCATGGATAGATATAAACTGTTCAGGAAGGACAGGCAGGGCAGAAAAGGTGGGGGAGTTGCGTTGTATGTAAGAGAGGACTATGACTGCTCAGAGCTCCGGTATGAAACTGCAGAAAAACCTGAGTGTCTCTGGATAAAGTTGAGAAGTGTGAGCAACAAGGGTGATGTCGTGGTCGAAGTCTGCTATAGACCACCAGACCAGGGGGACGAGGTGGACGAGGCTTTCTTCTGGCAACTAGCAGAAGTTGCTAGATCGCAGGCCCTGGTTCTCATGGGAGACTTTAATCACCTGATATCTGCTGGGAGAGCAATACAGCGGTGCACAGACAATCCAGGATGTTTTTGGAAAGTGTAGGGGACAATTTCCTGGTGCAAGTGCTGGAGGAACCAACTAGAGGCAGAGCTTTTCTTGACCTGCTGCTCACAAACAGGGAAGAATTAGTAGGGGAAGCAAAAGTGAATGGGAACCTGGGAGGCAGTGACCATGAGATGGTCGAGTTCAGGATCCTGACACAAGGAAGAAAGGAGAGCAGCAGAATACGGACCCTGGACTTCAGAAAAGCAGACTTTGACTCCCTCAGGGAACAGATGGGCAGGATCCCCTGGGAGAATAACATGAAGGGCAAAGGGGTCCAGGAGAGCTGGCTGTATTTTAAAGAATCCTTATTGCGGTTGCAGGAACAAACCATCCCGATGTGTAAAAAGAATAGTAAATATGGCAGGCGACCAGCTTGGCTAAACAGTGAAATCCTTGCTGATCTTAAACGCAAAAAAGAAGCTTACAAGAAGTGGAAGATTGTACAAATGACCAGGGAGGAGTATAAAAATATTGCTCAGGCATGCAGGAGTGAAATCAGGAAAGCCAAATCACACTTGGAGTTGCAGCTAGCAAGAGATGTTAAGAGTAACAAGAAGGGTTTCTTCAGGTATATTAGCAACAAGAAGAAAGTCAAGGAAAGTGTGGGACCCTTACTGAATGACGGAGGCAATCTAGTTACTGAGGATGTGGAAAAAGCTAATGTACTCAATGGTTTTTTTGCCTCTGTCTTCACAAACAAGGTCAGCTCCCAGACTGCTGCACTGGGCAGCACAGTATGGGGAGAAGGTGACCAGCCCTCTGTGGAGAAAGAAGTGGTTCGGGACTATTTAGAAAAACTGGACGTGCACAAGTCCATGGGGCCGGATGCGCTGCATCTGAGGGTGCTAAAGGAGTTGGCGGATGAGATTGCAGAGCCATTAGCCATTATTTTTGAAAACTCATGGCGATCGGGGGAGGTCCCGGATGACTGGAAAAAGGCTAATGTAGTGCCCATCTTTAAAAAAGGGAAAGAGGAGGATCCGGGGAACTACAGGCCAGTCAGCCTCACCTCAGTCCCTGGAAAAATCATGGAGCAGGTCCTCAAGGAATCAATTATGAAACACTTAGAGGAGAGGAAAGTGATCAGGAACAGTCAGCATGGATTCACCAAGGGGAAGTCGTGCCTGACTAACCTAATTGCCTTCTATGATGAGATAACTGGCTCTGTGGATGAGGGGAAAGCAGTGGATGTGTTATTCCTTGACTTTAGCAAAGCTTTTGATACGGTCTCCCACAGTATTCTTGCTGCCAAGTTAAAGAAGTATGGGCTAGATGAATGGACTGTAAGGTGGATAGAAAGCTGGCTAGATCGTCGGGCTCAACGGGTAGTGATCAATGGCTCCATGTCTAGTTGGCAGCCAGTTTCAAGCGGAGTGCCCCAAGGGTCGGTCCTGGGGCCGGTTTTGTTTAATATCTTTATTAATGATCTGGAGGATGGAGTGGACTGCACTCTCAGCAAGTTTGCCGATGATACTAAACTAGGAGGCGTGGTAGATACACTAGAGGATAGGGATTGGATACAGAGGGACCTAGACAAATTAGAGGATTGGGCCAAAAGAAACCTGATAAGGTTCAACAAGGACAAGTGCAGAGTCCTGCACTTAGGACGGAAGAATCCCATGCACAGCTACAGACTAGGGACCGAATGGCTAGGTAGCAGTTCTGCAGAAAAGGACCTAGGGGTCACAGTGGACGAGAAGCTGGATATGAGTCAACAGTGTGCTCTTGTTGCCAAGAAGGCTAACGGCATTTTGGGCTGTATAAGTAGGGGCATTGCCAGCAGATCGAGGGACGTGATCATTCCCCTTTATTCGACATTGGTGAGGCCTCATCTGGAGTACTGTGTCCAGTTTTGGGCCCCACACTACAAGAAGGATGTGGAAAAATTGGAAAGAGTCCAGCGGAGGGCAACAAAAATGATTAGGGGTCTGGAGTGCATGACTTATGAGGAGAGGCTGAGGGAACTGGGATTGTTTAGTCTCCAGAAGAGAAGAATGAGGGGGGATTTGATAGCAGCCTACAACTACCTGAAGCGGGGGTTCCAAAGAGGATGGAACTCGGCTGTTCTCAATGGTGGCAGATGACAGAACAAGGAGCAATGGTTTCAAGTTGCAGTGGGGGAGGTCTAGGTTGGATATTAGGAAACACTATTTCACTAGGAGGGTGGTGAAGCACTGGAATGCGTTACCTAGGGAGGTGGTGGAGTCTCCTTCCTTGGAGGTTTTTAAGGCCCGGCTTGACAAAGCCCTGGCTGGGATGATTTAGTTGGGAATTGGTCCTGCTTTGAGCAGGGGGTTGGACTAGATGACCTCCTGAGGTCCCTTCCAACCCTGATATTCTATGATTCTATGAACAGAGAAATCATAAATGGAGCATGAAAGTGAAGAGATGGAACAACTTGTAGCTGAAGCATTAGAATGAAGACAGAACAATGAAAGGGGAGGAAGGGGCACACACAGATGTACAATAAAAGTAAAAGCAAGAAGAAAAAATCTGAAAATGGCTTAAGAAAGCTCCAGAGGTGATCCAGGGAATTATAAAATGGTAAGCCTTACATCTGAAGCTGGTAAATTAGTTGAAATAATAATTACAAACAGAATAACAAAACACCTGGAAATTCATGATAACAAAGGGTTTAACCGGCATGGAAAAGGAAAGTTGTGACTCACAAATTGCTTAGAATTCTTTGAATCTGTTCGTAAAATGGTGAATAGAGGAGAAGAGGTTGACTATTTAGGTGGGTGAGGTAATATCTTTTATTGTACCAACTTCTGTTGGTGAGAGAGACATACTTTCAAGCTCCACAGAGCTCTTCTTCACCCACCTTGTCTCTCTCCTATCCTGGAACCAACACATCTAAATAAATTGTTTGTAGTGTTGTTGTAGACTTTGCAAAGGTCTTTGACAAGGTTCCACACAAGAGGCTATTAAAGAAACTAAGTAGTCATGAGGTGAGAGGCAAAGTATTGCCATGGAGCAAAAACTAGCCAACACACGAAAGCAAAGAGGCGGATTAAATGGTCAATTTTTATCATGGCAAAATGTTAACAGTGGACGTGCCTCAAGGTTCCATACTAGGTCCCATGTTGTTTAATATATTTATTGATCATCTGGAAAGGGTGCAAGTAGTGAGGTAGCAAAATGTGAAGATGACACAAAGTTATTTAGGTTAGTCAGGGCCAGACAAGAATACGAGGAACTTCATAGAGATCTAAACAAGCAAGATGAATGGGCAACTTGATGGCAAATGAAATTCAATGTCAATAAATGCAAAGTAATGCACATTGGAAGGAAAAATTCAAACTACTCATACACCTTTAAGAAAGGAACCTGGGTGTTACTGTAGACATCTTAACAAAGACCTTGGCTGAAGTGCTGCTGGAGGCAAAAAAGGCAAAGATGGTGCTAGGATGCCGAAGGAATGGGATGGTGAATAATATGGAAAACATAATGCCTTTCTATAAATCAATGGTGCAGTCTCACTACTGTGTGTGCAATACAGGTTACCCCATCTCAAAAAGGATATTGCAGAACTAGAGGGGATTTGGAGAAAAATGATGAAAATGATCAAAGGCATTGTGAAACTTTTATATAAAAGAGAAATTGAAAGGATTGGGCTTGTATACCATAGAAACTAGATGACTAAGACAGGACATGATGAAAGTACACAAAATAATAAGTGCTCTAGAGCTTCTGTTCTCCCTGTCTCATAACACGAGAACAAGGGGCCATTGAATTAAATTAAGGAGCTGGGAAATTCTAAACTAATAAAAGGAATTACTTTTCCAAAGGGCATGTAGTTGAACTGTGATACTCATTTCCACAGGAAGCTGTTGAGACCAAGAACTTCACAAGATTCAAAAAGGGATTGGGTATTTATATGAATAGTAAGAATAGCAGAGCTATCTTAATAAATGATAACAAAAATTTAAAAGGGATATAAAACCTCATGCATCAAAGCTTAAGCCAATCTCTGTTAGAGACCAGGATGAAACATAATGTGGGGGAGAGATTATCCCACATCAGACTACTGCAGGGCTCTTCCTCTGGCCACTGCTGGAGACTAGATAGATCTTGGGTCTGCTCCAGTATAGCTATTCCTATGTAGCTGAAAATATTTTAAACTTTTGTATGTATGAATATTGATTAATACATTGTTCTTTAGGAAACTTTCTGAGACCGGAAAATGGGTTAATAGTGCCACTTAGTCCTGGACGAATTCTGAGTCACTGTGTGTGCACAGAATTCATTCCCCCCCCCCCCAGATTTCTTTGTTTTCTAGCAGAAAAATTACTTCTGGAGGAGAAGCAAAGGAAAGCTCAAGAGTGGTCACATGCCCCACCCCGGCAGTGCAGGCAGGTTGGTTTGGGCGCCTGGAGCAGCCGGTAGAGATGTAAATCACGACCAGGAGGGGGGTGCATGTCTGTCCCTCTCACTTGCTATTGCAGCATGCTCGGCGTGGAGGGGCAGGGCTTCGGGGTGTTTCTGAGGAGGTAGGTGTAGTAGGGCAGGCTCTGTCCCCTCAGACAGAGCAGAATGTAGCAGCCTGCCTGCTTAGTGAATTATTCCCACTGTCCTTGTGAATTCCCCCAGGAGTATAAAACAGTGTAAAAGTTTTAAGGATCCTTTACATTGCCAGAGTGGTGTAAAAGACAGTATGGTCCTATAAATGCGTATACTGCTTTAGTGATTAGAACTGGTCTAAAATTTTGGACTCAAAAAATTTCCTATCAAAATGTACTCAGTGAACTGTTTGGTACTGACCTTTCTGGAGATGGTCAGTAGCCAATATAAATTGTGAGTTTGATTCCCCTGCCCTCAGTTGCCTATATTGTAACACTGAGCATATGGCTGCACATATTTGTTGACTAATAACTCGAAATAAAGGATCAAACCTAGCTACATTACTATTAGGCAAGGGGATTTGCTCTCCACTCCCATTCTCTATCCATTGTATTGTAGTTTAAATAAATTACTGAAATAATTGAAACCAGAGTGATTATGTTGCATTATTTTGACAAATAAAATATGCAGAATTTCGTGGAATTTTAAAATATTGTGCCAGAATTTTTAATTTTTTGGTGCAGAATTAACCCAGGACTAGCCACTGTATCTTCTTTGACTTTCACCTCAGGATTAAAATTTAGGAATGAGTTTTAAAAGAGGTGTTGGAGGCAAAATAGCTTTACAATTAAAGATATTAAAATTAATGGATGATGTGTGGTTAAATCTCTTGCACGGCTTTGGAAAGCTCAGCATGGACATTCAGTTTCTGTAGATTTTATTTCTGTTCCTTGCACTCTTATGAAACTCTTACTGAAACTCTCTCTTACTGTTTGTTTGTACAATGTCTAGGACAATCCTGATTTCAGTTAGGGACAGGAGGCAGTAGTGTAATACCAATAAGAAGGTGTGGTGCATGCAGAGAAATTGATATTTTATTGTCTGCCTTTAAAAAAAGTACCCATGCTTTGTTTTGAAAGAGACTTTAAAATCTCTCCATTGGTGTTTTTAGTGCCATACCTCTCACCCTGAAGCTCACTTATCACTGTTTGCAGACTTTTGCAAAAGGGGGGTGCAGCCAGCACCCAAAGCCATGAATTCAAGTTTGTAGCTCAAATTCTGGGCAGTCACTAAACATTTGGTGGAGACGGCTGTTTCTTCCCAGACTTTACTGCCAACCACAGGTGGGAGGAAAAGAGCAAGCACCTTCCGGAATCTTGCAGTGCCACCTTTTTAATGACTGGCAAGAATCCTCTTCTTTATTTCCAGGGATGGGTTTGACATCCCTTTTCGTATTCACTATTTGAGAACTTGCAGATGAGTATGACTGAATGCCAGTGAAGATTTACTATGAATAAGGGAGCTGTACAAACCTTTTAATTGTGAATTATGTAGCCATTTTCACTGGAAAATTTCTATACAAATGAGAAAAAATGGCTTAATATCCAAATTATTCTGCTTAAGGATGAACACAGATGCCACAGCAGTCTTTGGTTAAAGCTATGTAAAACCCAGAAAAAAGTGGCCTGATTTTTGGGCCAAAACTTGGGCCATATTTGCCAAAATGTACATTAGCTCTGTGAACTTTTCACTGAACCGGCGTGGTTTCAAGCACTTCTTAACTGACTGATGTGGAATATGGTGGGGTTTTTTATGGTTTAACACAAACTCAGACTAAACTTGGCAGTTTTGCTTTGAGATTTCAGGTTTATTTGAAACCAAAACACAAGCTTAAATGGGAGAAGTGTCAAACCACATGAATTATAACTGATGAAAAAGGTCCACATGACCCATGCAAACTGAACCAGATGAGTTTCACCAAGGCCTGTAAAGAATTCCATGATGTTCATGTATTTATTTATTTGTATTAGTAGAGTAGCAACTAGAGGCCCTACTGTGCCAGGTGCTAAAAAATGTGGCTAGGTACATAAACTTGTATGCATACCAGTTCATATGGGTAATATAACTTTAAATGAGGGACACAGAAATATCGGGCCAGATCCTTGGATCTGATTGAGCTCACTTGGGTTTGCAGAATCAGGCTGTTCTAATTTATGCCTGGCTGCAAAGGCACCCAACAGGTTTTTCCAGCAGCTGGGGATCATTGGCATGCCAGTGCGCTCCTGACATGCCTCTCCTTTGGCCATGCTCCGGCATGACACATACACCAGGGAAGGCCAGAAAGCAGTGGCACAGCGCCAAATTTTGAATCTTAAGACACCTGGGGATTCTACAATGCAGCTGGCTAGGCTAGCTCCACCGCTCTGTTGCACTGATGTATTTCAGTGATTTCAGGCTATATCAGGGCCAGGATCTAGCCAATTGCATTAAGAACATTGCAAACAGTTTATACAAAGGGAAAAATGATGAATACACAACAATTATGTTGAATTATACAAGTGAGGCATTCAGATTTGAATGGATCTGTTACTGCAGTTAGGGACAAATGAAAAAGTGACCCAGTCTGGTAGCAGAAGCAATGAATTTAGCAAGGCTGATCCAGGGGGATGAATTAGCAAAGTAATTGCATAGTTTTTGTATACTTATAGCTGTGACCTTCTCCAAAGCCATGATCCCCCAGCCAATATCTCATCCCTTGGCACACCCACTTAACTTGACCCACCTCCCATGCTGCTCAACATTCTCCCATTGGACTCGTCCACATACAAATTGAGCTTTGCTGAATCCCTTCCCTCCCATTCTCACAGCAATGGCTGCATACGACACCCCTTGGGCTGCTACCACCTTACCCACTGCTTGAAGGCTGATGTTCCGATCTCTCCTCCTGCTATACATCGCCACCTGCCTGCCAGTGAGGTTCCTTTGTGTGCCAATTGATTCAGGAATGATCCAGTTAGTTATTTTTAGGTAGTGAATTATTCATTGATTGGTATTATTCAGAACTATGAATGCTTCCTTATTTGAAACCTATCCCCAAAAGAATCCCCCTCCCCCCCAAACCTATCTCAAGGAAAAGCCTCTTGCCCCAAAGGTTAACAAACTCTGGCTCTATCAGATCATTGGTGGAAGGGAACTCCAGACTAGAAGGCTCATTTGCCACAACAGTGCCTTGGCATAAAGGCAATTTCTCACGAAGCTAGGATCTAAACCAGAGCAGATTTTATAGGTCATTAACAACACCTGGAAGCAAAAGAGGAAGCCAGGGCAGCCTCTGAAGCATAGAGCCAGAGTAAATGGCAAAAGTGAGATTTACTATTGTTCTTTGAAAGAAGATTATGCAAGATAATGCTTTGTGTATTGACCATTCCCTCTGAAACTCTAAGTATTGTATGGCTCATAAATTACTTCTCTTATCAGGGGTAAATCCAGGGCAAAAATGAGGGCTGGAAGATGAAAGTGTCTGTGGAGGGTATAGCTGACAAGATGTCAGAATTGATCTGCAGATGACCCCTGTGCCAGACCTGGAAAATGATTGGCTTTATAATTGTTCATCTGACTGTATTTCACATCTCTGAATATATTTCAAGGAAAACCTTTGAGATTTGGGGTGCGGGAAACTAACTCAAATGATTGAGACAGCCACCTGATGGTTGTAAAGAATCAGCAAATTACAGGGCAAGAAACAAGGGTATTTTGAAGGCTTTTTACATCTATTAACTTTTGTGTGGATTTGTGAATCTCTGACATCTTGAAAGAATGCCTGTGAGATGACATTAAGCTTCTCTACAGTGTGTGGTTTAAGAGACTAATAATGTCTGCAGAGTTTAGAATCCAGCCCTCTCCCCTCCCCCCCGCCCACACACATCGCTCTCCCATCTTCTGCCCTACCCTAAAAATAAAAAAATAAAAGGAAACGCTCTAGGATTTTAAGGACCACAGTAATCAGGGCATGGATTTTATTGCACCAATGTTGCCAGGTGAACCAAATCTTGTAAGCCACTTGGGAAAAAATGGGCACAAAGCAAAGCAGAATATTTGCATATATACAGTAGATAATTAAGATGATGACCACAATTACAAATTGTGAGTGAGGGGAGAAAGGGGAAGAAGCTCTGCACTGAAGAGACCAGTAAGAAAAATGGTGACTGTGTGAACTCAGTGTGATTAAATCCATATTGGATCTCAGAAAAAGTTTAGGAAAAAATTGTTTTGGGTACACAGGTCTCCAAAGAGAATATGGAAAGTGGGCTCAAGATGTGTCAACAGGAGCTGGTAGTGTGGGGAAATTAATGGCATGTTATCACACATGTTGTAGGAGGGCCAGCCAATGAGTTATTTTTGGATGCAAGCCATAGATAAGCTTGATTTAGTTCTGGATTCAGGCCTGCAGATGGATTTAGTAATCTTTACTCTTGGCTATGATGGGAGTTTAACTGACATGCCAAATATTCATAAAAACTCCCACCAAGAGTGTTGCAAGTAGTTGCAAGTAGTCAATGGTATTATTTTCGAAAAAGAAATCCATTGAACTAGACACATGCATCCAGTACAATGGTGCTCTCAATGAGCTAGCCAATATGAAAAGCATGCCTTTTCATAAAAGTGGAAGACTTCCAATATATGAGGACAGTCAGCACTGATAGAAATCACAATCACACTTGTATTACAGTGCTATCAGCAAATCAATAAAATGAGGAACCGTAAATGAATCCAAATAGTTTGGCTTAATGTGTTCAAACTTCTACCTTTCTGTTTTCCTTTCCTTTTCTGGTGCCATTTCTTTCTCCTTTCACGGTCTCATTTTTATTTTCTTATTTACTGGTTATTTATATGTTCATTATACTTAATACATGTTAATATGTCAGATTAATTGTATGTTTATTATAAGAAAATCTATCTTTATGTATTTCTATTTAAGCCAATAAAACAAGAAATGTAAATAGTGGATTCTCTGTAACTTGAAGTCTTTAAATCATGAATTGAGGACTTCAGTAACTCAGCCGGAGGTTATGGGTCTATTATGGGGGGGGGGGCGGGGTGAGGTTCTGTGACCTGCAATGTGCAGGAGGTCAGACTAGATGATCATGATGGTCCTTTCTGGCCTTAAAGTCCATAAGTAACATGGGGAGAAAAAAGGAATCAGAGAGATGGAAACAAATTGGAGCAGTAATTAGATAATTTTTAATGTAATACAGAGTAGGACAGACTATCAAAAGAAAGAGAAGAATCATCTTTAACATAGAAGTAGGCGCTATAGTGCTGTAGGCATTTGTCAGTCATTTGGGGACTGGATTGAACCGTGGGCTGCAATATTTATCTGGATCTTTTCTTATCTTCAGATAAGTGGGAGTCCAGCCTATTAACATTCAAGTAATTCAGTAAGAAACTTGGTCTCAACAATCTGAACTTGACATCTGAATTGGTAATATCAAGTGGCTCCCGTAGTTCACCTCAAGAGGTGGCTTCTTAAGAAATCACATAAATTTTCAACTCTATGATATCTGCAAAACTATGATATTTGAAATGTCATCATAAAAGCATGCAGTGCATATTCATTCAATTTAAATCTCCACTAATTCACAGCCTCCAGAAAACAACATGGTGCCAGCCTCAATCAAATCTTCAACCTGAGTTCATAGTTATCTAACAGCAGCTAGATACTGGGGGGCCTTTGCACAAAAATTGATGTTTACCATGATATTTGCAGTATGTCGTTTAGTTCAAATAGAAAATAGCATAAATAACATAACAAATTTAACAGCTGTGGGTGAAAAAATTCTAGTTCTTAATGGACTCCAGTCTATATACTACAAGATGCAAAATTCTGGAACTTTGGAATAATCTTAGTGAGAATGTTTACAGAGAAGTCCTTCTCTTAATTAGACTGAATCTAAAAATAGCGAGACACCACTTATAACAGACACAGGCAGACTGGGTTGACTGTTGAATAGAAACAGAAATAAAAGTTGGGGTGACTCTCAATGTCATCATTTTGCAGCAAAAACATAAAGGTGTCTTTAGTACTCACTGCAATGTCTTCTACTGATGGCTCAAAAAACGCACTTCTTTCCCTAATCAACATTTCTGCTCTGGGTGCAGACACAAAGGCAGATGATGAATAAGGATCAATTGTGTTTGCAATATATTACTGGGACATATGATTTCATGTAAAGGCAGGCACCTTCCATAGGACTGTACCTTTGAACTTCTAAAAAGCAGTAGAAAGTATGTCAGACCAAAGAACTTTCCCACCCAAAAGAACAGTGAACCCATGGCTTTATTTTAATTGCTCAAGTAGTAGTAAATTGGTGTAAAGCGGGCTAGCTGCAAATTTTAAGTTCTCTCGTAAGCATGAAGACTCTCCTTAGAGTGTAATTTAAGACCACTAAGGAAAACTAGAGTGTAAAAGAGACGGTAAAAGAGGAGGCTACTTCTGTTTCTGATTTATATTGTCTTGGAGGGAGTTTAAGAGAAGACACAAACAATCCATCCTTTCTGGCAGAAAAAGATGGGTATTCTTTCAAGGAAGCAGCCAAACTACAAGGTACCTAAACTTTAGTAAGAAGATAGACCACTTGGAAGTAGTAGTCATTTGAAATATTCTAGGATTAGGTAAGGAAAAGCATCCCTTGTCTTTTACCACTGAGAAATATTATTTCTGCCATAATGAGAGTGATAGGGTCAGGCTTCTCAAATTTTGGAAGGTTTTCTTCTTCTTTTTTTAATACTAGGAAACAGATTGTTATTTAAGCATTTAGTCACAAACATCACAATAAATTAAGGTAATTTTTCACAGAGACGTGATGATGTGCTCCAAAGAGCCTAGTGCATAGGAGAGAATGGAGGCTCAAACTACAACTCCCACAAGGAAATGTGCTAATAGGGCAATGCAGTTTAATGTTTTGATGAATTGATTTGAATGGAAAATTTCAATTTTCCAGCTACTGCATTTTTAGACTAGCTTTAGTGGAAGGTCTCTGGAAGCAGATCAGTGTTCTGTATAAAGTGGCATTATAGGCAGATTTCAGAGTAGCAGCTGTGTTAGTCTGTATCCGCAAAAAGAACAGGAATAACTAGTGGCACCATAGAGACTAACAAATTTATTTGAGCATAAGCTTTCCCAGGAACCTATCCTTGCAACAAAGCCTGATGCCAACCCTGTCCACAAATCTATTCAAGTGACATCATCATAGGACCTAATCATATCAGCCATACCATCAGGGGCTCATTCACCTGCACATCTACCAATGTGATATATGCCATCATGTGCCAGCAATGCCCCTCTGCCATGTACATTGGCCAAACCAGACAGTCTCTACGCAAAAGAATTAATGGACACAAATCTGACATCAGGAATCATAACGCTCAAAAACCAGTAGGAGAACACTTTAACCTGTCTGGTCATTCAATGACAGACCTGTGGGTGGCTATTTTGCAACAGAAAAGCTTCAAAAACAGACTCCAACGAGAAACTGCTGAGCTGGAATTGATATGCAAACTAGATACAATCAACTTAGGCTTCAATAGGGACTGGGAATGGCTGAGCCATTACAAACATTGAATCTATCTCCCCTTGTAAGTATTCTCACACTTCTTATCAAACTGTCTGTACTGGGCTATCTTGATTATCACTTCAAAAGTTTTTTTCTTACTTAATTGGCCTCTCAGAGTTGGTAAGACAACTCCCACCTTTTCATGCTCTCTGTATCTGTATATATATCTCCTCAATATATGTTCCATTCTATGCATCCGAAGAAGTGGGCTGTAGCCCACGAAAGCTTATGCTCAAGTAAATTTGTTAGTCTCTAAGGTTCCACTAGTACTCCTATTATAGGCAGAGTTGGAAACTGGCCTATAGTTGAGGTTTCCTGTCACTTCCCAATGCAAGACCCTATCTCCAGTTGCATATAACTTTGCCAACTTTAACCATTCAGGATAAAACTTTCTATGTCAGGGGTCTGCCTCAATCTGAATGAGGTAGGTGGATAAATAATATGCAATCATGTAATTAATGCATAAACACAAAGGGGCTGATTTAAGGTTGCATAGGAAACATTAATTCTGACATTTCCTCTCTTTTCAATGCTTGATTTTGCCACTTTAATGTAAATTTTTTATCTAATTATACAATAAGGCTCAACCAAAACCTCATTGATGAAATAGTGGCCCCAGTGAAGTCAATGGGAGTTGTGAACACACCTGACTTTTGAGTGGGTCCAGAATATAAATGCAGATCTGAATTTCAATGTAATTCATAGCTCTAAACGTTGGGAAATGGAAGGCTGAAACATGGATTTAGTTTCATATTTTCAGTCTGGGCACAACTCAAATTAAAAAAAAACTTTTTAACAACATTAAATTTAATTTCTTTTCAGAAATACATATTCACAGAGTCAGATGGTAACTGATGTTATTGTAAGAAAAACAATTTATGGTAAAATAAAAAGTAATGCAGGTAAATAATTAGTACATTAATAAATTAAAATCTATGCATGTTTGGGGGGTACTAATGATATTACAAATCAGTTAAGCTTTACTCTTGTGGTTTCTAGGTTGTCAAAATCTCTTCCCTAGAATTATAGATGATAGGTTTGGTCATCCAGACCAACCCTTTACATCAAGCAGGAAAGACTAAACATAGCATTACAACTCATAGCTACATGTGTAGCATCCTCCCTTTTCTTCTCTGTTGTTTCACATATGTCCTATTTGGTAAACCACATGTTCTTCAATCAAAGTGTACTAAGCAGTATCTAGAAATAGAATGAAAAACACAACGTAATGCAGCATAAATTTATACCCATGTTGCAGAATAATAATACAATGCAAATAAGTGCTACATGTACACAAGACTCATCTTTTCAGCTACCTCTTTGGCTAACATAAGGCATTTTCTTTCCTTTCTTAAATAAAATAAGAGAAAAAGAAAATGACTGCATCAGAGGTGTTTGTGTATATGCCTTGTGCATATACACTCTTATGTGTGAGAGAATGTACAGAGAGTGTACTCTAATTGCATTACATCATATTATTCAGTAACTGCATTTAGTGATTAGTACATTTTGGTTTACAAACAAATGTTTTACCATACTGGATCAGATCACTGATCCATCCAGCCTGCTACCCTGCCTCTAGCAATGGACAGTTCTGTAGAATCCAAAAGAGTCCACAAAATGAACTATGACAAGTATCAAGTATCAGAGGGGTAGCCATGTTAGTCTGGATCTGTAAAAAGCGACAAAGGGTCCTGTGGCACCTTATAGGCAGAATTTCCTTCCTGAGCCCTGCACTTCCTTTTAGCTAACACTCTGTGTGGCTCTGCAGCATGAGATTCGATTACCCTTACCTTTATTTTATTTTTGTTTGAATAATATACAGTATAGCCATCACCATGACATCCAAATTATTATTATTCGGGACATAAAGGAACAATCATCAAATCAGACTAAAAAAAGGAAGAGAGAATGAGGAGGCAGTGCCACAGAACACTTGAAAAGATAAGCCTTGCATTGCATTGTACTCTGAGACATGCACTGCACTTTCAGGGTTGCTCTGTGCTCTGAGGCCCCAATTCAGCAAAGCACTTGAAGTCCATCCCTGTTCAGCATATTTTTAATTTTAAGCACATGCTGAAATGCTTTGATCCATAGGAATATCTTGATGAATTGGAGTTTTCAAATTAACAAATTTGGGAGGAGATTCTCAGCTGGTGGAAATGGTCAGTTTCTGCCCCTTACACAGAACTAAGAGTCTGCTCCTTAGACTCTGGTCAGAACTGACCTTAGCATTTTTGGGTGGGCCTGGGAAACACCTTTTAGTCTCTCACAAATGCATCTTGAGGATTTGGGGATGGGTAAATAAGAATGCTTAGGGACAGACCCCCAAACAAATTTTAGGTAAAAGCTGTGTTTGGATGGGCAGATTCTCTTTAGAAAACTGTTTGCACCCCAGAAACCCAATGGGTACACAGAGGGAAGGGAGGAGGAATCTGCAGCTATTCATACAAGAAATGCAGACTGGCTCTGAAATCAATTCATAATTAAAAAGAAATTGCCCTCAGGTTTAAAAGATTTGGGCAATATAAACACAAAGTCAGGAATGCATTTTACCCATGGGCAATATTTTATTGCTACTCCTCTGCCTCCCGGTGACAGCAGGAAACCCTGCCCTCATCCAGCTGAACCTCCATCCTATTCAGGGGAGGTTTCCATGCAAGGTCGTGTTTGACAGGGTCAGCATTATCTTGCGGGTTCTGAGGGGAATGATGTCACAGAGAGTGGCAATCCTGCTTCTGCCACAAAATTAAGGGGTTTCAAACCACTGAGGGAGAAAAAGTGGTGAGTTCTAAAAATCTCCCCCACCTTCTGTTTTTAATGTCCATTTGACTGCTACCCATGAAGCTTTGCCACCTCTCCGTGTGCTGTTCAAGGGGATGATTTGGCCCTCAGATAAGGTTGTGTATATACACTCCATATGCCAAACATGGAAGTTTTCCCTTAATTAATGTTCTTGTCACCTATAGTAAGCATACACCTTTAGAGACCCCAAAATCACAAGAAAAGAAATCTTAAATCTGAAGGTTTTGTGACAAAGCATTAAATGCCACAACCCCGGAGCTAACTGCAGATTAAAAATAGCAAAACAACCCACCACTGATATCTGAGAATTTAAACGCAATTGGGAGTTCAAAATTAGCACCAGACTGAGCTCCTCTTTGGCAAGGAGCTGACATACACTTCAACTGAAAAGGCAGCCACAGAACCCACCAACCAATAAAGTTGCTTCCCCGCACTACTCGGTCTGAGTTGCAATCTAAATTAAATGTATTTGAAACGTGAACCTGTCCATCAGTTATACTATACTGTTACATTTAATGTTGAGACTGTTTTCAATCTTTACAATGGAAGCCTTTAAGCTGTTACAACTTTGGGTGACTTGAGGGAGAGAGAGAGAGTGTGTGTGTGTGTGTGTGTGTGTGTGTGTGTGAGACAGACAGACAGACAACTTCAGTAATGGTGAATGGCTGTGGGACAGTTCAACAAATGGCAGTGGTCAGTACAGGGGACTCGTGGAGTGGTGTTTGGTAAGGAGGTTAGATCAGAGTACTAACTGATGGTTAACTCATGGGGACATTCATGGGGTAGCATTGATGGGGAAGTCAGCATTATGGAAGGTTACCAACACCAATAACGCAAGCAGAAATGTGTGGAACCTTGTGATAGGTGACTAATGAAAGTTGTGGTGTTTACCTGAAATGTGGACTGGTTTTCTCTTCTCTCTATGTATCAGCATTTCTGGTAAATGAAGATCCCCCACCACTGCTCTGCTAAGGTTTATAAACACATTTTTAGATTTTCTGTAGTGATAGCAAAGCAAGATCTTCCTTGTATTCCACATTGATTTGATCTAAATGTCATAGTATGATAACTAGGACAACAACATGAATAAGACTTGGGCATGTACTAATTCCCTATCTTCCTTTTCCCCTAGTTTCTCAAGACAATTTAAAAAGATGTAGGCTATTAGCAATCTCCACCCATAAACTATAAAAGATTAGGGAAGAAAAAAAAACATTGTGGTGATTGGATTTTCTCCATTTCTTTGCAAAGACCTGCAATATTGCTTTGTTTTTGATAGGTATGCTTTATAGAATTCCATAGAAAAAGAACTTGAAATAGTATCAGGGAATTGTTTTTTAAACCATGCTGTGACCAGTAGAGAAGAGTTTGAAGTAAAAGTTGCTTTTGAGTAAAGATCAACAGTATCATCAGTATTGATTAAAGGTTGATTAAACTTGCTCTGAATAAATAAAATAATTCTCCTCCCTCTCTGTCTCAATCTCCCTGCCAAAGCCCAAACTGAACTGAAGTTCAATAAATTCAATGAACTTCCCTACCTTTTCATTTTCACCTGCTCCTGCACTTCCTGGTTCAATCTGGGGAAAGATCGTTTTATGGTTGAACCACAGATTGGGAAACCTGGGTTCAATTCCCAGCTCTGCCACAGACTTCCTGTGTGACTGTGGGCAAGTCATTTCACCTCTCTAAGCCACAGTTTCCCTGTCTTTCACTTCAGATGATAATTCTAATCTCAGTGGGGAGCAGTGAAGCTTAATTTATGTTTGTAAAATGCTCTGACATCATCAAATGAAAGGTGTTCTATAAATGTAATGTCTTCTTATCTGAACAATTAGCAGGAGGGCAGAAATACCATGAAAGGGGTTGTTCTCATGGACTTTGTGCCCTGTCTGAAAGCAGGACTACTGTAAAATCCCATGAGAAAACCTGGTCTAATGAGCTTTCCAGCCCAATTTCTGTAGGCAAGAAGTTTGTATACTCTCGATCAGTATCCATAAAGACAGAACTCTACTTCACAAAGTTTGCCTATTACTGGTATTTGTAAGGCATGTACAAAAAATAGAGGATAGAACAAAGGCCACAGGGAAAGAAACTAGTGATTACTGTATACTCACTGTTCTATCTCTGTGCTGTCATTCTCTGAGTAACTCTTACTGTCCAAGAGATTCTTTTTCTAGCTACTGGTGCACAGTGACATTCTGACATTAGCAGTGAGGCTTGAACATTTTCTCTTTTTTTCCTTTCTGTCTCTGATTTACTTTTACTTCAGCACTTCAGTAATGCTGAAACCATGTTCCCTTCGCCTTTGTTTGCTTTTCTCTTGTCCATTCATCAACTGTGTTGCTTTATTACAGACACTGTAATATTAACTACAATATAAACAGAAGCTCTTAGCAGGAGAGTTAGCTGGGATTTCCCTGACCTATTACACAACAGGATTTTCCACAGCAACACTTTTTTATTTGTTTTCGGGGATTAGTGGCAATATTCCACATACTACTGACATAATGAGGCATAAGGTTCATACAAAAAAGGCCAGAAACTGATTTTTTAAAGGATCCCAGACATACTGCATTACTGGGGATGTACACTGCAATATTGAAAGGCGATGGATTATGCCCAAAGTTGAGAGCCGAATAAGGCTGTCTGCAGGTCTTTATTTCCATGTGTACAGTACCTTGTAGAAAGTTAAATTCAAAGTGATTGCCTTGAATGTTTTTTATAGCATGTTGTCACTTTATGGTACACAGAGTAACATTACATCACGTGAGAGAATAAAACACAACTTGGTACAATGTAGTCTAATCCAGACTTTTCACGTGAAACATTTGTTTTGTTTTGGTTTTAAGACATTTGCCTTTCAAACTGGTTTGTTTTAATTAGAGATCAACCTGAACCACAAAAGATGGATTTGAACTTTCCCAGAGTTCAGTGGTGTTCAGATCTGGCTTTTGGTTTGGCCCATCATCGAGAGAGGGGTCAGCTGCAAAGTTCAGATCTGGAGACAAATGTCGCCAAAGTGTGGGGCTGTTGAGATTGTTTGGAGTTTTGATTCAGATCCATCTCTAATTGTAATGGTGGTTTTGGAATAGAGAAACTTGCTAAAACTTTTTTTAAATGGTTATTTAATTAGTGGCTGGAAGTTTGGTGTTACTATAAAACCAATTATTTAATTGTTAGTATATCACCGAAATGGACTGGGTGTACTATTTCTGGTGAGAGGTGGGGTCAAACCACAAAGACTGGGTCCAGGCCTCAAGTCTGAACACCCTGAAGTTCTAGGGTGTTTGCAGCTGAGGTTTGGTTAAAGCAAGCCTCATCTCCACTTCTGAGATATTCCTCCTGAAAAACATCTGGTAGTTCTATGCAGACTAGAGTATTATTTCCTCATCCTTCGAATGGTTTAATTTCTAGATTAAAGGATTCTGAAGACTGTTAACTCATAACTTCTGTATCTGCTTGTCTGTTGTCTTTTACTGAAATTGTAGAAGACAAGAGGGGTAGAGACCATCCTTTTGTTCTGTGTTTGTACAGCATCTAGTACAATGGGGCCCTAGTCCATGACAGGAACTCCTAGATGTTGCCACAGTAAATTAAAACATTTATACAACTGATCTGAAACAATGACTGCATATGGGCATATTGGTCCACATAAAGTAAGAGGAAACCCAATCTGTTTTCATTAAGTCTGAAAATATTCAAACAACTGTTTTGTGAGTCTCCTCACTTCCTAGTCCAGTCAGGACCAAAGCATAGGAGCTGAAATAGAGTACACTCCCATTTATCCAAATATCCTAGTTATCCAAATCCACAGTGTGTCCTCCATATAGACCTAAGTTAGTTAACCACCCATTAATAACCTCTCAATTACCATCTTGGTGTGAATAAATGGCTCTGTACTTTTAATGCTTAATACTTGATATTTATTAAAGTAAAAAAACAACTTTGAGTTTATTAAAATATCAGAATTGTATTAAAGTCACCAGGGATATAATTTTAATACAGTTCTAGTATTTTAATAACTCAAAGTTGTTTTTTTACTCTTTAATAAGTACAAATATTAAGCATTAGAAGTACAAAACAATTGATTAGCACTAATAGATGCTAAGAGACTAATTGAGACGCTATTAGCAAGTGATTTAGGGCTTGTCTTCACTACCAGGGTAAGTCGATCTAAGTTATGCTACTCCAGCTACGTGAATAACGTAGTTGGAGTTGAAGTAGCTTAGGTAGACTTACCCTGGTAGTGAAGACAAGTCCTAAATCACTTGCTAATAGTGTCTCAATTAGTCTCTAGCATCTATTAGTGCTAATTAGTGCTCAGTGTCTTCACTGAGCTGCGTCAATGGGAGGCGGTCTCCTGTCTACTTACCTTACTATTCTTAGGGCGCTGGAGTACCGAAGTCGACCGGAGAGTGTTCTACCATCGATTTAGTGGGTCTTCACTAGACCAGCTAAGTTGACGCCCGCTGCATAGATTGCAGCAGCGTCGATCTCTCCGGTAGTAAAGACAAGTCAGAACTAACATAGGCCTACATGCAGTGAAACTGCTGCTCAAAATAGCACTTCTGTCTATCTGAACACCCAGTTATCCAAGTTTTGGATGTCCTCCAGGCCATCCAGATAAATGTGAGTGTACTGTACTGCAAAAAAAAATTGCTCGTGAGATTTCCAGACCCATTTTGCAAACCAGAGGACTGAATAAGCACCCAAACTTTTGTGTGTTTATCCAAAGTAGTGAATGGTACATTTATTCTTTTAAACTGAGAAAATGGTATATTTATTTTTTTTAAAGTGGGAAAACATTTCCACAAATATTTGTTCAAATTTGAAAGCAAATTTTGATTTGACCCTATTCAAAACCCATTCTTGCTTGCTTTCCACAAAATTTGACTAAGTTACAATGAATTCTCAAGAGAAACAAATTTAAAGCTCAAATTTAAGGACATTCACATTGTATGTTCATTTATAAAATTTGCAAGTCATGTTGTGTTAGTTATATAAGCCATCTATCCAGGCAACAGAAACAATAGCATATAACTTACGTAACCAATTGACTATTCACAGCACACTGTGAATGAAAAATCTGAAGAATTCATCACTGAAGAAATCTGAGAATGATTTCAAACACCAACATCTGAGAATTTTTTGATACGTTCACTATTTATAACAGAAAAAAAGCTAAATTCAAATACATTATTTGTTGCATATTATTCATCCATCACTGCATGTGACATTCCTTGTCAGAAAATAAGACATGGTGACACCCTAAACAAATATCTGTCTCAGATAGCATGGGCTCAAAAAGATAAATATCCCTAAGTTATGCAGAATGAAATGCCATTTTATAATTCTTTAGAAGACTATATTAGAACCTCCTGATCACATCCTTTTTCTGTAGGATTAGAGCTGAAATCCAGCATGAGTTTTTACCTTAAAAGTTTGGTACTTACCTGCCACCTATTTCAGAAATTTCATGGCTGGGCAGAAGTAGTGTTTTTCTTTTCAGAAACGTTTATTCTTTTTCAGACCTAGGTGGAATAGAGTAGAATTATAATATGACAAGCTAGGAAAATTTACTAAAAGAAGTGTCACTGTATGGAGCATAATCTTTTCATCCTAATTATTAAGACTAATAGAGGACCTTTCTGTTTTTAATCTAATATTTTCTATTTTCCAAAACAAAATATAATACAGGACAATGTAGAAATATTAAGTTAGAATGGATGCTATCAGCATTTTGGGGCTAAATTCTCATTTGCACTAAGGTCCCTTTACACCACTGTAGCAATTAAATGTATACTCACTTTAAAGCCCCGTCACACTGTCAGACTGGATAAAGAGGTCTTAGCGCAAATAAGAATCAGTCATGTTATGTTTATCACATACTGATATTTACCCATTCCTTATATACCGAATAGGTAATACTGCAGATACTGCAGTAAATTTAACTACTGCCAGGAGTTAACTCAAAATTTCAGTGGCACCCAGTTAAACATTTAAATTCTATAAACACAAAGTACTAGATTCTGAGCAGGTGCAAAAATCAGTGCAGCTCTGGCCCAAAATGAATTTTTCTACAACACCTACTGCTAACTGCATGACAGCAAAATGATATGTTCAATACACATACCTACAACAAATACAGTAATTATCTACCTCTGAGAAAATGGACCATATGCCTTGAACAATTCTACTTTGTTATGCTGGCTAATCCTAAAAGTTACCATTTCAATATATTAGCCAGATCTATAAAACCATTTTATCACTCTAAATTCTCATTGTATTATACCTTTGCTGTGCAGACCTCTGTTATGTAGTTTGCATTGAGCAGATTTTTTTTTTCTTTACAGCATATATAGAAAGGCATGACATTTCATCCCAAAGTGTATGCACTGTGGAAGAACCCTAAAGGAAATTCAAACAGTTCACATCTAGTGCTCAAAATCTCTAAACGGTTACTATGAACTTTAATTCCAGCCTTCACCATTTCAACTGTTCTCAAATTTGTTCTACGGAATATTGGTTTGGTTGAATGACCCTCGCTAGCAGATTTCCAACAAGTTCCTAGCCTATAATTTTCTACCAATGCAATGTTACAATATAGGGGACTGATTCTTCAGTCCTTACTCAGACAGAATTGTCCATGGACTCCCACTGTCCTCTAAAATTAGTATTAATAACCTTTTAAATTTTGTTTTTGCAGACATAGAAATCTTTCAATAGGCAGGACCATCTTGACACCAGTAATATGCTGAACCCAATGTGAACAACTTGTGAAAAAGATTACTAGCCTTTCTTTCTTTAATCAGCTATTCTAGAGTGTTCCTCTCCATTAATTAGTGGAAGAGGTATAATGCACTATATGTCTAAAAAGAAACCACTTGCCTTATAATTGGGGTTAACTTTGTATACTGTAAATTCAGGCATCTCATTTGAAATCAGCAGTATCTCACACATAGAAACTTTCTAGAGGACCGGATTTCCTTGTGATTGCAATTCCATTGTAACTGTTTATGAAAGGATGTATTTGCAAAATCTATATATTTCAAGGACTGTGCTAGTGTTCATAGGACTTAAAAAAAGAATGCGTGGGCACAGGCCAGTGCATGCACACAAATACTTACACCATATAATAAGGTGTTAGATTCTAGAATCTTGCACCAGGATGAAGAGCCATTCTGCTGCTTCACACTGGTCGACAGACTAAATGTGTCCCATTAGCCCCAATCCAGGATACAAAAGTATTAGGCCATGTCTACAGTAGCACTTATGTCAGCAAAATTTTTGTCGCTCAGGGGTGTGAAAAAACCACACCCCTGAGCGACATGAGTTTTGCCGGCATAAGTGCTCGTGTGCACAGCGCTATGTCGGCAGGAAACACTCTCCCGCCAATTTAGCCACAGCCGTTCGTTGAGGTGGTTTTATTATGTCAAGAGGAGAGCTCTCTCCTGTCTGCATAACATGGCTACACGAGCAATCTTACAGCAGTACAACTGTATTGGTAAATCTGTGCCGCTGTAAACTTGTAAGTGTAGACTTGGCCTTAGAGTGTCTTTTTGAGCCAGAGGGAACTAGGAGTCCTGCAATATTAGAAAAAGCCAGCTTCAGAGAAAGCTCTGGTAAGAAGTTTATATGTGTTGTTATTTTAAGTCAATTATAAAAGAAAAGTTTTGACTCTATCCAACGTGGGTGTAGAGTGTTAAGCGCAGCGTTGGAACACCACCTGCTTACAGTCTATTACAAGGTAACTTCCTAGTGCTGCTTTTTCCTAAAACATATATAGATCAGAACAGATACTTACTACAGCTGTTAGATCTCACAGCGTCACATGCAGGCATTCCACGTAATAGAACAAATCCAGTCATTTCACATGGTATAGGGTCTACTGGATTCAGGGTGACCAGATGTCCCGATTTTATAGGGACAGTCCTGATATTTGGGGCTTTTTTTTAATATGGGCTTCTGTTACCCCCCACCCCCGTCCTGATTTTTCACACTTGCTATCTGGTCACCCTAACTGGATTCAGGGCTGGTTTTAGGGCTAGGCGGTTGCCTGGGTGCCAAACTGCTGTGCCGCTCGGCTTTTTTGTGTGACTCTGCCCCTGATTTACTGGCCAAATGGGGGGTGGGGTGGAGAAGAGGATGAAAACATTTACCACCATGACTGGCAAAACAGCTAGGATTGCTCCTGACTGGATTATTCCATTAAATTTTCTCAGGTGCTTAGGTCAAATGTATGGTACAGCTTTTCTTGTGGATATTTGATTTTATCAACAATGTATATGTTTCTGCTAAAAGTAAATTCTCAAGTGGGGAGAAATGGTTTGCAAATTGGTGACAGCATTTTGTTACATGACTGACAATTTTTTTAAGTCTAAGAGTGCACTTTGAAAGCATAAAAGAGGACAAAATAATCAGGAGGCATAACAACATAACAGTTTGACAATACTAATGACCATGTAGTAGATCATTATTATGACATTATCGTTAAGACAATATAGGCATTTCTCTTTTTCAAATTAACTACACCTTTACATTCCTGTGCTATTTACTAATGATCCATACCACATATTTGTTCATTTTCGTCTAAGACTTTATGGGCTCTAGAAAACTCTTAGCAATTACACAGAGCTAAGAACTTATATGGCTTCCATCACCATAGAAACTGAGCACCATACAATTTCAATGTATTTATCCTAGCAACACCTCTGGGAGTTAGGGCAGTGCCCTTATCCCTATTTTACAGGTGGGTAACTGAGGCACAGAGAGGCTAAGTAACTTGCCCAAGATCACACAAAGTCTGTGGCAGGCAGGGAATTGAACCTAGGTCTGCTAAGCGCCAGACTAGCACCCTAACCACTGGCCCATTCTTTTTCTCTTCAATAAGCCTTACTCCTGAAAGGAAGGATTTTTTTGTGCTTAAGCCATTGGACTGGAACTCAGGAAGTCTGGCTTCAGTTCCCAGCTCTACTACTGATATTCTGAGTGATGCTGGGCCCCAATCCTGCAAAGAGAATCATACAGTTGGACAGCTCGGTGTCCTCACACAGTTTTCTTTGTTGGATAGAGGCCTTAATGTCTATGCCGCAGTTCCCCGCCAGTGAAACAGAGATACTATTTTCTTTCTACCACACTCTGTATGTCGTCTATTGATGGTCAGCTCTTTGTGGCAGAGCTTGTCTCTTCTATGCACAATAATTAGCACACAGGAGCACCAAATTCAGTTGGGGGTCTCTGGGTGCTACTGCAATACAAATGATAACAACAATTGTACTGGACCACTAGAAGACACTGCACAGACCTATTCAAGCAACACTAGTGATCTGACCAAAATCTACAAAAACAAGGCATTTCGACGTTAGAGCTGCCATTCCATTCTGAGCGCACATTAGTGTGCCTAGAAACCGCAGTTTAATACTTAAAACTATCCTTAATTCAGCGATCCTTTGAAAAGGTGTTATTTAACATGTTTCTGCAGCAAGCGCCCAGGTGTGCATGGTGATTTACAACACAATAAAGACATGACCACTGCCCCGAGGAATTTGTTTTCCCGGTTACACATGACATAACATAATACAGAAAAAGATGACATCATGCAAATGGCAGTGAAGAATACATAAAATAAGGTTCTGCACAGTATACATCATTTCATCATAGTTTCATTGTGATTGTTTTAATTATTACAATATTTATTTAATTATTTAAATTAAATAAAATTAAAGTTGTCAGAGCAGACGGTCCATACAATATGAGCCAATGATAAGGCTCGAGGCTCCAATTAAAATTAATGGGAGTTGACAGTGCTCGGCACTTTGCAGAATTGGGTCCATAGTGACTCAACTATAACGAACTGACATTTATGGTAAAGTAGAACAACCAACCTAGACTGTTTTTATTCATGAAGAACCTGGTTCTGCAAGACCTTCACACATGGAACTCCCACTGACTTCAGTGATTTTGTGTGTCTCATTAGCACGGCCCTGTTACAGAGCATCAGAGTTTTTAAGGAGACACAGCCAAGTTGAAAACTAATCTATTGTAAAAAATGGTGTTAGAAGTACTACTGCTGCCCTGAGTCTCTCTGCCAATTTTTGTGACATTATAACCATATTTTCCTATTTTTAAATGCTGTTTTCTCCGCTTTTGCTGTCTGAAATGCCCATGCAAAAAGGGAAGTTCCATGCACAGAGCACTCACAGGACTGTACGCGCTGTTGATCGTGAATGAGTTCGTACATTTATTACTTATTATTACTACAACATTTGGCTTTACATAGTCCCTTTAAGAATATCAAAGTGTTTTAGTATGCAGTGTTGTAGCCGTGTTGGCCCCAGGCTTCCTGAGGGAGGCAAGCTCCTTGTCCTGCCTCTTCGGCCCACACTCCACACCAGCTGTGCCCCAGGCCCCGCTCCCACCCACCGCTGACTCGCCACTCACCCCTTCACACACACACACACACACACACACACACACCCGTGATCCCCCGTCCGCTCGCCTCCTCCCCCGCCCGTCTGCCGCTTGCCCACCTGCTACTCGCCTTCTCCCCCCCCCCCGCTAGACCCTTTCCCCACCCACCACGAGACCCCACCACCACCTGCTGTGCAGCTGGCTTGCCTCCTCACCTGCCTCTGTCCCCCCCCCACACCTGACACCCTTTCCCCTCTTCACCTTAAAGCACTAATAACATTCCCCAAGGGAACTGAACAGGCAACAGGTATAGCACAATTGCCAGATAGATTCTCCTCTGCGCGGCAGGGAGTTCAGTGTATGCTGTATAGGGAGAGACAAAAAGCCAGGGCAGGCTACCTGTGCCAAACTGAAGCCTAATCTCTCCTTTTGAAAAAGTGCTTGTCATTGACAGCCTGCACTAAGGCCGTAGTTTAATCACCTTTCTTACACAGAATTCCCTGCCAGACTCATTTACTTAAACTGGGTTTGACTAAAATTACTAGATCAAGAAATAAACTCACTGGCTATGTCAGCTCCTCCTTGAGCCAGATTAGCACTTACTTCTTCTGGATACAGAGAATAACTGAAGGCTTGTCATTTGGAAACTGCTTTTAACCCCAATAACACATTTTCCTACAATATAAAAGCCAGCTGAATGTGGCCAAAGGCTTCCTGAGCGTTGGCAAATGCCTGTTAAATGGCTTCATTATCACTTTCATGGCCCTTTAACAGTTTCAACGATCTCTGCTACTAGGTCTCTGGAAGGCTTTTTCCCTGCATAAAGTTACTCAGGGATCCCCTCTGCGCGCCTCCTCACTCACCCCCGTCTGCCACTGACTCCCCGCTTGCATTCTCACACACACACCATGCCCCACAGGGAGTGGGGGGTGAGGAGAGATGTGGCCGGCAGCTGCGGGGACCTCCAATGGGGGAAGGGGATGGGGTGGAGGAGAGGAGAGGAGGAAGATTCACCCTAGCAGCGGCAAGCGGTGGGAGCCTCAGGGAAGGGTCAGAGCAGGGAGGGGAAGAGGTGGGAGTGGGGGATACCACGGCCCAGATGTCAGGTGGCAGGGACAGCTGTGTTAGGGGAGGCAGTGCCTCCCCATGCCTATTATACCCGCTGCCCATTGTCCCAGGCTATTAGAGAGACAAGGTGGGTGAGGTAGTCTTTTATTGGACCAACTTCTGCTGGTGAGAGAGACAATTGCCCCAATAAGAACTAGATGGGTGAACCAGCCAATCACTACACTCTCAAATGAACTTACACAGGAAAATGATAAAAAACAAAACCATCCCATCACCTGTGGGTGAACACCTTTCACAAAGTGATCACTCTATATCTGACCTCAAAGGAAACCTGCACAACACTTTCAAAAGACAAGTCTTGGTGTTTAAATCAATAACTTTGCTAGACACTAAAAATCATGGACTGAACAGAGACACTAGATTCATGGCTTATTACAATAACACACTACCAACCCCCCACCAGCTGCCTTTACTTATGCTAAAACATCTGTTCCCCCTTGTATTTTGCTGTGACTCTCTGAGTATGTTTCCCAGACCTGAAGAAGAGCTCTGTGTAAGAGAAAAATCTGGTCTCTCACACCAACAGAAGTTGGTCCAATAAAAGATATTACCTTGTCCACCTTCTCTCTCTCTCTAAAGTATTTTAAGGCTTACATTTTCTAACTCTCTTAAAATCGGATGTTTCAAGTGGGGAACCAAAAAATTGAGGCATCTCAAATCATTAGTAATTTTCAAAAATGTGGTTGTGGAAATATTATGCCCCACAGCAAGTCATTAGTAGAGCCAGGAATAGAAGCCACACAGGAGTCTCTCCCTGTTCCAACTATTACTTTACAAATTATGCTTTAATGGTATTAGCAGCATTGTAAAAACACAGCAGACTGTGACTGGGACACTCTGCACAGACTGTTCTCAATAGTACAATGCATCTGGAATCTTTCCCTTACATTTTAGGCACTGTATATTATTTGAGTCATGGACCCTTTCATTCTTTAAACGAGTGCTTAGCACCATGTTTTGATAAACCTTTGACAAAGAAAAGCGGCAGTGCTTTTTGGATCAAAACTTTGCATTGCAAATTACCTCTATTGTAGGAATGAGACATAGGTTGTCTTTTAGCTCTGGGTTAACAAGAACAGTTTGCAAAAGCAAGTGAAAGATTGAATGTCTGTATTTTAAGGGTGAGATTTTTAAAAGCACCCAACTCCCTTAGGTATTTTAAAAATCTCACCCTAAATTCACAGCTAATTCAACTAGCTCACATGAGCTGTCGAACAAAATCCACCCAATAACAAACTCCCAATGCATGGACTAGACCACAACAGAATTATGCACAGGTTAAAAAAGAAATGTTGACAGTAGCTTTTGGTTGTGAGCGGTTTATTGAATATGATTAGGAGGCAAATTATTTGAGTTAGAAACAGACCATAAATTGTTGAAAGCCATATTACAGAAGCAATTATGCAAATCACCCTGTAGAAGTCTCAGCCGAGGTTCGGCCCTCAGCGGGGCTGTGGGGTATCCCACCGCCTCGCTCTGGTCCGCCGTCAGTCCTGGTCCAGCGGTAGTGTGGGATAGCAAACACACAGTTAGGGGCTTAGGCCCTTAAGCAGGGGCTGAGCCAATAGGTCAGAAAAAGCCCCGGGCCCTCAATCAGGGCTGGGCAGCAACCATGCAGTCTGGAGCTCAGGCCCTCAAGCAGGGGCTGAGTCAGTGGTTGTAGCAGCCCAGGCCCTAGGTCAGGGCGGGGCAGCAATCAAATAGTCAGGAACTCATGCCCTTAAGCAGGGGCTGAGTCTATGAGTGAGAGGTCCCAGCCTCGCTAGGCCAGGAGAAAGGGGGAGTCTGCCACCCAAGGGGTGGGTGGCAGGGGGGACACAGGCCCTCCCACTCCACTGCGTCCCAGCCCCGGGCCCTAGCAGCGGCGGAAACTCGCTGCTGTCAGTGGGGATCCTGGCTGCAACACACTGACATAGGCTCTGGCAGTGTTGCAGCCAGACTGGGGTCGGCTGCCCCCGGGCTACTTCCACACTCCCCCTTGTAGGGTACCTGGGCCGTATTAGTGTCCTCGGTGGTCTCCACGAGCATCGGTTCCTCCGGGTAGGTAGCGAAGGGTAGGTTCGGCTCCTCCTCGGGATAGCGGGAAAGGGGCAGGCTCGGCTCCTCCTCAAGATAGCTGAAAAGGGGCAGGCTCGGCTCCTCCTCGGGATAGCGGGAAAGGGGCAGGCTCGGCTCCTCCTAGGGGTAGCTGGAAAGGGGCAGGCTTGGCCAGTCCTCCTCAGGGTAACGGGCGAGGGGTAGGCTCGGCTGGCCTGGTGAGTCAGCAGGCCAGTCGCGGCCTGCTGCTGTCTCCCAAGCGGGAGCTCGGCCACAGACGTCTGCTCTCTCTGCCGGCTTGTTCTCCACTGAGCTCTGCAGGCAGGCTTTTATACTTCCGGGTCGGTGCCGTGACCTCTGAGGGGCGGGCGCCGGACCCAATGGCTCCACCCACGTTGGTGTTAGGGGAGGTTCGGCCCTCAGTGGGGCTGTGGGGTATCCCACCGCCTCGCTACACACCCCAAGATTAGAAAATGATCACGAACTTGGAAAGTACTCAGTAAATGTGAAAAAAAAAACAGGCATAACAAGCAGGTTCTTATACAGGTCTGTCGCATCTTACGTGCATTTAACATGCGCGAATTCAGCTTTACACGGTCGGCAAAAACAAAAAACAAAAACAAAAAAAAGAGAAAAATAACTATTTAAATACTGTACTTGTAGTGCGGGCGATTCCGACCGCCATTACACTCAATGTAATTTTGACTATACTCGGTTTTCGCTTTATGCGCTGACTGTGGAACGTAACCCCAGCGTAAGATGAGATAGACCTGTAGTTGACATACTTCCAAGAGTACCTATAAATAGTGAAAGCAAGGGGCGGCAGGAAGAGAAGTGTGACGTAAATATTACCCTTATATTACCCATTTTTAAAAGAAAGTCTGACAAACCCAAATGAGCAACACAAAATTACCCAATTTTACAAGAACTTGAGAGAATTATTCTAGATGAATGGCCAACAGAAAAACCCAGCACCTCCAAGCATAAAAATGTATTGGGACTCTAGGAATGAAAATGCTGCATAGGATGCAATTCTGTACATAGGATATCATGTTATAATACTACACAACGTCAGGTTTGAAATACTAAGCATCATTCGCAGTGCCCACCCATACATAAAATCTGCAATAAATACAAGGAACAGAATGCAAAAGACCCACTGAAACCACATGAAACTCCGACTGCCATTTGTCCAAAGTCAGTGCAGATTTATTTGAACTAAACAGGAAACAGTCTCCAAGGACTACTACTGATATATTTTTTTTGAACTTCAGCTGTTACATATCAAGTAGCAAAGTTTGCATGACACAGGATTCAAGATGAGTTACTCACAGATGTTGGACCGCATTTTCAAGTGGCTCATTTTAGCAAATCTTTTTGATATATCAGTTCAAGCACACCACACTTCAAGTCCTTACCATGCACAGTCAAGTAAGTGAACAGCAAAAGTAGTGCAATGTAACAAACACCTTGACTAGAAAAGTGCCTAATACATTCAAGAGATCCATATTTAGCATGCCTAAAATGTCACTTAACACCTCAGAATGCCTTATTAAGATCACCAGCTCCAAAGTTCTTGGGCAAAAGATCAAATTCTTAATATCTTCTAAAAGTTTTTTTGAGACAGAGTATGTCTACACTGGAGTTGGAGGTGTAATTTCCAGTTTAGGTACACACGCCCATGCTAGCTCGATGAGAGCTAGTGAGCTAAAAATAGCAGTGCATGGGAGGAGGGATGGGCTAGTCCTTTTGAGTAGAATCCCATCTGAAACCCATGATGCAGACTTGGGGTGGTTAGCCCTTTCTGCTGCTCTCACTGCTCTGACTACACTGCTAATTTTAGCCCGAGTTGGAAATTACACCTTCAAGTGTGTTGACATACCTGCAGACAATTAATACTACAGTAGTTAAAAAAAGACTATATGCCAGGAAACTGGGGGGAAAAAATACTGTAACAAAAATGCCGAACAGTTACTCCATACTGCAATTGGGAGGGAATATTAGATTCCAAACAGAAAGTGTCTGGCAACATGTCCAGGTAACATCTATACAATCCACATCAAGTTCATCTGTTCTGTTCAAGGAAAGAGCTACAGGACATGGTGCACTGACAGGAGTAACACATGCTCACCCAGTCACTGACAATGAAAAACACCAGGAGCAGCAAACAGGCTCCAGATGGCAGGTCTGTCTCAGCAGCTGAACAGGCATAAGCAGAAAGAATTGTTCTAAGAACAAGTTTCCGTATGATCAGAACTCCACTGAGGTTCAGAGTTAGTGGTTATTGACAGATATATAATAAGAGGCAAAATAATCCTCTCATCTGTCAGGAAGTTTGGGGTCACCTACCTTGACTCCACTGTAGAGGTCTCCATTTGTGTGTTTTGTTAGTTGGCAGTATTCATTTGTAGTTGTTTTTTTTGTTTTTTGTTTTTTTCAGTTCAAGTTCTAGTTCATTTGATGTGATTGCTTTTTTGAAAGGGAAGGTATAACAGCAATCATGGGATTCAGTGGATACTGACTTGTGACAGGGGTATAACTTTTGTCAACTTGACCCTGGTCATATGACCCTTCTCAAACTGGCATAAGGACTGTTAAATTGCGTGGCTTTGATCTTCCTCTCTGAGATCCAATGTGTACCCTTAATTCAACTGTTCTTCACTTGACCACAAGTCAGGCATCCTGAAATTAACACTTAAACGGGTTGGTCTTCCACAAGTCTGTAGAGAGCACTATCTGGCTTTTGAACAGCATAAAGAGTATGTATATATTCTGCTGACTCAAATAGGTTATATAGTTCTTACCATGTTGAGTTATTTGGCTGTTGTGTAGCTGTTTCCCTTAACCTTGGTTCTAAAATCACATTAAGACCATATTGTGGTTGATTGTAGTGATATAGTACGTGTTGATAGAGAAAAGGGAGAACACAGTCTAAGGGGATATATTATTGTCCCTCTCTTTTTCCTAATTTTTTTAGGTTAGAAGGTGAAGTTTGCTAAAAGTTATTCAGAGGCAGCTAGAAATTCCTTAAAGTCTGAAAATGCTTTAATCATTTGACACTGAAGTTAGAGTTGTGGGTACCAAATAGCAACCTTAAAGAAACTATATCCATCCTTGTGTCAATCTTTTAGATTAAAATACTTCTGGATTAGTCCTATTTATAAACTACTGAAAATGCAAGGAGACAAAAAGACCTGATTCAGAGCCCATTGGAGACAGTGGAAAGACTCCCATTGATTTCTGTGATCTTTGGATTAAGCCCAAAGAAAGGAATTTTTAATATTTTCTCTCAAAATTTCTAATGTGCTCTTCAAAATGGTAAATAAAACATCAGCCATAACGTTATGAAATGCACTAAATTTGCCTGCAAAGATCTTCATCCATCCCTTCCTCGGATGCTGTTGCTTAATTTTAGTTTAGTTTTTTAGATATATCCATTGCCCATAAGAAATTACACAGGATTCTTCTTTGGCCTTCATCTGGGAGGAAGACATGTGCAAAAGGATAGGTTTTGCAATAAACTCAACCTTCTATCAAGGTCTAGTACTGCATCCTATTGACTTTTACAGGAATGTACCACATCATTGTAGATTTTACAAGTCTATTTTGAAATTAATTTTGTTTAGTATCATTGTCTTGTTAGTATAATATGTATACACAGGCTTGGAAGGATTTGATTTTTATGAGTGAATGTTGGTAAATATGGATTTCACCATACACATGTAACACCAACAGACCCTGGCTGGATTGAACCTGGGACCTCCGGAGCTTAGTGCATGAGCCTCTACTGCATGAGCTAAAAGCCATATGGCTGTTAGCTAAGGCTGTAGAGCAGACTCATTAATCTCTCTCTAAGTGGTCTCGGTGCCACTAGATGGGACAGAACACCACACCCAGAAGGTGTGTGGTTTACACACACACACACACACACACACACACACACACACACACCCTAGCAAAATATATATATATTTCCATTGACAATATTTGAAATTTATGGATAGGCAAAGTAAGAAAAATGCTGCTTGAGAACTTATTAGAGTTTGATTTAAGAATGTTTTTATATTTTGACAAGTGATGTTGGCAACTTGCGGTTTAATGGTTATAAAGCTATAACTTTTTGAATCTCAACAGCTACTATCATAAAATAATTATTTTCTGACACACACACACACCCCCAAAGCTTGTTCCCCATAACTTCCCACAAATGTGAAAATTTAAATGATAAAAATTTTAAAAATGCTTAAAACCCATAATTTTGTGCATCTGTGAAAATTTAAATGGATAGACATCTAAAAAATTTCTTTAAAATAAACAGAGTTATTAACAATCAAAATTATTTTAAAAAAATTGAATTCTACCAAGCCTATATACACCTTTGCTAACATGGCTAATCCAACATTAGCAAAATTACTGGCTAAAAAGTGTACATCACATAGTCTAATACTCAAGTTAAAATAACCTATTTTCAGTGGCACCCTTTATTTACTTAGTTCCTGATGAAACAATTCTTTCAATGATGTATGAAATAAAAATATTTAGGAAAAAACAGTAGTAAAAGTAGCCTGTAATTCAAACAGTTGAACTCAAAACGCTGCAGCCACAGCTGAATGATCAAAATATCTATTTAGTATATATGACCCTTTCCTGAGTGTGGTTTTACTGTGAAAATATGCTGCGATATACATGTACACTCAAATGAAGTAAACTATAGCAATTATGGATGTACATGCTGCGATGTACATGTACACTCAAATGAAGTAAACTATAGCAATTGTAATAATTTCCACAATGGACCATACTAAGTGTAGTGCTATGTTAGCAGTCTAAAAATTAGTCAGAAATTACATAAATTAGATGTGGACTATAGGCTGGTCCAAGATTCCAACACAGAACAGATAGACTGCTCTCACCCCATCTGCCAGAAATAGCTTGCTGAGGAAAATATTGATCCTACATCCCTACTCTGTCTAATCAGGATTTACTTATGTTAATGGGGAACTGAGGTCTTATCAGGCTTTGTTTCCTAAAATCATTTGAAAGTAAGAAGATAGTGTGTTATATTTGCAATTTTTTATTATACTTTTTAAAAATCTGCAGTTAGAATGCAAATGTTGGTAGATGCACACATATAAATGGTATTGACCCAGTGTGGAAGGCACACAGCAAATCCCACATGCCCTGGTAAATTGAAGGGTCAGGACCTCCTATTGCCTTTACTTAAAAAGATTAAATTCATTTTAGGTTGTGTTGAGGGACATGTTCTAGCTGAGCTATCCGATAACACCATTACCATTCTATGTTTTCAAAATTCAATTAGGAATTGGATTTTCTTCCTTGACACCAGACAAAGCATTTTTTTAACCTTGTTTTTAGTTGAAACTGATGGTACTCAAAGATAACAACCATTATTTAAAGTCACATTGGTGGGCATATAATAATAACTTGATTAAGAGTTATGGGAGGGGCAAGGGGTTGGGACAGTCTAACCAAAGTATTAATGAGATGACCTTATTGTTTTTTTCTGATTTACATTTTATAATAAAAGATTATTGATGACCACAGCTGAGAAGGTTGCTAACATGCTGGCTTAGACTAATGTTCAAGATGAGGTTCACAATATCTTCTGTTTCAAAAACCTCATTCTATGCAGGGTACGATGTATTAACATGCTAAAGGAGTCCACTTCACAAACCAGAAATGAGTCCATTGTATTCTAGAGCTGCACTGATGTGGAACAATGCTCCTTCCATCCAGTCAGTGGGGTTCCCCGTTTGTACTATACCATGATTGCAGTTAAGGATCATTGTCATGGCTCTCAAGTGGGTGAAAGAAACTTCCTTCTGCCCTAAAAGATAATCAAGGGTGTAGTGGAGGGAACACACAATATCCTTCAGTTTACCACAACTGACTTGAGGGCTTGTGAAAACTCCTGGACAGACCAGTGACAAAGTGGCCTCTCTAAAATGATGTATCTTCTGCTCTGGCAATGTATTAAAGTTGAGCTTAAAAATATTTTTTTTAAAGTCTATTCGCAGTCCATCTCCGGGTGAATATAATAGTTGGCAGACGTGGTGTTGCTTACAGCAACAGAAAGGAATGTATTTATTTATTCACTTTTCTAATGCACTACTCCCATAGTGTCTGAGCACCTTGCAGTCATTAATGGAGCAGAATCTCCAGTCTGCCAAGTTCTCTTTGTGCCCTGCTAGTCACTTCCCATGGTTCCTTCTGCCCTCTACACTGCCCTTCCTTTTCCCACTCCTCTGTTCCCATTACGTCCTCTCCTCCCACTTCTGTCTGCTTACACCATCTCCCACTATATATAGTTTAAAAAAAAAAACCCAAAGCACCCAAGGAAAATAAAATAAAGAAAACAAAAACAACAATATCCCAAGGAACTAATGTGATATTTGCCACCTCTTTGCTTACCTGCCCCTTGTCTGGCTTGTCTATTTAGACTGTAAGCTCTTTGGGGCAGGGAGAGTGAATGACAGAGGGAGGGGGGATGGAGTAAGCGGAGGGCAGGGCCTTGGGGAAGGGGTGGAGCCTCAGGGAAGGGGCAGGGCAGCGGGCGGGGCAAGCGTGTTTGGGTTTGTGCGATTAGACACTTGGCAACCAGGGCCGGCTCCAGGCACCAGCTTGCCAAGCAGGTGCTTGGGGCGGCCACTCCAGAGAGGGGCGGCACGTCCAGCTATTCGACGGCAATTCGGCGGACGGTCCCTCACTCCCGCTCGGAGCGAAGGACCTCCCGCCGAATTGCCGCCGCAGATCGCGATTGCGGTTTTTTTTTTTTTTTTGCGCCGCTTGGGGCGGCAAAAACCCTGGGGCCGGCCCTGTTGGCAACACTAGGCTTTTACCATGGCTAGGCTGTGGCCCCCCAGCCAGAGCCAGATCCAGGTAAGACCTATGCTCAGGCAGCTGCGGGGAGCTGCGGACCCTCCTGCCCTGGGGGGGGGGCGGGGGGGCCCATGAGGTGAGGACACAGGCCGGGACCTACTCTCGACCCCCACACTCCGGGCAGGTGGAGGGTCAGAGGTGCTCCACAGCTGGCCAGGCTACAGCTGCCAGCCTGGCCAGGAGGAGTGGGGCCTCTGCTGAAAAGTGGATGGGCCAGGACCATCCACTTTCAAAAAGTGGGAGGGCCATGGCCCCTTGGCCCTCCTATTTCGGCACCCCTGCCTCTGCTCTAGGTGCTACCGCAATATAATTAATAAATAATGATAAAAGTAATCACTAAAATATCACCATGGAGCTTGGGACACTGCTAAACATCATCTCTAAATGACCCACAGCCTCATTCTCGCTTGAAGATAGGGAAAATCTGAACTTGTCTAACATCTAGTTAAAAAATATCCCATTTTCTTTCTTCTTCCTTTTCAAAAATAAATAGATTTGGTTGAAATGTAAAACAATGGTTTTGGGTTGAGTGAAATTCTGGGATTTTTTAAAATATATTTGAATTTGTTAAAATAAAACTAAAGGAAATTTTCAAACAAAAAGTAATTTCAAACAAACAAACAAACAAAAAATCCAAACACTGTGTTTCAAAAATGTCTAAACAAAATGTTTAGATTTCTTTGGATTTTTTTTCCCAGAAAGGAAAAAAAATTGGCAAAATCAAAATGAACTAGCAAAACATTTTGGTATAGATAACCCTGAATTTTTTGCTGAAAAAAAGTTTTGATTGAAAAAATTTGCCCAACTCTTCCCCTGTGGGGTACGTATTACTTTCTACTGGTTACAGATCGGAAAGCTGAGGTAGAGAGATGAATTGACTTGCCTTGAGCCACAAAGATGGGTTTACATTTTAGGATCTCCTTGCTTGGCTCCCATGCCTTTCTCTAATACTTATATATTCTGAGATTAGACACAGGTGGAGGGAGGATTTTCTCTCTACTTTATGTTGTATCAGAAATCTGGCAATGCATAAAAAGAAACAAACTAAAACAACCCAAAAAAACTAAACCCACCACAATTAAACATTCAATTTTCTTCTTATGTTAATTACATTGAGCAAACAATTAAAAGGGGCAAAAACAAATGTAGGACCCCATCATGTACACTGCTATGTCTCCTTATACTTCATTGAAGTCACCAGGGGTTGTAGGTGCTTTCAGGAAGCTGTCTATGAATAACTGAAATGAATGAACAAACAAACAAAAAAATGCCCTGTGTATGTGCTATTTCAGAACCACTAGGACTAGGGTGACCAGATAGCAAGTCTGAAAAATCAGGACGGGGGTGGAGGGTAATAGACACCTATATAAGACAAAGTCCCAAATATCAGAACTGTCCCTATAAAATCAGGATATCTGGTCACCCTAGCTAGGACTGTTGTAAATCCTAATATGAAAATTAAACAGTTTATGAGATTATTTCTATTTTTTCCCCTTGAAGATTTGTTTTGCTTTGTATCTGTTAGGCCAGTCAAAAAGTAACAGTCAAAGCTTTGTGTGTGGGCATTATTTCATTTCAGTAACATGCTGTGAATTCCTCTGCAATAGCAGTATAGGGGTTGGTCACCAAAGGAAGAGGAAAATGATGATGGCAGAAGTTTTGCTGTTGAACGTGAACAGAGAAATCAGAGGAAGAAATGATATAAACAATAATAGGGCAGTACAATGTGTTCCAATCCAACTCCAAATGAAGCCCAGGGAGTGTCTTTTGGTGGACTTAATGGGAGTTGGATCAGGGCCTATTAGAGAAGTAAACAGCTGTGAAAAACCCCAGCCCAACTTCCCAATCAGGCTGTACACCATCCCGCAACCCTCTCTCAACCAGCCCGCATTCCCCAGCGCCTCGCCCTCCTTGCCATTCCAGCCTGCACAGCTTGGCCATCCTTCCCCCATTACACAGGCCTGCATGGTTCCTCTCAGCATCATTCCCTCCCATTTTGGTGTTCCTGCTACACCCCATTCACTGTCTTCATTACATTCATTCCGCACACCCACTGAATACTGGAATGGTGCCAGTCACAATTCTTTGACACATTTTCTGACCAACATATACACAATGTGTAACTCAGCCCATAGAATATGTGCATGGGTCAGTTTACCTGGTCTGGTTATAAGGCCTTCTTCCCTGGTTTCTTCTACTTAGCTCCCCCAAAAATGTACACAAATGGTTCAAGTGTATCCACTTACTGGAATCTGGTTTATTTCACAAAACAGAACAGCTCAGCTCAACTCAAGTCTTCCAGCCCTCTTCCCCAGGCTTACCTGCTCCTCCAACTAGATTTCACAGCCCTTAAGTCCTCTCAAAACCAAGCCTCCTTCCTAGCTTCACCCAAAACCTTTCCCAGACAAGTCTTCTGCTCCTGCTCCCTGCAAGTATCTCCCACCAGATGTTCTACCTGGCTGGTACAGAGTCCCTTTCCTGACCCCAAGTTTCCCTTATCTGTCTGGGCCAGCTCTCTCTTAAAGGAAGCCTCATCGCCAGGTTGCTGTCACGTGATGCTTTCACCTCACATAACTGCCAGTCAAAGTCTTGAAATGTACTGCAGGGATGCATGCATGCCCTCCAGGCCTATTACAAGATGCAATTGGGCACCGTTTTGTCTAAGTATTGGGATTTTAATGAATTCTAAATCATGGATGTCCTTGCTTTCTTAGATAGGTCTTGCAATTTTCATGTTATTTTAATTTAACTCTTGTCATCTGTATATTTTTGTTTTTCAGTGTCCACTGAAGTGATGAGGCATCTTTTCATATATTGAGTTTCAAGAGACATTATCACCTAATTAGGACAAGTAATGATACCATAAAAGCCATTACTAAACTTTGTGAGGATTAAGACAGTATTTGCATGACAGCACGTCAGCTATTTCAAAGTATTCTTTAGAAAAGCCCCTATTGAAATCAATCTACTATGTATATAGAGCTCTGAAATGCCAGTAGTTCCAGACTCTTAACACACTGCACCAAGGTACAACAGAATTTGGATTCAGAGGATTGGTGGGGAAAGGCTGCAGCTTTATTAAGGCAAAATTGAGAGTAAATAAAAGTGAGCAACAATAAACATAAAACAAGAGACCATCCAGCCTCCAGAAAAACCGCTGCTCTAAAATCTACATCTTATGGTCATCTCAGGTTTTAATCAGTATTTATCATCACTGACCAGCTCTACCTGCATCCTAATAAGGATGTATGGACAGCCTTCTCCACTTGAGTCCTATCCTTGTCACAAGACACTCGCCACCTTACTCGGCATGGTATTTGTTAAGCCTTCACAATGTACTACTTTCCCAGCATGCTGGGAATTACTGGTAACGCTTCTCTTCCTATAAACATCCCCAGCAATGACTGGCCTGCAACCCACTTGAAATCTGCACAACCTCCATGAACAAACCTGGGATAAACAACATTTATGATCCTGGTGAAATACTTTAATTAACAAATTATCTTGCCTCAAATAGTGCAGCCCCCACTGGCCAAACCCACTGCCAAAGGTACCTCGATCTAACATAGGCAAAAGGACTGTTATATGGCTGGGACCTGCAAGGTATGTGGGCAGCTGGTCACTAGACCCCAGTTCAGCAAAACACTTAAACATGTACATAACTTTTTAAGAAGGAAGAGTATGGGCTATTGACAATGCTACCCTCCTGCTTCTGAATGAATGCATTGCTGTACATAATGTATGTACTTTGTAGTAAGCACTGCCTTCTTCCAAATCTATCAGCTGTTGGTTTCTCTCCACAGGAAGCAGGGAAGCAGCATTCACCTATGCCATTACCGCTGCTGGGGTTGCACATGCTGTCACTGCCGCCTGCAGCCAGGGCAACCTCAGCAACTGTGGCTGTGACCGAGAGAAACAGGGCTACTACAACCAGGAGGAGGGCTGGAAATGGGGAGGCTGCTCTGCGGATATCAGATACGGCATTGAATTCTCCAGGAAGTTTGTTGATGCCCGAGAAATCAAAAAGAATGCACGGAGGCTGATGAACTTGCACAACAATGAGGCTGGAAGAAAGGTATTCTAGATGGGAAGGGAATGGGATAACATGCTCTCTGGAGGGTGGGGGGTCCTTTTAATTTGCAACTGAACTTAAGTGGGTCTGGTTATAGCGAGCAATGCCCCCAGTCTTCACCCTCCTTCTAGCTTGTCATTCTGCGCCCATCTCAAGGTTATCTGATGGTGTTTAATGCCTATATTTGTTTTACAGATTCAGAAATAAGTTTATGTCAAAGCTCCATTAACTACTCCACAGTTTATGTGCCTCTAACCATTTCTACTTTCTTAGGCCCCCTTCCAAGCTCTCTTGAAATTAGACATGATCTTGCAGGAATTGTCATTGGTAGTGCTAAATCTTTGCATTTTCTCTCCTTGGAAAAAAGCTAGCAAGAGGTAAAGGGGATTGTGGTGGGACATGGAAAGATTTCTATGTTGCTGAACTCCAACAGCACCAGTAGTTACTCATTCCACCCAAAGGCAAAATGCTGCTTCAAGTATGCCTCTAATCAAATACATATTTTGTAGCAAATGCATAACTGTCAATTTCACATTGGTGGAGTGCATATAACCACATGATCACTAGACAAGTGTTACTTAATCTTTGGAAGAAGACACACGCTTAAATGTCTACAATCATGATTTAGCTGCTTGCCAATGAAACAATAAACTTACTGGAATTATGCCAATTTATGCCAGTTGAAGATCTAACTCCACAGCTCCAAAAGTTTGCCTTTTAAAAATTAAAATATGCCCTTTTCCATAATACATCACCACACTCAAAAGAGATTTTGTTAATTTTTTTTTTAAATGTTTTCAGCCTAAGAAATAAGGGTACTCATTTTCCAAGATGAAGCTGCTGTATATGAATTGAATTGTATTATGTATTCTACTGCAGGGGTTCTCAACCTTTTTCTTTCTGAGGCCCCGCCAATATGCTATAAAAACTCTATGGCCCACCTGTGCCAAAACAACTGTTTTTCAGCATATAAAAACCAGAGTCAGTGTTAGGGAGTAGCAAGCAGGGCAGCTGCCTGGGGCCCCACAAAACTAATTTGCTCAGGTTTCAGCATCAGTTCCGGGTGGTGGGGCTCAGGGCCACAGCAAATCTAATGCCAGCCCTGCTTGGAGGACCCTCTGATGCCTGCTGAAAGACCCCCAGAGGGCCATGGACCCCGGTTGAGAAACACTGTACAGAAAGAGAATTTCAGTCTATCACAGACCAGAAAAAAAATCAGACATTATTCCTTGCAAACTTCCTTCCCTAAACAATTGTGCGTTTTTGCTGTCTGCTGCTCACTAGCTATTGTATTCCACCCCAGAAGTAGCTCCTTTTTGATGGAGGCTGAAGCAATTCCTGTACATACTTTATTTTGAAAGACATAAAGTAGCACTCAATCCATGCACAAAACTCTCAGAGGTTGCAATGGGAGCTCTGTACAAAAACTGAGGGCAGAATATGGCCGTAGTTTGTAAAATGCATTGAAATCAAAGGCATTATATAAATGCAAGAGAAAGAAAGAGAAAATGGAGTGAATGATCCAGAGTGTGTAATGGGAACCAGGAATTCGTGAACAGGGGAGCACTGGACATTTTTATGCCATAGGTGGAATGCGGGAGGCAAATCACCTGGAGTGCATGATGGAAGGCATCCTTAAAAAGGGTAGATCTCTATATGTGAAAGTTGTCCTGACTGGTGGGGGTGAGGAGGGAGGGCAGCCAGGACATGGCCCCAGGCCCAATTGGTGCTGCTAGTCTGGGGCTGGTCGTCTCTTCTTTGCTTCAGCACTTCATGTATCTCAGAAGACATGTATTGGGTTGTACACCCAGAATAATAAAGCTAGTCACTGAATTTCTGAAGTAAAGCACTTATTTGTATTATAGTAGTGTCTAGAGTCTCCAACTGATATCAGGGTCCCATTGTAATAGCTGCTTTACACACTCATAGTAGATGGTCCCTGCCTTGCCAGCTTACAATTTAAATAAACAAGACAGATAAAAGGCGTGAGTGGAAGAGGCTGAAATGATTGGCCCAAAGTCACACAGTATGTCAACGCAAGGCCGGGAATAGAATCCAGGGCTCCTGACTCCCAGTCTACTGCCCTATTCTATACTAAACCACACTGCCTGTTCTAATTAAGCAAATAATAATTATAATATAAGGTGAAACTTCATAAACAGGAGGAAGGTAACCAAAGAACTTCCTAGATTACCAAATGAATACTTCTGGAAGGAATTTTCAGGAAAATACATTTGCACTAGTATTTGTGAGGATTTCACTTTCTGCAAACATTTTGGCAAACTCTAGGAACATGTGCCATTAATCTTCACTTTTTGTTAAAAGGTCAAAACAATGACCAACTCTCACGGTACATCTCAATTAGAAAATAGGTTTCTTGTTTGCTTGCTTTTTAGGGGAAGGAAAGGAAGATCAATTGGTAACAGATCACTGCTTTTACCAGACAGATGAAAATAAATGTTTACAACAGTTTATCAATCAATTAGGTTCTTATTAGATAGTCACTGTGGTTATGTGGAGAAAATATTGGGCTATTTTTTTTCTTCCAGAAATACACACTAACACTGAATGCCAGAAGCTCCATCCCCAAATTTAGTCTTTTGTAATGTCAATGCGTTTTTGTCTGAATGCCTGGAAGATGACATCTTATTTTATAGTTGAAAGAATGAGTGCGGAGGGACAAAAAATGTTCAGTGTCTCTTTAAAACAGCTTATTCAATTACTTGGGACATTTTCGTATAAACAATGACTATTTCTCACAGCTCGTGGAGCCACAGAACTGTGGTACTGGGAGGGGTTTTGGCTGACATGATTTGGCTGTGACACAGCTAATGAGTTTATTTGTGGGTTATTTATAATATATAGTATCTAAAGAAACAATTTTAATGTGAAGTGTTACCGCAGGACAAGAACACCCTATGTTAACTGTAATATTTATGTCCCAAAATAGAAGGCCCAGTCCTGCAAAGTACTATTTCCTGAGATATGCAAAGTACTCTCAATTCCCAGTGTCTTCAATGAGAGCTGAGAGGGCCAAGCAGTTCCCAGAAAAGCATTCAAGATAAAATTTTCAATAGTGCATAAGTGACTTCGGAACCTAAACCCATTTTCAAAAATGATTTAAGGCACTTAGGAGTTTAAGGGCCTTAGGTTCCATACACACTTCTGAAAGTGGGATTTCAGTTCCCAGTTACTTAGGTTCTTTTGAAAAATTTACCCTCATTGACTTGTAGAATTGGGTCCACCATTTGCGGATACATTTTTTCCCCTATAGGAGACAAACTACTTCACTAGACATCCATTTTGAATAGATTTGTGAAGGAAAAAGGCTTTGGTAATTTTTCTTAGTAGCTTATTTCCCCCACTCAAATTCATCTGCAGAAAGATATAAATCCAACTTTCGAAAGGTTCAGAGTTACAACTTGGATTGGTCAGATGGACAGCTAAAGCTTATCCATATTTACATAACATAAGTGTAATTTCTTGAGTGTATTTCTTGAGTCTGAAAACCTTGGCTCAGAATCTCTTGCGGGGGAGTTCTTTTGCTCCAATTAGATGGAAATATAGCTTCTTGCCCAGTGTTTTGGCCATTTTGCTTGGAACCAAAAGAGGAAAAACATAGGGGGGAAAAACCAAATATTTCAGAACTTACAAAAACATTCAATTCTAGAAATTGACAAAGGTTTCTGGGGGTTCAGTTTTAGTATTTATATCCATACTTAGTATGTAGTGTACACACATCATATACACAATAAAATGGTCATTATTTCTTGGGATTGTGGTTTATAGTCAAAATAATGGGAGGACAGACACAATACTTTAAAAACTGTTTCCATTTATTTTTACTTAAATTTTTAGTCAAAAGATTTAAAAACAGTCAACCAGCTGTATAGGTGGTTGAAACATAACACAAGCAAAATGTAATGAAAAACTTCAAACAGATTTTTGTGTGCATGTGTGTATGTGGTGGGGGTGTTCCCCCCCAAAATTTGAAATTTCTAGAAATAAGTCATTGAAAAATTGAATTTCAGAAAATTTTGGTTAGTTTTATCACTCAAAGCTGAGATATATTTCCCCTCAGAAGCTATTTTCTGTTTACCTGCTGGGGAAACTCTCCAGGAGAGGTCTATCTGCAATGGCAGGAAACAGTTGTAGGAGCTGGTGGATAAGGCTCTATGGCCCATCCTTCTATGGCCCTGGCAAGAACAGCCTTTGTTTGATGGGCAATAGTTTTTGGACTCCACTCTTATTTCCCCCACTAAACAGGAGACTTTGGGTCAGGGGAGGGAGGAATGGACCGCCTTCACCAGGAAGTCTTGTTGGGGATAAGGGAGAGATAGTAAACTGACTTTTATATTCTCTCATACCACAAAATATAAGTATTGTGTGGCTGGGAGGTGAGGGTTCAGGGTAGCTCTACTTCTGACTGGAGAAACATTAGGAGCAACCGTCAGGCTGAAATACCCATATTTTTCATGCTGTTGCCAGATCATATGAGACATGACATGGACCATTACCCTGCTTACATATGCTATTTTTGGTCCTGTGACCCGCTATTAACAAACGAAACATTAGGGGCCTCAAGTTATCACCATAGAGCAGTAATCATTGTACTAGTGTTACAACCTCTCTCTAATTGGGTGAACCGTCATCTCACAGATGCTCCTTGAGACTGGCAATCTGATGGCATTACTAGCTCCAGACCTGTTCAGAGATAAAGTTATAAATAGTGCCCATTCCTACCTCAGAAGCAATAGGCTGTAATGGCCCCACCCTCTCCAGTCTCAGGGGAAGTGATGATATACTAGTATATGGAATCAGAATCCATCTCTCTCTCTCTGGATGAGTATTACCAAAGGCAAGAGTCGATCTCTTGCATATTTTAACAGAAAAACTGTTTGAGTTTTCTATTTCTTTGATACTGCAGTTAAAAGTAATATGGGTTTTGTTACATTCAACATCTGGTCCAAAAATGTGCATTTCCACCAAAGAAAACACAAATCAGGAAGGCCAAGCCAAAATATTACAATTGTTTTTCATATTTTATTCGAATAGGATTTTTAATAGGTACAGAAACTGTATCTGATATAATGCACTTGGGCCTAGATTTGAAATTTACAAAATGGGGCTTGGTTTTGCGTTGGGGGGGAGTGGAGGGGGTTGCATTTTATTCAGTCAGAAAATAATTCTCTCTGTAAGGCTTGTCTACTTGACTTGAGGAGGGCAACACTCACAATTGCATTTTAGTATATTATTTATATTGGTGCAAAATCTGTAGAATAAAAATCTTTGCCATTATATTTCACAATTCATGTCATAAAATAGCATTAGTAGTTAGAAAATTTTACTTGGCAAGACCCTATTGGGGCTGGAGTGGGACTGCCCATGGAAAGTGGATCTAAAGAATGCTCTAATATTAGTCTGAGGCAGCAAGTCAAGTGATGGGAATTTGGTTTGGAAGTAAATCTTGCTGTAAACTATTCAAGGTTAGATATGAGGCCCTGACATATGACAAATGGAATTTTTGAAGGAGAGAGTCATGCAAGCTAATGATTTTTAAACTTTAATCAGGTACCCAACCTGGCAGGGTATGTTAAATCTTAGTAAATCAGTACCTTTAAGGTTCAGGGTCAGAACTACAATGGAAGTTTTGCTGAGACAAACCAAATCAGAGGGAAAAATAGGAAGAGAAAGATCAGTTTCTCTTCAGTCACAACAGTGAGTACACTGGGGCAGATTCTGCCCCCTTTGCTCATGTTTGGTAGTACCTTACTATGCAAATAGGAAGCCAGTGAGGATACTCAAGCAGTAAAGTACTACTCAGCATGTGCAAAGGTGAGAATTGGGCTCTTAATGAATATGAATACTGAACGCAAGCCACCTGGGGAAAGGGAAGAAATATTATTTTGGTTGGGCCTTAGGTTCCCTGGCTTTCAATTTTGTGGGCAAAGTTTTGCACCCACAAATAACTGTGGGCACACATTACAGCATTTAGCAATGTAACTACCTGATCATTGGGCCTGAACACAGTGTTGAAACCCCAACCATTCAAAAAGCATGAGCCAGCACCTCCTCCCCCAAAAGCATGAGATTTGCTTAAAAATAATGAATTGATACATTTTGGACTCTTCTGGGCTTTCAAGCCTTTAGCGTTATATTTTCAAGTTTTCTCCACAATCCTAAAGACTAGAAACTATTTTTAAAGGAAAGTTGAGATTCTTGTATAACAACATTACTCCAGAAGCTGGGGCTCAAGTAAAACACCAACTATTGCAAGACCAATGATAAAATGGCAAGAGTTAGCACCACTGTGCATATCAGGCAGCTAGCCGTATAAATGATGTTGTCTGAGTCCAGCATGTCAAAAAAGATCACCTAAAGCTCTGGACCGAGGACGTGGGTCAACAACTCCCCTCTTCAGGCACCATGGAACTTTCTACCATAATGGTAAAACTCATCTGTGAGAGAGAAAGAATTTTCTTGAGTGCAGGTCTGAGACCATGACACAAACTCTCATAGGAACTAAGAGTACTGACAAATCTCACCACCTTCTGCTCCAAGTGCAAAGTGCACTTTGTGTACCTTGCTTTCTCTAATATAGCAGCATGTACATTTAAAAGCAAAACAAACAGATAATTGTCCCCTGGGGAGAGAATAAGAGAGAGAATGACTCATGGTGAGAGATGTTTAATGCATATCTGGAAGGCACTCGCATATTACAGTGACCTAAGGTGAGGGTGGTATAAAATCTATATAGACTAGAATAGGAGTACCATTTCTGTCCACAGCTTATGTCTGATTTTTGCTGCTGGGTTATTGCTGATGACTGTGGACATGTTGATTAATGGCTGAAGCTGGGATTCAGGAGTGGTCTGTTTTCTGGTTTCATATTTAAGAATTGTCACCAGTGCTTACAACAGGTGCTAGGTGCCCCTGTTTAATGGATGTGTATATGTCTAAATGATAATCGATTATTTGTAAGTACGAAATGTATACAATAAAATTGGAGTCAGGATTGAGGGCCTTTGAAAAAAATCAGGCCCTTTATATTTACATAGCGCTTTTCATTTGGAAAGATCCCCAAACACATCACAAAACATGTACATCCCGCACTAATGAAGTGCTGCTGCCTCTAGGATAGAGGGGGGCAGGCACTCAGGTCTGTGCAGAGCACACTGTCCAACAGTCCAGGGGTAAAAGAGACGTTTTGGCCATGGTCACCAGCAAAACTCCTACCCTTGCCCTAAGAATGCAATGTCCACACAAAGCAAACTGGCCCCCAGGGCTGGAAGAACTTCTAGCCTAACGCAGTAAACTGCTTGGAAATCAGCTTTATCTACATCAGAAGAATGAAGGGCTAACTTGACAGTGACGCAATCTGAGCCTGGTTCCTAAGGCTGGATTCAAGGAGCCTAAGGTATTTTTGAACCAGATACTTAGCCCGCTTGTACTTGCTACGATATGTTGGCAGAAGAGAAGCAAAGCTAGATATTCTCTTTAATAATGAAAGCCCAGAAATTTGGAAAAAGAAAACATACAATTTAAGTGAAACTCAAACAACTCAGGAGAGTGCCCTCTATTTGCAGGGCTAACCAAAGTTCTACTGCATTTATTTTAAGGCCTTTATTCTTAAGCAGTAAGCACTTTTTGCTTCCCCTCTGCTTCATTATGCTATTGTACTCAGATTTCGGCCCTTTTATCCTCTGCCCATTTCAGTCATGGTCTGGGATCTGCTGTGAAACCACTGAAGGAGATGGGTTGCACTAGTGCTTCAGTGGAGCTTGGGAGCTCATATTTCTTGTCCATCATCTTGCTGCATACATACAAGGGAGAAAGATTGGTTTATTTTATTATTAGGTCTGGATTTTCATGAAAAGTTGATGATGACTGTGGGCCAGATTGTGGCTGGGTTTGCACCAGGGATTCAAGGGGCATATGTGGGTAGAATTGTTGGGAGCATAAAGGCCTCTATGGGCTGCTATGTTGTCTCCACCGCAACCTTGTACCAGACGTGGGGAACAGCTCCACATCTGCTCTCTCCATCCTCCCCCCACCCCCGCAAAAGAGCTGAGTAGTGTAGCCACATACATGCCAGGCACAGGTACTTGGACTGCAGAAAAGGGTATACCCTAGGAGGCCAACTGTGTCCGACAGTCACAATATGCCTTTGAGTTTCTCCAGGGATGGCACAAGAACATGCGGCCTTCTGCTTGGGGCTTGTGGGAAAACCAGAATTGAGCCCTGGATAGGTTTCCAAGCACATGGGGCCACAATCCTGGATTGGAACCTTTAGGCACTAATGCAACATAAATATTAACTGATAATAAAAATAACGTTCCTGTTTATCTTTGTGTTTGACTCTTAGCTTCACAGGACCCTTTGTGGATCTGGCGCAAGGACCATGTTTATGGCCAGCCATTGCCTGGTCTCAGGCTAGATCAATTGAGGGTGATGTTCTAGGGGTTTGGCTGGTCAGTAGGTGGATATCTAATATAGGTTGATGTTTTAAGTATGTAATGAGCAGAGATGCAATGGCAACTACACATAAATTATTCAATCAATATTAGAGCTGATCAAAATATTTTAAAAATCCAATTTTGTTTAACCTTTTTGAAAAAAATGCAATCAACATTTCAAAAAATCAAAATTTATCACTAATTTTTTTTCTTTTATTATTTTCCATTTTCAAAATAAGATTTCAAAAATGAATTTTTTGGTCAGTATTGCCACATGGTAGGTTTCCTCCTCGCTTCTCCTCCCCCACCCCAAAATCTCATATTGATTTCAAAATTTAAAAAATTAATTTCAAAACTATTTGAAAGCAGAAAAAAACTTTTTTCTGATAAAATTTCTTATAATAAATGTCACAAAATCTTTTGAAAAACAAGTTTTTGTGGCAAACAAAAGAATATTTATTAAAAAGGCATATACAAAATTTCAACCGATTTTAATAAATATTAACTATAAACAGTGATTTAGGCAAATTTTAGTATAGTTTTTTTCTCCAATAATAATATGTATATATACACATACAGGTTCTTGAAGAGAGAATGAAATTGGAATGCAAGTGTCATGGTGTTTCAGGTTCCTGTACAACTAAGACCTGCTGGACCACACTTCCTAAATTCAGAGAGATTGGATATATTTTGAAAGAAAAGTATAATGCTGCAGTACAAGTGGAGGTGGTACGGGCCAGTCGGCTACGACAGCCAACCTTCCTGAAGATCAAGCAGATCAGGAGTTATCAGAAACCAATGGAAACAGATCTGGTGTATATCGAAAAGTCGCCCAACTACTGTGAGGAAGATGCTTCCACGGGGAGCGTTGGTACCCAGGGGCGACTCTGTAACCGCACATCTCCTAATGCAGACGGGTGTGACATGATGTGCTGTGGAAGGGGTTACAACACACACCAGTACACGAAAGTATGGCAGTGTAATTGCAAATTCCACTGGTGCTGCTTTGTAAAGTGCAACACGTGCAGTGAGCGGACAGAGGTGTTCACCTGCAAATAGTGGCCTATGATTAAATAAACAGAACAAATCACCACAAGTGAAGAAAGTGGAGTATGACAGACAACTACAGCATCATTTTGCACATCTACTTTTCTTTGGGAAAAGAAATCTCTCCCCACCACTTATACTTCTAAGGATGATGCATTTTGGGCTGGATGGCCGTTGTGACTGCAATGGAAATAAGGGCAACAGGATTAAGGTGATGTTGACAAACACATGCAACTTTTTCTTTTGTTTGTTTTTTACTGCAATTTGGGTGTTGTAGAGTTTTCCTATTAGATTTTTAAGTTATACATATCAGAGAAGCTGACTGAATTACAGATCCCAGGAGGGTTAAAGAAAAAACACTTTTTTCATATTTTACAAAAAAAAAAAAAAAAAAACCCTGTGAAAATAAGACTTTTTTTTTTTAAGACAATGAAACTTCCACTGAAAAAACCAGCAATATTGCTGCAAAAATATTAATTCTAAAAAAGCAGGTATAGCAAAAACTAAGACTGATAGTGAGGCAAAAAATATTAAAATGGAAAAACTCCACTATCAGTTTGAAAAATAAAATTCGCAAAATTACGTCAGCTGCCAGTGACACTGGAACTCTATGAATGAACATTAAAAAATATTATTTATGTTTTTAATAGTATCAAAAAATTCTAAGCACTAACGGGTAGCTATGTCTTAATTCTGTACTAAATGTAAACTTATTGGAACTCTGACTTTATGATTTTTGTATTTGGTTCTCCCTAAGTTCTTCAATGCTACTGATCTATTGTCACTCCACTACTAGAGAGTTCAATTACTGTAGGCCTTAAGCAATGATCAGAATTGAGCAATAAGATCATGCAAAACTGTGGTTACAAATGCTTGATACAGTGGTTTCCTGCCCATCCCCAGATAAGAACTAGCATTAAGATTCAGAGGTGAGGCAGGGAGCACCTATTTTCATCTTGGCATGGGTAGTTTTAAGGCACAAAGACATGCTTCAACAGGTATTAAAGGTTTTGCTTTGAAGAGAAATGCCATAGCAGGATCTTTCAAGCAATTACACTTTCTTTGCAAGAGTTACAACATCCTAATAATTCCCAGCACAAACTTGCCCATTACTAATATTGTGAAAGAGCTTATGCTCACCCTAAGCTAGGAAATTAATAGAATACAGTAGCTGAACTCCATGTTGCTACAATCTCTGACTCATGATGGCTTCATTAGCGTACCACACAAAGCTAATAAATTGCTGATGGGTTAGTCTGGGTTACTTTTTAAATGTCATCATTATTCTAAAGTTGGCAACAGTATGTTACTCCCAGCCCCCGGTAAATATTTGGAATGTTAAGAAAGAAGTTGAATCTTTATACCTCTGTTCAACTCCAACTCACACTCCCTCTTCCCCACAAGGAATAATTTTTTAAAATCTCTATTCAGATTAGTATTGTAAATCAGAGCGAATTTAACCACTAGAGCCAGATATGCCCAGCTGCAATAAAACCGCTCCCATAAACACACAGCAAGTGTAATTTGTAGCAAGTGCCACTATCTGGCTGGCAGGAAACATGGATTAAATATTGTCTAGTTACTGTAATCTGGACATTCAGTTTTGTTTTTCAAAGAGTCATCTACAAATTATTCCTAAACTTTTGGGCCTCCATTTTCAAAAGTGACCAGCGATTTTGAGTACTGACTTGAAACCCTGAAAGGGACATGACTTTCAAGTGTTGAGCACCCCTCCTCTGAAAATCAGGCCCCTTTAAAGAGTCTCCAATGGAGCACCTAGAAATTGAGGCACCCCAAATCCCTTATGAAAATCCCAGCCCATGGTCTAAATCCAGCTCTTGAATAAATGAGCACAACTCCATTGAAGTGGCTGCCCCCAGTTATGCCAGAACCAAGCTATACAATTTAACGTCCCTTTTGATTCATGGGTATTGTTGTTAAACAATAATTATATACTGTACTTTCAGCTCATTCCTGACAAGAAGCAAATAAAGCTCCCATGCACAGTAATGCACAGTCATATATGGTACTACATACTGTAAATATATTAGAATAGTATTTGTTAAGTACAATTGAGAAATCCAATTAAGTTATATTATTGTATATCGTTTAAATGTCTATAGAGTATTTTAAATTATTGTGAACTACACTGAGTAAAAAAAATTATATATTATAACACCAACCACCCCAAAAAGTGGACCAAAATGACACTTTCTCACCCACCCCCTATTTTAAATAGCTACGTCAGCTATTCTTCATGTCGATGTTTCTACTGTGGATTTGACTTCCAGAATATAATGTGTCAGATCATCCTGTAAAAGTTTTGCTCATTTGGGGTGGGGTGTTCAGAAAGGTACTATATAGCACAAAGCAGGGGCTGACCACAACAATGCATGGACTTTGCTCTATGTACAGAATAAAAAACAGTTTAAGTGTGTTTTGGTCAGAAAGCGCCATGGCCCATACTGAATTAAAACACACAAAATGACATCAAACCTATTAACAAAGGCGTTCACAAAAGCAAATAGCTTATGAATAACTTTTCTTGGAAAAAAAAGTAGTTCAATGTCAAATAGCTGTGACAATAGGAGGTTTGAATGCTCCCAGCGACACAACATGGTTTACAGTAATTTGCAATGACAGAGCTCAGAATACTGTATGTTATTAAAGAATTTTAAGAACAAAGTTTAATTTGTTTACTACGTTAATGTTGTATAGCAAACAAAAAACAAAACGTGAAACGCATTTCTATTAAAACTTAACTCTCCCCCCTTCTAACCCCTCTCTTCTTTTGTTTTTGTTAACTTATCTCTTTTAAACAATATGACACTTAAAAACTTGTGCAATAACCATTTGGGTTAAAGCCTCCTTATGAATGGCACGGTGTATGCTCCCAAGTCTACAGCAGCTGTATGCGTGTGGGTCAAGATATCAATGGAAGGTCCTTGCATTAATAAAGTCCAAAGTCCTCTATGTATACTGTAGATGACCAAACACAGGAGGATAATGAGGAACATACAAGAAGTCTGTGGACTTTGTAGCTCTTGACAGAACAAAGGACTTCAAGTTAACAGGATTATTCACATGCTTAAAGTTACACACATGTTTAACTATCTTGCTGAATCAGGACCTAAGAGGAACTTTTATAACATTAAACACTTTGGTTAGAGGAGAAATAATCTCCTCAATACGTATGCCATTAGTATCTTTTTGTCTAAATCTAGACAATATGATTTGTTGTCATATTTTTCCCCTCAGAGAAGATATCTAACTAGATATATAGCCAAAGTCTGTGTAAACTAAACCCATAGTAACTTCATTGAAACAAATCAATTTACTCTGGGTTTACACTAGTGTAAATGTGAGCAGAATTTTGCCCACAGATACCAGAGAGAATACTGCACCTTTTAACTACATCATGGGAAACTTATTAACAGAGTTGTATGAAAATTTCATAGTCAATTATAATAATTACATTTCTACAACAAATCTGGAGAGTACATGAATCTCATCAAAGGTTTTGTAAAACTTTTAAGAATCCTAAAACAAGTTGTGAGTGGAAGAAGGTGCAGGAAGCCATGCGGCTCCAATCACATTTTACTGTGAATTTTTTTTGAATTTGGTCAAACCTAAAACACAAAACGATATTGGGGATGGGATGAGGGTCACGGAATAAAAATGCTCCCCTTATACTTAGCTTCCCTTGGAAATAACTTGATTTTATGTATTCCTTTTGGCCAAGGAGAAAAGATATCAATGCTTCAACTCTTGGGAACTGAAACCTCTGAGATCTACAGAAATCTGCTTCTCTGAAGCTTGAAACAATTAGCAAACATGGCAATTGTCACAGCTGGACAGAATGACTGCCCATTCCGCTTTTGATCATTAAGAGGTATTATTGTAATGACAGTTTCCAGAATGAACTTGGAACTGTAAGTATAGGAGCAAACACCCAGCATTTTTTTTGTCAGAATCACAGCAATAAAAGAGGATGCAGCGTATATATACAAAAATCAAACTATATCCAGGGGCAAACATGGAAGTACCAGGGGAAGAAAGTTGTTATACCATATTGTAAGTTCATGGTATTGATTTTGCCAGACATTTACTGCACACAAAACAAACACAGGACGCGCAGAACTTCAAATGCAGATTTTCTTCCTCAACTGCAAGCCCCTGTTTGCATCTCTGCAAACTCAGAATGTTTTCATTTCAAAACAAGGACACACACAAAATTGGCGAGTATTTTCCTTTTGGTGTTTGTCAAGAAACTGGAAGGGGCTCTTAATGACATGGGAGGATGGAGTTGGGACTTTCTTTTATTCATTTCATTCTTTCCAAATAAATGTATGGGTTCATTTTGCAAAGTTGTTTCTATATAGATATATACACATTTATATATAGACACACACTGGGGTGACCAGATGTCCTGATTTTATAGAGACAGTCCCATTTGGGGCTTTTTCTCATATAGGCATCTGTTGCCCCCCCACCCCTGTCCCGATTTTTCACATTTGCTATCTGGTCACCCTGACACACACACACAAATTATTTTTTGTTTGGTGGAGAACAAAGCTTGCCGTTTCATTTAATTTATGGTTGGTAGTGGTGAACAGCTCCACAGGGTACCATGGCAGAAGAACTAACACTGCTGCAAATTTCAAAGTTAACTGCTAAAGGACAAAGCATTGGTTAATAGTACACTCTGTTTTCAGTGATAGTGATGCACTACTTACTAACCTTTTGGAGACTTCAGGGCCTGATTCTTATTTACACGAAGGCCCCTTTACATTGCTCCGTGTAAAGGGGCCTTAACATTGGTATAATTCACTCCCACTTGAAGGCCCATTTACACCAGCAGAGTGGTGTAAAGGGACCTTACAGTACATGAGAATCTGGATTTATAGAGTTTAAACTATAAACTGGTAGATATGTATCTATTATTTTATAGATGGTCCAAACCAAATCCAAAACATATATGTATTCATAAGTATTCATTTGTCTAGCAGTCTGGAAAATGCCAGTATTTTAAGCCCTGATCCTGCAATTGGATCCACATGAGTGCAAGGGTCCTCGCACCTTCCCCATGCAGACCTTGATTACAGTGTAAGGGTCTTAATGATTAACTCAGGCAGCTGTGAATGAAAAGGAGCCCTCACCATCCCAAAGCAAGAGCAGGACATTTTATTATATGCATGAACCTCTTGAGTGTTAGTTTATTTTCTTTAGATTTCTAGCATTACTTTGGATTTCTTGGTGTACCCCTTGTTATCCAACATGTTTGTTTATTAATTATTATTGTTGTTGTTATTTATTACTTGTATTATTGTGGCACCTAGAAGCCCTAGTCATGGACCAGGAGCCCATTGTGTTAGGTGCTGTACAAATATAGTACAAAAAGACAGGCATGATCCAAAGAGCTTACAATCTTAGTTATGGTCAGGGATGGATGCAGGATGTGCGAGTACAGTTCTGGTTATGTGATCTCCTTTACAACCCTACTCTTGTCTCTTCCTTCAACCCTATATCCTTGGGCACTATGCACAGAAATATTTCACTCCAGAAATAATTCAAGGGTATCTTTGGAAGTTGGACCAATACTCCCTTAGACAATAAGACTGTGTTCTTAAATGTGGTTTGCATGTAATTTCCATTGCAAGGATTTGTGCCGTGTGAATAAATTTAATCCTAATGAGTAAATGGTTAATTAGTACTGTGAAACTCAAATGCATTCGAACATAAGCTTAATGCTTTTCTTTTCTAGGTACTTTGTCAGAGTGTTCTCATGTTGCATTAGTTTATGTGTCTTCTCCTGAACACACCAGTTTGTTAAAATCCCTACTGTTAAAGACCCAGGCATCAGCTACATCCAGTAACCTGCATGGGCTGTAGCCTGCCATTGGATTTTAGGATGGCCATAACCCAGACATGTTAAAATGATAGTATGTTATTAAGACTTAAAGACTCGTTTCTTAGTGAATTATTTTTACAGCAGAATTTTGAAGTTAATGATACTCAATAGTTATATATCACTGATGCTACTGTTCGTTGCACATCAACTTGGTAATCGTCCTAACACCTCTTTGAGGTGGGTAAGTAAATATGATTAAAGACGAGAAAACAGTCACAGAGAGGGTTTAAGGGCTGTGTTCTGGCTCTTACATTGTGAAGAAGGGAACCTCTGACATGGCAGTTATATCCCCACTACAGACTTCCATGGGATGATGCCACAGCCATTCATAAAGGAACTTATTCTCCATTCCACAGATATTCAGAGGAATTTCCATAGCACTGTAATTTCTGTAGAACCCGATTGGTGTGATCCCTTTTAAACCCTATGGAACTTTTCTATAAGGTCATCCCTTACTGCTTTTCGTTCCAACTGCTAGGAACCAAATGATGCCTGCCCCTGGGCAGGAGTGCTACAACACAGTACCTAACGTTAACCTAGCGCCTATCATCTGTACAGCCCACAGCACTTTACAAAGGAGGCCAATATCATTATTCCCATTTTACAGGTGAGGAAACAGAAGATGAAAAATGGCTCTCTGAACCCTCTCCCCACATCCAGTTTACTTGCATAGGAGGAGGATGCATAATTTAGTGCTAAAGTGACTTGCTAGGGACCCAAGCAGTGAGAGAGCTAGGACTAGAATTCAAAGCTCAGACCCACTTACTGTGGTTATTGAAAAGCATGATGCCAAAAGACCTGCCGTAAATTTATTGTCCAGTGCAGTAAACCCAATCTTCCTTAGCTTTCTAAAATAAAATATTAACTACGTACTGTGTCCCATTGGCCGATAACAATGCTGTGTGATAGCGTGAATTCTCTTTGTGCTCATTATAATCTTTTCAACAGATACTTTCACAGTCAGACAATAATCACTAGCCAGATATAATGTACTTCATTGCTGTAAATGTACTAACAGAGTGCAATAAATGATTTCTTTCTTAATAGGCCAGAAGCAATGCAGCAAGACAGGTTTGTCTACCCACCACATTTTGTTCCAACATTTCTGGCACAACGGTGCATCTGGTATCAGATACTCTTATGGAGAGTCAAACAGTAGGTTAATGTAAATATCATAGAAATGACGTTTTGTGTTAATATTATGTGATATAGAATATCTGTTGTTCTGGAACAGGGATGGGGAGTTAGTTTCTTGTGCAGTAACAGAATAGTTTTTTAGTGTTTTTATTTTTCTCTTTGTGGGTGGGGGTGGGAGGAGTGATTAACCAGGTACATGGGTTAATAAAGGGATTTTTCTAGGCTCCTAAAAGAAAAAGAAGTGTGAACCCAAGTGAAAAATATTTGGAGATGGCTCCCTGTGAACTGGTAAGAAAATATGCATTTTGGCAGTTTCAGCTGAATACCTGATCCGAACCACTCCTGAAGGAATGAGGAAGTGTGTTTGCGGTCACTAGTTTCTCTGTCCCTGACATCCACTACATAATTACACGGCTACATTTCAGTTAAGTTAGGACAAATAAACTAACAAGAGTTTTATTCCCCACATGTTTCTTATTCAAGTGTGTTCAGTTATAAATAGTTGGTTCTAATGGTATTTGCTAGTCAAACAGAGCCTCTCCTAAGTAGCAATAATACACTGTATTCCTATTACAAACCACTGAACAAGATTATCTTATTTTGACTGAAGGACTCTTTACAGCGACTGCCACCTGCAGTACACTAGATTTGCTAATAATTGCATCCATCCACACATCTTTATGCTGCATATAATGATTATGCTAGAGTCAGCATAGTACCTAGTCATATTCTAATTTTCATCTCCACAGCACATTGCATCATTTACTTATTCTGTGCTCAACATGCCTGTGGGGAAGTTATTACCCCAATGTTATAAATGGAAAAGCCAAAGCACGAGGAGTTAGGATTCAGATTATAGCACAGGATTCTTGATTCCCAAGCACTTTACTCATACCATAAGGCTTGGGTTAACTTCTGCCTGCAGATGCACACACTGGGCTCCATTGGCTTATCTAGGAGCATGACCATTTTAGAGTATCTCATAGATTTGAGCCAACCTTCAATCAGTATGATCTGAAATAAGAAGCAATGACTCATATACAGACTACACTAGTGCCGCTGGATGATTATAGCTTAGTTACAGATTTTAAAACCATTTAACATTTAAACAGAACATTTTCCTTTTAAAAATCATTATTTTTAATCTTTAAGTATTCATTTAGTAAATTTTGGGGTCTCCAGTCCTCCCGCCCCCTCTCCTCCCCACACCTGTAACAACGTTAACCCTTAAATTGTAATATCCATCCTAATTCTTAGTACTTTTGCAGACATGGGATAGAATGATTAAAAAGCTGCTTCCATTCTCCAAATGCCCTTTTGGTAAAAATTACCTGAACTATATACCAGACAGAAAGAGCCAACTGTTCAAAAGTGCCTCCACATGGCCGCCATTTGTGCAAGCACAATTTCTATAGGTTATTACTTGAGTCTGTAAGTGACAGAATTTTCATATGCAAAACACAAGTCATACACAGAAGTGTTAGAATTCATCTCCTTTGTGCGTAGGTCAGAGTGCTCAAAAAATGTACACAAATGGAAGTGACATTTTTGACAAACTAGCCTAAAGAGACACTTTTTCCAAGGACCTCTACCTGCCCTTTAAAAACTGTGGCTGCAATTTTGCACATGTAAGCTTTTGCATATAATAGTAAGTGGTAGTAATACTGGCAGGAGCCCATGAGCGAAAGATTGAATCAGAGTATCACAAGGATGGTAGGAGGCAATGGTTGCCAAACTGGGACTTTCCTTTGCTCCAGAAAAGGTTTGGTTCTGTTAGTTCTCATTTTAACTAAACTTGTTTACATGGGCCCACACTAGATGCCTCACTTTTCTCCAGCTGCTTTATTTGCAGCTCCATCTCTTTTTAGCCACTTCTTCTCCCTTGTACTTAGACCCCTATGTTATAACATCCATGCTCCCACCTGAGAAAAACAGAAAAGGAGCCTGCAGTCACTATTAGCAGGGATCTCTACAAAACAGTGAGGTGCTTGCCTCTTTTCCATCAACCCCAGTTCAGGGAGAAAGGAAATGATCTTAACATTCAAAGATGGATATCTGCCGGGTAAGCACAATGAGTTACCATGAGATTTACTGGGTTGGCTCAGACTTTCTGCCCAAGATTTTTCAAAGATGACCAGGGGATTTAACACAACTTCCATTCAAATCATTGATAGTTGAACACGGGGGGCTTCCGCCAGCCCTCCCTCTTACCCATCCTGGTCCCCAGCCAACCCACTTTGGGACCTCACCATCCCTGCCCATTGAGGTTAAAGGGGGGGCTATAATGGAGAAGGGGGTTGACTCCCTCCCATACCAGTCATAGGAGCCGTGAACACCTCATTTCTGCTCCTTTAAAGAGTGCCCCCTTTAAAACCTTTGTGACGGGTTGGATCACAGAAACCCCCTTGGGAGCTGCCACCTAATGTACCAAGACTACTTCTATTCCTGTTTTCCCTGCCAGCTTAGGACTCCAGCACCCTGTCTTGCTGAGCCAGACACTCCCGTCTGCTCCAACACAGACCCAGGGTCTGAATTACTTGCCCAAAAGTTGCAAGTTTACCTGAAAACAGCTCACAGAAGTGTGCTTGTCTTTAGCACTCAGATGCCCAACTCCCAATGGGGTCTAAACCCAAATAAATCCGTTTTACAGTGTATAAAGCTTATACAGGATAAACTCATAAATTGTTCGCCCTCTATAACACTGATAGAGAGAGATGCACAGTTGTTTGCTCCCCCAGGTATTAATACATACTCTGAGTTAATTAGTAAAAAATGATTTTATTAAATACAGAAAGTGGGATTTAAGTGGTTCCAAGTAATAACAGACAGAACAAAGTAAGTCACCAAGCAAAATAAAATAAAATGCGCAAATCTATGTCTAATCAAACTGAATACAGATAATCTCACCCTCAGAGATGCTTCAGTAAGTTTTTTCTCAGACTGGACACCTTCCAGGCCTGGGCACAATTCTTTCCCCTGGTACAGCTCTTGTTCCAGCTCAGGTAGTAGCTAAGAGATTCTTCATGATGGCTCCTCTCCTCCTCTTTGTTCTGTTCCACCCCTTTATATATATTTTGCATAAGGCGGGAACCCTTTGTCCCTCTGGGTTTCCACTCCCCCTCACTGGAAAAGCACCAGGTTAAAGATGGATTCCAGTTCAGGTGACATGATCACATGTCACTGCAAGACTTCATTACTCACTTGCCAGCACACACATATACAGGAAGACTCACAGGTAGAACATAGCCATCTGCAGACAATGGACCTGGTTAATGGGAGTCATCAAGATTCCAAACCACCATTAATGGCCCACACTTTGCATAATTACAATAGGCCCTCAGAGTTATATTTTATATTTCTAGTTTTAGATACAAGAGTGGTACATTTATACAAATAGGATGATCACACTCAGTAGATTATAAGCTTTGTAATGATACCTTATGAGAGACCTTTTGCATGAAGCATATTCCCGTTACATTATATTCACTTATCATATTTTTATAAAACCATATAGACTGCAACGTCACAACCTTAACCAATCCATTTTATCCGATCACTGTATCCCTTCCCTATGGAGTACTGGCACTGGACATCTGCCCCCGTGTTTACATAATGAGTTGTGACATCATAGCCTATCTTCTGTCCCATATTCACCCAATTAAGTTCCCCCGCCTGTGGGGAAGGCTAAACCCCTCCCCACTTCACCTTGGCCAATCTGGTGGTGCAGGAAAAATTATTTTCTAGGCCCCTGAGAAAGGAGCGAATAGTGCAGAGCCACAGCGGATCCTGACAAAACCTAGTATTTCACCATTTCCATGGGTGGGTGGATGCTGTTCTGTCTGGTGCACATGACAGAGCTTTTCCTGTTCCAGCATGGACCCATTTTGCTACCCCTTCTCTTCTGATCACCTGAGGGGTGGGTCAGCATCCCCACACTGACAGCGTCTGTCACTGCAGTTGAAAGTGGCTCCGTGGCTCTCTAGCCCTTAAAGTGGCACACACTTTTCCCAAGAAGTCAGACAACGGCCCCCACCGCTTAATGTGCAGTGAGGTCATTACCAGATGCCCAGAGAGATCTTCCCATAGAATTAACTGTAATCTTGTAGCAAAGAAATATAAATGTATTACAGGCATGCTGTCAAAATGTAAACATTGCTCCACTCTGAACGCACATCTGTGGATTGATTTAGGTTTTTTTTTTTAATATTGTAATTTATTGCATGTCCTGTCAAGTTCAAGAGTCTGTGCCAATGTCACTTGTTTTGAAGCTTAATTTTTTCTACTTCTCCCTCCAACTAAGTTTTACATCATCGTTGTGTCTTGGGTTTCACTTTGCGTAATTAACTGCATGTGATGCTGCGATTTCTTAGTGTTTTCTCAAGAATGGACTCTGATCATTTGTAGGAAATAATCCACACTGTAACATGGACAATATAGTTGTACTTCCATAGAGAAGAGGTTTCACAGCATAAGGTCTTTGGGGCAGGGACTCTGTTAGCTCTTTAGTACACTCTGCAATGCAGAGCACTTTGATGGTGCCAGAAATATAACAACAATAGGTGGAAATTTCCTCATAATTGTCTCTAATTTTACTCATAATAGGGCCGTCTCTGATTGGAAGGGTGTCCATCGTGGCATGACTGGGCTGCAGATGTGTGTTCTATCTTTGAAAGCTTGTTTCATGGGCCAGCAGGCATTGTGGGAGACCAGGACTGAGGGACTATTATAGGACAAAATAAGACAATGTGGTAATACACACTATGGGGAGTGATTTCTAAAGCACAGTAGTATGTTGCGCCTTAATGGTTCCATGTAGACCCTGCTGGTGCGCACTAATAGTTCCCTATCTATAATCAATAGGTAATGTTCTTCTTGGCTAGAGTGGAAAGGATCATCTTCTATTGCTTCCAGTGTCTTCACTTGAACAGCAGTACATCTGGCCAGTTGAGCAGTTAGGCTGACAGGTCGGTAAGGAGTCCTGTCTAGTCCTCATTGCCCATAAGGTTGATGGCTGCAGTACAGGGCCTAAAGAATAGAGGATGTGAAGCGAGGAAAGAGATTAGCATGGAATCTGGAAAGCTGCAGCTCTGACCTTGTATCCTTGCTGGGTGGAATGTTAATGATTTCTTCTGTATTTCATCCCATCTGTTTTGAAGCTAGTTCGCATTAAGAGATTTAAAAACGCAAAACCTGTTTTCTGTGTTTGGAATATTTTGCACTTAAATTATTTTTAACAGCACAATTTACTACCATATGCTCTGACTAGTGTACATAAAATAGATCCTGCACATAATGCCATAAATTCAGTTCTTTGCTTGCTAGAGAAAAAATACTTAGATACTTTCCAACTTTGAGGGGAGAAACCAAATATGTGAATCAAGAAATGGACCAGGCAATGAAAAAAAAAATCAAAGATCTCCCCTAATTTGTCAGTGGCCCTTCTCAAGAGGTTTAGGGTCCCGTTGACTCAGAGATGATTTTTTGACCTGCTGAGGATTGACACAGTGAACTGGAAAGGTGAAACATTCAGGACAATAGAAAGCATGTAGGGAACAGGTCTGGTATTTACTTCCTGCTTAAGTATTTTTGATGTGCTCTGTGGCTGGAATTGTCAGGGGCATCATCTGATTTTTAAACAAATGTAAGATGTGGCGACCTATATTTTGAGAGGTCACTAATGATTTTGGGTATGTGACTAGACATCCTGAAGGGGCCTCATTTTCAGAAAGTGCTGAGCACTGCCCTCTGAAAATCAGACCCCTTGAAATGTCTCAAGTTGGGCACCCAAAAAGGTAGACAGCTAAAATCACTAGTCATTTATGGAAAGTTTAGGTAAGAAACATCTGCTTGCAAAAATGTTGAGATTGGCGATGTCATTTTAAAAAATATTAGAGGAGATGGCAATTAGATTTGTGTGAAACAGCTGCGTGATACTTCTGCAATGAGAAAAATATGGCCAAAAGAGCTGAGGTCTGTAATTAAACAAAGCTCTGTCTTATGAACTGTGCTAACGTTCACCATTCAGTTCTTAAAAGGAAACAAAAACAAAAAAAATGAAGTTTAGACTCTGTAATGCAGAATGTTAGCATCCACCAATTGACAGCCTATAAATTAACTCTTTGTCCTCCCCTATAATTTTGTATGACAAAATATGGCTCAGACTGGTAATAGGAATGCCAGTTACCTCATGAGTTATTTTGCTACTCCAGAATACCATAAAGTCTAAAGGTAAAATTTTCAATTGTGCCTAAGTGACTTAGGAACCTAAATACCATATTCAAAAGTTATTTTGGTCCCACTGAAATTTTGAAAATTTCACTTTAAATATTCTATTCAGTTTTGAAAATCTCAAACTGCAGTTTAAAAAAAGCCACGTATATTTATCATCATTTCTCCACTGCATCAGCCCTTCTGTAAAAGATCTATATAAAACAGCGATGAACATCAGATCTCCAACACTAATGTCAACAGAGAATCACAGTGCAAAAGATAAAGCTGACACACTCACGCAGAAAGGAAAAGTTTTTTAAACACACTTTTGTGAGATTACATGAAGCTTAAATAAGAAAAACTGGAAATAACTGAAAATATTGTGCCTAAAAGGAGAAGTAATATCTGTGCTGAATCTGCTCAGGATGCAATCTCAAAAACTCTGAGACCTATATAAGTGCTACTGCCAAGTAACATACCTGGATACAAATGTATTCACATGCATAACACTGTTAAAAAAACAGTTCAAGTGAAAGTGTTTTTCAGTGGAGTCTAGTAGTGTTAGACCCTCAGAAGGGGCCTCCCTACGGGATTGGGGAGCAGGCAGATAATAAACCTTATTTATTCCACATTCACACCCCTTTCATACAGCAGCAGAGTCCGGAGATTAGAATGAAATCTTGATGGCCAGTCAAGGTCTGCTTTTAATTATAAGGCGTGGGAGCCGGCGTTCAACACCTCTTCAAAATCAGGGCTCTGGATCGATGTGTGACTTCAGATTGCAAATGTGTGAAGCCTTTGGCTTTAGTTGCCTACACGCAATGCATACTTCATTCACTAGGCCTTAGTAGCCTATAACATATTACATGAATATATAACTATATATATACATATTCCAACAGTAACACCCAATATTACACTTTCTTGACAAAGATTTTACACCTATTTCGTGCTGTGAAGAGTGTTGGGTATACAGTGCTGGTATACATAAGTCTTTGTAGAGCTTGCAAATACAGTGTTAACTCTACTGTGTAGGAACCAATGTGTGTAGGTTGTTTTTGTGGGGGAGGTAATAATGTTATGAATAGTATATGTTATAAAACTAACAGATTGTAGATGGAATCCTCAAATAGAAAGTGGGATTTTACAATCTCCTAGTCATTTATTATTTTGACATTTGCATATATTTTTGCAAATTTCAGGGAAACAAATTTGCGTGGATGGTGACAGGTGGGAGGAGAGCGAGTATAGGAGAATTATATGGCAGGGAAGTAGTTGGATGCCTTAACCTTTAATAGTCAGCCATTTTCAAAGTCGAATTTTTTGTTATGGGGTACAATTTTTGCACAGAAAGCATATTATTTTTGAGTGCATGCTGGAGTTGACTGAAATACACTGTCAGGGTTATCTCTGCGTAACTGAAGTGAATTTCCCTTTTAAAAAAAAAAGTTGCAAAAATTAGACTCGTGTTACCTAAGATCAGTAGGAGGACAGTCCAGCCCCAAATAATGCTATGAGAGCCAACAAAACTGGGCTGCCCTTCTGGAGACTTTAACAAATCTATAATATATGTAGATGGCAGGGGGTGGGCAATTATCCCTGGGTGGGATATGGTGGTCATGGACGGTGGAGGAGGAGAAGGGAGGTTTCTGGCCACAGTGAACATTTTAAACATGTAGGCCCAGATCCACTAAGGTATTTAGGCCACCTACTGCCCATTGAAATCAATGGGAATTAGGTGCCTAAACACCTTTAAGGATATGGGCCTTAGGACACAATTCTCCCCCCCCCCATCTGTTCAGATGCAGCAGACTGCTGGAGAGACACAAAGAGCTTCCTGTTCTTGCACTGGTTAGTTGCAGCAGACGTTGAGCAGCTGGGGCCTACAATATCATGGCACTGGTGCAGTGGAATGTGAGTGGAGTGGACAGGACAGGAAAATCCAGCCCTTAATGTTTAATCTTGATAATAGACCCTGTCCTGTTTTCCTGACTATGACTTCCTGTATCCTCCTCTAGTCTTCTGTATCCCTACCATATGCCTCAGTCCCAGTCCCCTACCCTCAGTCCACATCCCTCCCGATCCCTCTCCACTCTCCATACTCCTTCCTGAACTCATGCCCTTCTATGCTTTTCACTGTCTCCTCCTACCCCTGTCTCTGACATAGCAGCTCAGCCTGCAGTCAGCAGCAGTTTAGATTTATAAACTTTTATTAAAAAATTAATCAGTGTGAAAACCACCCTGTACGAGTGCAGAGCTAGTCAAAGGCACCACTAATGGGGGATGGAAGGAGGAAAACAAAAAGAAATAAAATACGGCATCCTGCCAATTTAAAGAACGTTTCTCCAACTTGGCCCCATAGCCCCTATGGAGAGTCAAGACCAAGCCAGTCCAAATAAAAGCCCTAAATGGCAAAAGAATATGCAAGATGATCAGTTTCCCAGTTTTGCTTTGCTGCTTGGTTCCAGGCAACAAATCTTCCTAACCCTATTTCCAGGCGGGGCGGGGCGGAATCAGAGGTCAACGAGGAGAGATGGAGAAGAGGAGCATTTCTGTGCCCCGTCTTCATATATCTGCCCTGCTGAATCCACACTTAATCCATTCCCTCCCTACCTCACTGCATGCTCTATCATATGCTCTTTAGATTGTGTACTTTTGTGTTTATTTCCCCCCCATAAAAAGTAACAAAACAAAAACCAAAAGATTCTAACCAACCAACCAGCCACTACTACACTAAAAGATTATTCTTCTGAGCAGGGGCAACCAAACAACAAAAAAGTTGGAGCTTGTAGTCTACTCCATTTTGGATATGTGATGAGCCAAAAACACATTAAGAATATTTTCAAAAAGTCACCTGGGATTAAAAAATAAATAGAAAACTACCGTAAACTAAAAAAATGACTGAAAGCTAGTGAATGATCAGGACTTTTGAAATTCAGGCAGGTGTTTAAATATGGAGTTACCAACCAAACTTTGAGCTTCCTTTTTGAAAATCTTCTTTTATAAGTTTAAAACTACTTTCCCCCCCAAAAAACTTCCCTGAAAAATTCTATCCTGAGATGACATATGGTATTTGAAATTTCCAGGGGAATGGTTTCTTTTTGGGGAAGGTAGGGAGGGAGTGTATGAAAAAACAGGCTTCATAAAACGTGTGTCAGTGCGGGCTTTTCAAAGTTTGCAAATCTAGGCCCCATCAGAGTCACTATAAAACTAATGCTGTGCTGATACACATCTTTCCCTGTAACAGTAGCCACAGTAGGACAGTAACTGAAAATAGCTTTGCTTTTCTCCCCACCCCCTTTTACCAGGCCTGCAACAATTTCTGCATCCCCAGAGAGGACAGGTGACAAGAAGTTTGGATTCTGATTCAGATTCCAAGATTTAGATGTAAAGTTCAGTAAAATCTGAGCAGGACATTGATGTGGCAATGTCTGCATGTTGTGGCTCTGACCCATGAGAACACGTGCTGACCAGGGATGGAATACTGGTGGCAGAGATAAGCTACATGTCGAAGCTCCCAGAGCACAGAGCTCTTCTAAGGCAACACCGCAATAATGTCACATTATTAAAAACTATCTAACTCAAATCTATCACATTAGGCTCTGCTAACTTGGAGAGAGTTGGTTCATATTTCTTCTTTAAATGTTTGCCCAAACTTGGCGGAAAGTTTCTTTATTTTCAAGATCAGGGACAAACAAATGCAGAGTTAAAGTGTGAATGTGCTGTAGTGAGAGCACGTTGTTATACATCTTCAACAAAGATTTCAGAATCACTCTGGTACCAAGCAGAGATAAAGTAATCTCAAAAGTTAGCTAACAAAGCAAATACTTCATAGGTAATGGAAGGTGCCAGGAAATCAATACAAGGGAAATCCATCTACTGCCTTAAACAGAATGGAAATTGTTCTCTTGGAAGGCTGCCTTTAGGTAAACAAAGTTGTCACCATCAAGAAGGAGGAATCGTAGAGGGGAAAGTCCTACCTTCCAGCATGCTCCACTATACAGCTAAAAACTCAGATGGAATGGATTATGTTTTCACACTCAGGGCAGGAATAAAGGGTTAATTTTCCAAGCTATTTTAATGTAAATATCGTAGTAGAGTCCACAACTAACCAACCATGCCAGTTTATCTAAGATGACTGCCAGAGAACAAATTTAATGCAATGCCTTTCAATTACTCTAAACATTGGATAGATGGGACACTCATTCTATTTAAATGGCCTTACCTGGTGCGGTCTACATATCTGTCCACTGCCATTAACCACTATGAACATTTGTGTCTGTTAACATAAATTTGTTCACTTGAATTTGCCTGCCTATTCTATTATGGGTGATAACCTAGTCAGATTTACTTTAGCAGAGTTTTGCAAAATAATTAAAATTGTACAATGAATATTCTCATTCAAATTAATACATGACATAAAAATTAATCTCTCCCATCCCATTGAATTTCTACAAATATTGAAGAATTGGGATTACGACTTAAGCTCTGATCCTGAAATTCCTTGCACATGGGCAGAGAGCTATGCCAACACACAGCCCCAGTGACTTGAGGATCAGATCCTTAGTTAGCACATTTTAATTCCTACCCAACTCTGTGCTAGTTGACATTGACCAACTTTTGGGAACAGTTTAATCCATGGATTTGTGCCTCTTTCTCTTTGCAAATCATCCACAAGCAGACTTTAACTTTTATTTGTTGGTCAAACATTTTCAGGGACTAGTTAATGCAAATCTCTTTCAACCCGTGACCCTATTGGCTGTGACAGTTTCTTATTTGTTATTCATATGCTGTGATTGGTCACCTAACCTACATAAGAGGTGACTCCCAAACCCACACACAGCTAACAGGATGGCCATACTAACACTTCTCACACAAATACTTATGCAATGGTTATAGCTGACTGAAACAGGGTTTCAACCCCACCAGCTAAGGAATTGTGAAGGAGGAGCGCTCTTCTCCCACAAGCCAGGGAAAGCAGGAGGACCTCTCCCAATGCTTTTAGCAGTGGAGGAAGAGCTGCATTTCTCTCTCTAGCTTCCCCTTCCATTAGCCACTGTCCGAATGTACATACATTCACCTGCCAGTGCATATTCACACAAGTATTCCCAACATTTTCACTTTCCACAAACATTCTTGGAACCAAATTAATAGAAGCTACATTTGTACTGGCAGTTGTTCATGAAAAGCAAACAGCAGGGTTCACAAGCATGGCCAACGTGAATTCATGGTGTCATTCAAGCAAATGCTGGCAATTATTTGTTAGTTTTGCAGTATTCACACAGCTCTAGTGCAAAAAAAAAAAAAAAGTATTTTCCTATGGCATAATGATGAGGGGAGGAGCATCATTTAAAAAAAATCACCCTAAGGAGCTTTTGTCGAACTTAAGTGGAACTACTCAGGTGCTTAAAATTAAGAAAATGCTTACGTCCTTTGCTGCATTGGGGCCAAAGTGTTCAACACCTTACAGAACCAAACCCTTAAACAATAAGGACAACAATACAACAGGAAACTTATATTGTCAAAGAGTTCTACTATCCTTATGGCATTCTCCTCTAAACCTGATCACTATTCAAGTAATTTTTCTATAGATTGTCATATTCTGTACATAGAGTACTTAATTCAACTCATGTAGTTTTCTCCACCTTCCTTCAAATTGCAGAATAGGCAAAAAGCCTCTGTGCCTACAGCAGTACCCTCAAGTCTTTCGGTTTGTCTCTGGCACTCCACTTTGCTGTGAAGTAACTGGAAATGCATTCTGGGCATAGGCATACAAACAGTCTGATTAAGTCATTTCATAAAACTGAACAGTGTTTACACCAAGCTCATGTGCGTCACAGTGAAATAGCTTTACCTGTTAGGTTTCATCAGCATTATACAGAATGTCATTTCTCTTCAGAATGAATGATGATGGCTATTTATCTACAACTGGAGGGATCCACACTGACATTATAGCCAGATAGCATACCTCCAAAGCAGCCTTTTGATTTGAAGTTGGTTTTGATAATTAGAAATATCCTCTTCTGTCTCTTGCTGATCTTCTCCTTTGAAGTAGAATAGCTTCTGAAAAACTCAGAAAGGTGAAGAACATATTGATAGATGTTCCATTTTATAACAGCACAATCATTACCTTTTAGTAATGTAGACTATTTGGGGGTAACAACATAAAATGGGGGACTGGCTGGACCAGGCATCTAGTAATGAGATAGAAAGCCTTGGAGGTCACCATTTGGAATCTAGCCTTTGCTGGTGAGAACCAAAAGCTGTTACCACCTACAAGCTGTTTTGTAGCCTGTATGAAAAAAGTTGGCAGTCTTGAATCAATTTCCATATGTCCACATAAAAGTTAGTACTAACTGACACTCTTGTTAGTATGAAGTGTAGTTGTAGCCGTGTCAGTCCCAGGATATTAGAGAAACAAAGTGGGTGAGGGAATAACTTTTATTGGACCAACTTTCTGTTGGTGAGAGAGACAAGCTTTAGAGACTGAAGAAGAGCTCAGTGTGGCTCCAAAGCTTGTCTCTCTCACCCACAGAAGTTGATCAAATAAAAGATATTACCTCACCCACCTTGTCACTCTTGTTGGTAGCCTCACTAGCAAGGCCAAGGATTGAACCAGCCAAGGAAACATTCCACTTCTAAGAGAGATCCTTTTAGCTCAGGTCCGGGGGCAGGTCTATTCTGTACCTATTTGGAGGATCGATAGAGATTTACCAGAAGGACGTCAGGCTGATTTTCAAAGATGTCAGGTACCTAAATATGTAGATGAGCTCCTTGTGGGATTTTCAAAAGCACCTAAGCAGGTTAGGCACCTAGCTCCCTTTGAAATCAGTACTTTCAGCCTGCACCTTAAAAAACACTTAATTAAAATAAAAGTACCCTATCCCAAATGTAATGGCACTAATTACAAGGTAATTACCCATTATCAGTAATTGTCTCCTGATAACAGTGCAATAAAGTTTTGTCATCCTTGTATAATGGGTGCCCTCTAATGTGTCACCTAGAGTACTTCAAAGAAAACAGATGGCACTTCATCATGACATCATATGTTGCAACAAACTGGACAGGAATTGATCATTTTATGTAATCAAACAAACTGCTAACATAATTCACCATCAAACTGCTGGTTCTCTCCATCCAGATACACGTTAGCAACCTCAAAAAATACAACTTTTAACAGTTCACTTTGGGCCTGATTGTGCAGTCATAGTCTAGGCAGAACTCCCACTGCTGTTTCTTTCCAGTCCAGATTTCACATCAGCTGACTGCATTTTGCTTCCCTAAAGAAATTGATCATGGAATTAGGATAGGGAAATTATTCTACACAATCACTCCTAAAAACATCTCAGTACCATTGCTGATATAGAATGGTTACTACATTTCTATCCCAGAGGTCACATTTCAGTGGAAAGTGAAGTGATTCTTTTATGTGCATTGCTGCAATTGGGAGCCTTTGGGATAAAAATTGCTATAATAAACGTAAGGTATAATTATGATAATTTGTCATCTCAGTGAATTTATACTTTATATCTTCGGCTTAATCAGGAAAACACTTAATGGGATGTCTTTCAGGGAACTGATTTAGCCAAATGAGAATGAATATCAATGACTGCTGCTTAATCAAAATGGTATTAGCATAAGTTCCACTTAATGAGGACATATTTGGCTAGTGCCCAGGGGTTAAGTGGTGTTGAACCAGAGCATTAAATACAAGGTAGGTGTGAAGTTCCAATCTTTTAATAGTGATCTAACTACATAAAAATTGGTAGCTTAACAAATAAAAATGAAATGTATTGAATGTCCATTTCAGTCTAGCACTTTTTACTCAATACAGTATTTTACTTATTATAAGGTTTTGGTGGTTTTTTTAAGTTTTCTCATCCATTTTATTGTGATGAATATGACAGTCCGTGAAACAGCCTGTATTGAGGGGACTACTGTATTCTCTTAACCTCCTGTTCACCTAAAGCTGGTATCCAGGTCACCAGGGAAACTTGTTTTCTTTTTGTATTAATACTACAATGCACAGGCTCTGCCACATAATGAAAATGCATTTCTCTTTTATGCATGTGTAAGCTTTTGTTTTGCCATAAATGCCCAGATTTAACTCCCAACTTCAATATTAGCAATGCTACATTTCCCTCCCTCTGCCTGTTTGCAATCTCAGCAGAAAACTACTTTAACTGTCTGGCTTCCTGATACTGCACTGCTGCAGCTATTGTCACCAAGGAGTTAAATTCAAATGGGGGCCAAGTGCTGTTATATATTTTTTTTTCTCCCTCTTCATATATGATGTATATTAAAGAATCTGAAAGATCTGCATGAACAGTATGAAAGATTTTTTTCCTACTGTGACATAGAGGGGTTAGAGTTCAATGCTCTCACAAAATATTTAATCTTGTGAAATGCCATTTGTACTGTCACTCTTGTATATACTTGCTTTGAAATTCCTAACCTTAGATTCTTCTATGGAAAGGAATATAGTGCACAAGTGTTCTTACCTTTGATATACTATAGGATCTAACAATATTTAACCGGTGAAGTCATTTTTGTTTCCAAACCTATGTCTCAAATATGCTTGGGAACGTGGAAATTCACAATGCCCTTATTCATGACATCAAAATCAGTTCCATGGTAACATATTGTGATGACAAAATACACAGATTGCAAGGTCACAAGTCACACTTAAGAACAGGCAGGGGAGAAATTGTTAGTTTAATGAATAACATTAGTCAATCCCAATAAAAAGAATAAAAATAAAGAGAAACAAAGTGTCTAAAGTAAATGCCCTTAAACGCACTTCAGAACCATTTCATCTTAAAGTTAAGTAGCTCTTCAAATGTAGAAGGGTGCCACAGGTTTTTCTTCTGCAGCAAATGGGGGTGCACTTTAAAAATAAAGTTTCTGTACAATAATGATTCCATTGAATATCAATGCCTTCCCTCCAAGGCTATAATGAAAAAGCAACTGGTGTGGAAAATTCAATACAAAAGGAAACTAACTCAACTAGGGATGTTAACTTGAATTTTCAAAATGATTAATGATTTTGGGTACCAACTTGAGACACCTTTAAAGGCACTAGATTTTTAGAAATGTCTAAGCATCTGAAAATCAGGCCTATTTAAAGTGTCGCAAGTTGGGCATGCAAAATTGCTAGTTGCTTTTGAAAACTGAGGATCGTGTAATTACTTGGTTTTTGTTCAAATAATAGGAATGTTTATACTACATCCAGTCAGTTACTTACAATATGCAAAAGAATGCCAATATTATTATAGATTCTGCAAAAGTTGGCATTTTAAGTAATTTCTTAATTATACTGGATCTTGTAACACAAGCAAAGAATTATGATTTATATTAGATTATTGCCTAGAGGTCCCCATTGAGATTGAGGCCCAGTCGTGCCAGGCACTGTACATACCCATAAGTAAAAGAAACTTCCTGCCCAAAACACCTACAATCGAAATAGAGAGAGTATGCAAACAATGAATGCAAAGAGAGGCACAGAGAGGTGAAGTGATTTGTCCAAGTATCAGAAAGATTGCTCAACAATATTACAAATGCACTATCCTCATCAGATCTGCTTTCTATCTCTTTACAGCAATGATAGGCTAGATGCAGTGGGTACAAGGTGTCTAAAAAAATATTTATAGTCATGGGAACGTTCTTATATATGGAATGTTTTGAATGCCAGGTGTTTGTTCCAGGCAGTTACCTTAGAAAAAGTAACAAAAATACATTGTAACCAATACTTCGTTCTAACTCTTATGGTCAAAAGCTTCTATTTGAAATCCCAGCTGTAATATAGTGCTCATAATCTATCCAACATGATTGTCGTATAATTGGCAATATTGGTCTAATGCTCACCACAGTCTGAGAGGTCAAGGGAGAGGGGAATAGATTTCCTTTAACTTCTGGTTTAAAGAACATCTTATTTTTATTAGAAAGGGGATTATTTTTTTACATTGTCATGGCAGACAGTCCTATCCACATATATAAACAGTGACTGTATAGCCAAAAAACAAACTGTTACTTTAATTCTATAGTAAGAACTTTGGCATAGTTTTTCCATATATCAAAGCAACATATTTTAAATGCTGCAGTCCCTGGGGAAAAAAAAAAGCCATCTGTTGCAGTATCCTTTTTTTAAAAAAAAAAAACAGTGGCATAAAATCATAGGACTATTTAAAAAATAAATGAAAACATACTTTGATACAACTCTACAATTTTTAACATACTCTTGGGTTCTACCAATCACCAGAGAGGGACATAAACGTCCATCTATATTATATGAAATTGCTTGATTGTGATATACATACATACCACAGGTGGGGGTTCTTAAATTGGTGCCTATCATGTGATGCTTCATAAGCAAAGAATAGCAGGCCATGCTGCTTTATTCAATTGGGTTATGCTTTTACTCTTTCTCCCTGCATGTGAAAAGCATAACAGAGAACTAGCAGAGCAGAAGTAAGATGTGTTTTGTTAGTTGTCTGAAGCCCTGGGGCCCGGAACCGGATAAGTCCTGATATTATACCCTGGATTGAGCAAAATAAATCCATTTTGTTTCCTACAAACATTTAGCCATTAAAAAAAATATGAGATAGAAAAACAGACTTTGCTGTCTGCATGCCTTCTTGTAAAGCTCGTATTGTGGAAGTGTCAGAATCATTAGCTCATTGGCATATATTTTGCAAGCTAATGCTTCTACTTTAATTCTCACTGGGGACTGCATGTCTGCTTTTCAAATAAAACCCAGACTGAAGAAGGTGAAGAGAGCTTAAACTGACGCTGCTAATGCTCTGTAATGGCTGATAGCACTTCTGGATATGAATAATTATGAAATATCAGGCAAAACTAATATAAACATAGATCCCTAAATACCTACCGCAATACAATCCGCCAAAAGTAATCTGTGTATGTTAAAAATGTCCGATATATGTTTGTAGTTCATTTAAATACATACAGAGCAGTGGGCCAAATAGTGGTTCAAAATAAATGAAGTGCAGGAAATAAGTTGCAATATGAAATTCCTTACATGGAAGGAATGAGGAATATTAGCCTTTCATAGAGCTACACTGCTGAATTTACTGCTGATTCACAGAAGAAACTCAGAGCAAGTGATTACAAAAACCAGGCCTATAACAGTGCCTTTCTATTCTCAAAACCTGGTCCAAAATAGTTACCCCCTCTCAAAAATACATTGCTGGTGAATTCTGATGCACATTAAAATCAGAGGTTATCAGTAAGAGACATAATAATGCAGGCAGACAGTTTCATCATGCAGCTCTATGTATAAGCCTTGTTCTTGCAACACAATGAATACTCTGCCTAGACATGCATAGCCCAGGTCCATTTTTCAAATCTCTCTCACACACTTCAGTGCTGACACACATACACTCTTTCCCTGTCTTCAGTGCTAAAGAACAACAGGGTTTTATTTCATTTGAAATAAAGACAGTTTAGATCTGTACAGAATTCAGCCATTCACATTTGCAGGATTCCTGTGAACTTTGTGTTTGGTTCCAGGTTGTGGGGCAGAATAGGGTGGCGTTTGCATCCCTTGAGTTTCATTTTGAGTTTCAAGCTCTAATGAACTCAAAATATCAAACCAAGCCTCAGTCAAAGCCACTGAGTGCTACCTGGTTTAGTACCATAGCCATGTGAAACCCCCAATTTAATGTAATTTTTATATAGAACTATAAATCAGCCCAGATTTATTTGAGAATGAACCCAGGGTCAGCTGACAGGTTTGTGAACTTGAGCAAATCTTTCAGTGAACACAGTCTTTGTTCTGAATGTTCAGCAAACCCCCCAAATAGGCAAGCATCATGTAGTTTCTGGTTTCATTGTGAACATCTTGCACAGCTCGCCTCTAACTACTTCACAGTTATGCATTGGTTTTGAAATTTCTGATCCGTACTCCACAGTTGCATACTCTGATTGACTTGCACTGGAATTTTACGCACCATAACATGCTAGCTTAATGTTATATACCACCAAATACGCGAAAGTCCACTGTGAACATCAAAACTGCTTTCTCCGTATCTGCAAGAGCCCCCTCTCAGTTTAGTGTTCTTCAGGTCACTTGTTCAATTTTTTTGAATACTTTATATTCTTCAGTGTTCTTTGTTGGACTGGCATCATGCTCCCTGATCTTATTATAAATAATAACCCTAAACCTAAAACTTTTTATCTGTTAATTTCCTTATTTTAAAAACAAAATACAAGCTGAACACAGATCTTAGAGAATGTACAATACCCCAGGCTCTCTCAGCCTCTCCCAATTTGGGAGACCAATAGGATTCTGGCTACTCGTAGCTGACATAGCCCTTCAGAGTTCACGAGCTTCACAAGGTTTCTGGCTCTTCTTGTCTCACATCAGTTTGGAACTCTCAAGTTCTCTGGTTCCCCAGCTTTGACTCTTTTGTGTGGCCCTGCAGGGCTCAGGAATGATGCACAGGGTTACAATTTCCTTCCACTTTATCCTGACCCTGCATATATTGTATAAAGCACTCACCAGGCCATGTGGACTTCAGAGGCTTGTCTATGTGAGAAAGCTACAGTGAAACATTTGAATTGACTTTTAAATTGGCAGTTACACCAGTGCACAAGGCTGTGTGGACACTCATTTCAGTACAAGAGTAGCTAATTTTGATTGGCTTAAGCCAATCAAACCAGTC